>NC_052154.1:74224917-74524917 GCF_902713615.1 Scyliorhinus canicula | reverse complement strand
ACAGCACTAAGATGAGCGGTAAAGCAAAAACTGGAGAGGATACTGGAAGTCTGCAGAGGGATTTGGATAGTTTAAGTGAATGGGCTAGGGTCTGGCAGATGGAATACAATGTTGACAAATGTGAGGTTATCCATTTTGGTAGGAATAACAGCAAAAGGGATTATTATTTAAACGATAAAATATTAAAATAAAACGATAAAATATAAAAATGCTGCTGTTCAGAGGGACCTGGCTGCCCTAGGCATGAGTTGCAAAAAGTTGGTTTATCATCATGGAATTTACAGTGCAAAAGGAGGCCATTCGGCCCATCAAGTCTGCACTGGCTCTTGGAAAGAGCACCCTACCCAAGGTCAACACCTCCACATTATCCCCATAACCCAGTAACCCCACCCAACACTAAGGGCAATTTTGGACACTAAGGGCAATTTATCATGGCCAATCCACCTAACCTGCACATCTTTGGACTGTGGGAGGAAACCGGAGCACCCGGAGGAAACCCACGCACACACGGGGAGAATGTGCAGACTTGACACAGACAGACAGTGACCCAAGCCGGAATCGAACCTGGGACCCTGGAGCTGTGAAGCAATTGTGCTATCCACAAGGCTACCGTGCTGCCCTTACAGGTGCAACAGGTGATTAAGAAGGCAAATGGAGTTTTGTCCTTTATTGCTAGAGGGATGGAGTTAAAGACTAGGGAGGTTATGCTGCAACTGTATATGGTGTTAGTGAGGCCACACCTGGAGTATTGTGTTCAGTTTTGGTCCCCTTACCTGAGAAAGGACGTACTGGCGCTGGAGGATGTGCAGAGGAGATTCATTAGGTTAATTCCTGAGCTGAAGGGGTTGGATTATGAGGAGAGGTTGAGTAGACTGGGACTGTACTCGTTAGAATTTAGAAGGATAGAAATATATAAAATTATGAAGGGAATAGATGGGATAGATGCGGGGAGGTTGTTTCCACTGGCGGGTGAAAGCAGAACTAGGGGACATAGCCTCAAAATAAGGGGAAGTTGATTTAGGATTGAGTATAGGAGGAACCTCTTCACCCAAAGGGTTATGAATCTATGGAATTCCCTGCCCAGTGAAGCAGTTGAGGCTTCTTCATTAAATGTTTTCAAGATAAAGATAGATAGTTTATTTGAGGAATAAAGGGTTATGGTGTTCAGGCGGGAAAGTGGAGCTGAGTCCATAAAAGATCAGCCATGATCTCCGGCCGAAGGGCCAGATGGCCTACTCCTGCTCCAAGTTCTTATGTTCTTATGTTTGAGATAAGAAAACTGATTGGCAGAAGTTCACATCAAATGGTTGTGGATGTGATAAATTGCAGGTTTAGTTACCTAATGGCCAAAATGATGGAATGATTGAGGTGGTGTCAGTTGTTCCTTAAACAATCACAGAATCATTTAGGTGGCTCTTGCCTGTGCCAGTCATGTGCTCATTTCCCTGTTTATTTCCCTTTCCCTACCCTCTTGCTAATGGATGTTGTGTGAGAGCTCTGGGCTGGAAGGCAGATGTGAACTTCATAATACCTTTTGAGGAGCGACCTGTGCCGAACGTGTGAATGGAGTCACTGATGGTGAAAACTTTCTAATGTTTAAATATGAAGAAAAGCCAATGGTATCATTTTTATTTGTTCTATTCTAGAGTACATTGTGGCCTTTAAAGGATACTTCACTGCCACAGCCAGGAGTAAATTCATTTCTAGTGCACTGAAAAACACTGATGTGGTGGAATGGCGAATTGTTCCACGTGACAATCCTGCCAGTGACTACCCCAGCGACTTTGAGGTTGTTCAAATTAAAGAGAAACAACGGGATACTGTATTAACTCTGGAAGACCACCCACACATTAAACGAGTTACGCCTCAAAGGAAAGTCATCCGCTCCCTCAAATTCACAGAAAGTAAGTGAAATCAGAGAATTGAAATTTTATCATGTTGTATAATCCATATAGCTTTTCAATCTTCAGTTGCAGAGTAATTTTAGTCTTCCGAATTCCAGGCATTTGGCACGCCCAGCAACTGAGTTTTAGCTATTCGACCTGGTCTGTTTTTTCCTATTAAATGCTGCGATCCTGCAATCATCAAGCTTCTTGTACAATCTGTTGGTGAATTTGTGTCGAAATGCCTTATTTGTCGTCATCTTTATTTATGCAAATGTGTACATAAAATTAAAAATAGCTTTGTAAAATGTTCAGAAGCTGGTTTATTCAGTTTCAAATTTACACAGTCTAATTGTGTCTGTATATATATATATATATATATAACATCTGAAAGACCATTTAGAAAACACAGTTTTAAAAAGAAATTAGAAACCCCCAATAGCTGCTGTCATAAAATTACCTTACAAAATGTTTTCAGCTGCTTTGAGAATGTGTGTGGTTATTTTAAAGTCTTTTGGTAAAAGCAAAACAAACTTTTAAGGTGAGAGGACACACTTCTACCTTGCTGCTCCAGTAGCATGTTGAAATATTCTACAGACTGCACATACAATGAATACACAGATGTGACTGGTGTCTAATTGTCACCAGGCATCTGGGACCTTGGAAGTGAAATCTCTGATGAAACTATTAAAAAGATGCCGTGGATGAATTTCATCATGCAATAAAATATGTTTTTACAAACGTTTTATATTGTTCAAACCGTTATTGGGAATGCTTAACAAGACAAGATCTTTGATACTCACACAAAGATCAAAACAGATGAGCAAACCGTGATCCAAGATGTTGGCTTCAAGGAGCATCTAGAGAGGCAGAGGTATTCGGGAGGGATTTCTAAAGCCTGGGACCAAGGCAACTGAAAGTATAGCTGTCAATGGTGGAGTGTTTCAATATCAGGGATAATCTGGAGGAGGCTAGCAAGGAATTGAGGTGTTGTCAAATGGGAAGGCAATCAATGAACGTTAGCAGGTGTTGGGTTGGGGGATCTAAAAAATTTGGAGGGAGTTGGGATACGGGCAGCAATGTTTTGAGAGAGCACATTTACATAGGGTGGAAGATGGGAGGCTGACCAGGAAGCATTGGTATAGTCAATTCTAGAGGTAACAAAAGCATGGAATTGGGTGCTATTCTAGAGTTCTATGTTAGGAGCTTAGGAAATGGTGTGGAAATATGGTGATAAACTCAATTTGGCTTCAAACACAATACCAAGATCGGGCACAATCTTGGGTCAGCTGGGAACAGTTGCTATATAGAAATGTACAAGGAATTTGGTTGGAGACACCAATCATTTCCCCAATATTTAGTTGACGGCAATTTTTCATTTCCATACAAGATATTTGACAACAGTGTGACAAATCCGTCAGTGGCGAAATGCAAGAAGGTGGTGGCGAGAGAGCATGGTTGGCAGCGTACAGGTGCACTTGGTATTGTGGTTTTTGGTAATGTTGCTGAGGGAAAGCACATAGATGAGAAGTAGACCAACGATAGATCTTTTGTATACAGATATACAAATTAGGAGCATGATTAGGCCATTTGGCCCCTTAGCTTGCTCCATCATTCAATGAGATCATGGCTGAACTGATTGTGGCCTAAACTAAACTCTACCTACCCCGATCTAATCTTTGACCTCCTTGTTAGCCAAGCATCGTATTACCTCCGTCTGAAAAATATTAATTGACCCTCCCTCCACTGCTCTTTGAGAAAGAGGGTTCCAAAGGTTCCCAGCCCTTCTGAGAAATTTCTTATCTGTCTTGAATGGGAGATTATTATTGTTAAAACTGTGTCCCTAGTTTAGTCTTGCATAAGGGGAAGCATCCTTTCTGCATCTACCTTGTTGAGTCCTCTCTGGATCCTGTACTTTTCAATAAGATAATCTCTTAACTTTCTAAACTGCAATTGATACAGGCTCATCCTGTACAACCCTCTGACACCGAGACTGCACTCAGTCAAGTGAACCTTCTTTGCATCTCCAGGAGAAACAGTGCAAGTGTCGAATGAGTAGTGGTTGCAGGTGATTTTCTGCCTATGATGGAGAAAGAATGGAACCAAACTCTTGCAGTTCCACTCAACTGTTAATGGACAGGTGTTTCAGGGGGATGGTGTGGTCAGCTCTGTCGAAGGATTATCGGGAATGATTTTTCATGGTCAGTCATAGTGCCGTTTGTGTGTAACCTGAGGGAGAGGACGGGATGGACACAAAAGAAACATTGATCAGGCCAAACCCAATTGATCTTGATCTTGGTAGAGGTCGAAAGGCTTTTTAAACATTCTGGGAGGTGGACTGCTAGAAGCATGGCACTTGGCTGGAAACTACAATTGCATAATGGCAGACAAGTTGACGAGAGTATATTTAATTAAAGGTGAACAGAGGTGGCAGCACGGTTGCATAGTGGTTAGCATTGCTGCCTCATGGCACCGAGGTCCCAGGTTCAATCCCGACTCTGAGTCACTATCCGTGTGGAGTTTGCACATTCTCCCCGTGGTTACGTGGATTTCGCCCCCAAAACCCAAAGATGTGCAGAGTAGGTGAATTGGCCACGCTAAATTGCCCCTTAATTGGAAAAAATGAATTGGGCACTCTAAATTTTTGAAAAAAGGTGAACAGATGAAGTTATTTTAGGGAAAAAGCAAATGAAGTGTGCAGAAAACATAACTGGGAGTACATGCAATGATGAGCAAGATTTGTACAAGATTTAACTCTTGTACTTGCACAGGCTTCCCATTTTGCTAATTTCTCAAAAACACAAGAAAACACAAGATGCAGTCTACACAAGGCTGGAATTGAATGCAGGTCACAGTGCCAGGGACCTGCATTCAATTCCAGCCTTGTGTAGACTGCATCCCCCACCCCTGTGCTTGTGTGGGGTTCCTTTGCTTGAAGGCTGTGCAGACTTGATACTTTGAACTTGGTCTGTGTCAAGTCAACTTGTTTGATTTAGCTTACTCTCTGACACCGAGACTGCACTGAACATGTACAGGAAGTGCTCCTTTTAGATGTGGCACAAATAAAAAGCTTTGTTTGAAATTGGATCTGAAACTAGTGCCTTAAACCTGGGCAGTTAAAGGTTTGTTGGTTAAAGTGGTTAAAGTGAACTGGGAAAATTAAAAGTAAGACTTTTAGATTAGCGGTGGCAGACTTGTCCATTGAGAAAGAAATTCTCTACGAGAAGGAATGAACCATCTGTTGGTAACTAAAGGTGGCATCAAATTGAAAAAATGGATATACCAGTTGCAAAGATTAGTCGTAGATTTGGAAAAGTTTTGAAATCAGCAAAGGAAAACTATAACCAGGGAGAAAACGGATTGTGAGTAACTAGCATGAAATATTAAACAGTCAATAAGTATTTGGATGTCTATTAAAGTAAATATTGATTCCTTGGTGGATGAGACTGGAATTAATGGAAAACCAGGAAATGCTACAAAATTTTAAAAAAAGCAAATTCCCAATAATAGTGGTAGAAAATAAGGGAGCAAAAAGAAAGGAAAAACTTGAAACAATTGCGGTCACTGGAGAAAAAATGTATAGGCAAACTAATGGGACTAAAGGTTGACAAGTCCTCTGAATTTGATACTGCATCCTTGGATCTTGGTGCCTGCAGAGATGGTGGATGCATTAGTTGCAATATTCCAAAATACCCTAGATTCTGTAAAGGTCCCGATTGGGATGCTGCAAATGTGAGAGCAACACCTGTCATGGGGAAAATGCTGGAATCCAATGTTAATGAAGGTGCAGCAGGACATTTAGAAAATCGTAAACCAGGTTTTAAGGAAAATCATTTTTGAAGAAGTAATGAACAGAATGGATAAAGGGAAACCTGTAGATGTCATGCATTTGATTTTCAAAAGGCATTTGATAAGGTTCCGTATAAGGAATTTCTGCGCAAGATACAAACTCATGATGTTGGAGCAATATATTTGCATGCATTGGATGATTTGCTAACCAGCAGGAAACAGGATCAGGATAATATTTAGATGGGCAAATTGTAACTAATGGGGGGGGGGGGGGAGGGAGGAGTAGAGGGATCTGTGCTGGGGTCTCAACTGTTTACAACTATACAAAGATAGGTGGGCAAGCAAGTTGCAGCATGATCTCATTTGAGGGGCAGTGTCCCCGAACAGGTGCCGGAACGTGGCGACTAGGGGATTTTTCACAGTAACTTCATTGCAGTGTTAATGCAAGCCTACTTGTGACACTAACAAAGATTATTATTAATAGATATGTTAGGTGTGTGGCCAGACATTTGGCAGATGGAGAATAATTGAGAAATTATGGGTTTTAAAGGTTTTGCCAAAGAAGTGATTATGGCGAACCCTGTTCGATTCTGCCTGAAAGCTGTCACGGTTTTTAGTTTTATCAGTTATTCCCACCTGCTGATCTTTTGCCTTGAAACACAATTAAGTCGGCCTGCTTCAAAAGTTTTTAAAAATCCAATAACAAGACAGCCTCATTATTCGCAAATCCGTTGAGTGGTGTTTCTTGTTCCATGTTCGCGGAGACTTTAAATGTATTTTTGCTTCTGTTACAGCAGACGTGGCTGCACCATGCAATGATAGTCGATGGTCGCAGAAGTGGCAGTCTTCAAGGCCTCTGAGGAGAACCAGCCTCTCCCTGGGCTCTGGATTCTGGCATGCTACTGGCAGGCATTCAAGCAGACGTCTATTGAGGGCCATCCCCCGTCAGGTAGCTCAGACCCTACAGGCAGACGTGTTGTGGCAGATGGGGCATACAGGTATGTATGGGACTCCAGATGGTGTTTATTTTTTTCATTCATGGGATGTGGGCATTGCAGGCTGGGCCAGCACTAATTGTCCTTGGGGCAGTTAAGAGCCAACTGCATACCTGTGGATGCGGGGTCACTTGTTGGTCAGACCAGGTAAGGACGGCAGATTTCCTTCCCTAAAGTACATTAGTGAACCAGATGGGTTTTTAAGACAATCAACAATGGTTTTGTGGTTATCATTAAGATTTTTAATTCCAGATTTTTATTCGATTCACATTTTGCCACCTGCCATGGTGAAATTTGAACCTTAGTTCCCAGAGCATAGTACATGGGTTGTCCATTAACTAGGTCTAAAATTAGCTGGGCTTGTTTCACAATTATGTTCATGACCATTATGATGGCAGAGTTAACACAATTGGGTTTGATGGTTGGATTCCACATTTTGGTAAAGCTTTTTTTAAAATAAATTTTGAGTACCCAATTAATTTGTCCAATTAAGGGGCAGTTAATTATGGCCTATCCACCTATCCTGCATATCTTTGTGTTGTGGGGGCGAAACTCATGCAAACACGGGGAGAATGTGCAAACTCCACACAGACAGTGACCCAGAGCCGGGATCGACTCTGGGACCTCGGCACCGTGAGCACTAACCATGGCTTTGAGCAGTTTGTCAGACACATGACCTTGTCTTCTGAGCTTGTAGTTGTAGTTAAATTGATCTATTTTGTTTTTCTCCACCCCCATCCCCAAACTCTGACTGCTTGCTTGTATTTTTTTCTATTTTGGTCACTTCAGTAATTACATTTGCAACTAAATTGATTCTGCACCTGTAGCACTAATGATGCTTCACACTCACTGTGGTTCACACTCAGTGGTTCAAGTAGTTGCAGAAGTCTAGAATCATAAATGGGAGCAGAGCTAGCACTGGGAAGAA
The DNA here is from genome assembly GCF_902713615.1 of Scyliorhinus canicula. Taxonomy (NCBI): domain Eukaryota; kingdom Metazoa; phylum Chordata; class Chondrichthyes; order Carcharhiniformes; family Scyliorhinidae; genus Scyliorhinus; species Scyliorhinus canicula. The sequence continues at coordinate 74,517,322 of NC_052154.1, read as the reverse complement.
AGCAGAATGAGGTTCCTTGAAAGATGGAGTCTCTTTACTGTGCTCTGCATTAGAGCCCCATTTTCAGTTTGTTAATGCAGTAACTTCAGAGTTTGTACAAAACAAAAAGGCGTTTTTTTGAAATTATATGCCCATCACAGGCACACTGATATCTGCCCTAATCCAAGCTGCCATCAGAACCACTCTTTCTCTGTTCCTCTCTGCCATTGTTGATTAGATAACACTTATCTGAGATGAGACATTATTTCAAATTAAGTGGAAATTCCAAACTATTGTCTATTTGATGTGCATCCCAATGTTATGTATGGGCAGATAACTGGAGCAAAGAAGCAGACAAGTTGATTATGACTGGGACTTCCAGCAATAAATCACTAACCGTAGCATTGTAACTATATGTTTCAAAGCCATAATTGCTGGCAATTTTAAATAAAACAAGTGAGAAGGGCACTTGATGTATACAGCTGCCATACTGTGTTAACTCCGTGTTACCACAATTATGTAGCTCTTTCTTGAAGCTTTTCCCCCATTGGTTGATGCTCTAACGACAAAGCTGAAACACTCTTTTTTGCTAAAAACTTCCATCTCAACTGAGGAGACAACCTTAGCAACCTGCTCTGAAAATTCTATTTGCATTCTGACAACTGGCACAAATTCAAGAACAGCAGCTGAGACGATCCACATTTTAAGCAATTCGAAACAAAGCAACCCACAACATTCTTTAAAGAGAAAAGTCAATTCTCCCTATCTCCCAATATTGATGGATCCTTTAAAAGAAATCCCAGGATCCGCCTCTAATACTACCCTTGGGACATTACCCTATCTGTGTATCCCAAGGGAAGTATTTTGTTGAAATCTGCCCATTGTTTTTGGAGATGTATTGTTTACAGCCAAACAGCTAACGCAGGGCAAAAACATTCTTATCGCCCACCTTCAGTGGAGGAGGTAAACTAAAATTAACTGGGTGTTCAAAGTGGGCCAGGAAGTTTCTGAAGCAAAATGATTAATGTTATGACTATAATTTTCACAAAACTGGCTGCACTGTATAGATTTTCAGTTTGGTTTTTAATCATTTTTTCAGGTGCTGGTGTAAAAGTAGCCGTGTTTGATACGGGTCTTAGTGAAAAGCATCCTCATTTCAAAAATGTGAAAGAACGGACAAATTGGACCAATGAGAAAACTCTAGATGATGGTATGTTCCCTTGAATTCTACAAACCGTATTTTTTGGATGAGATTTATTGTTTGGAGTTTATTTTTCAGAATATGCTGTGTCACACTACTGCTTTAGCTAAAAGCAAACATTTTTTGGAGTGTAGGGGCCACATTTCCTGCTGTGGAAAATAATGCAATAAAAGATTTGATGTCATTAGATAAAGGCTATTCTTCTGTATGATCTGAGATTTTACTCCATTATTAGCAGAAAAAAGTTAATTTTTTTGTTTGTCGGCCATTTTGTATTTGTACTTGTGGCAAGTATTCTAGTCCAAGCCAGAACTGGTATTAGTGAATTTAACAAAGAGAGAAAATTCTGAAGTATCACCACCTCCAGTTTGTGAGCTATACAGAGGAAATTTCTGCCTGAGGCCATGGATTAGTAGACGTTGGCACATGTAATGGAGGAACTGGCTCGGGGTCTGCCAAACGGCAGGGCAACACGGTAGTGTGGTGAATGTAACTTGGTAATTCACACTGTATCTTTGTAAGCGCAGTAGCATTATCCGACCACTAGGGGAGTAGCTCTGGGAATGCTCAGGAGTTTGTACGGGGCTCCATCCTTGGCTCCGCCCATGACTCCTCCCCCTTGTGCTGCTGTATAAATACCCTTGTCCAGAGTCAGCCTGCAGTTCACCGAGAGTTCATCAACGGGTAACAGGCTGGCTCTGTAGTAAGTAGATTAAAACCACTGTTCATATCGGAAAGCACGTGTCTGATGAATTGATGATTCCATCAATTTCATCTACTTAAGAACAGTCAAGATCGATCATGGAATCGGCCCTCAAGCCTGGACGCCTGGAACTCGACCCGCAGGATGCAGAGGCAAAAGAAATTTTCTCCCACTGGCTGCGGTACTTTAAGGCCTACCTGGCAGAAGCGAGCACAGCCGAAATGACAGAGGAACAGAAACTAAGTCTGCTGCACGCGAGGGTGAGCCACAGAATCTCTCCGCAACTAAACACGGCCAGTTCATATACTGCAGCGCTAGCGATACTCGATAAGATATATGTAAGGCCCATTAACGAAGTTTACGCATGCCATGTGTTCACGACTCGCCGCCAGCGGCCTACAGAATCACTTGCCGAATTTTTAAGGGAACTCAATAATTTGTCCAATGACTGTAACTACAAAGCGGTTACCGCGGCTGAACACAGAGAACTTGCTGTACACGATGTTTTTGTAGCGGGCCTCAGGTCTAATTATGTGCACCAATGCCTGCTGGAAAAGGGGGACCAAGACTTAGAAACAACTGTGGAAGCTGCTACTGCGATGGAGGTCTCCTTCCGTAGCCTTAACTCGTTCCCCGCGACCCAATCATGGGCCCCCGACCAGCGACTCCCCCAGACATGTGCTACGCGGCCGCCCAGCCACCATGCTGCCCCAGCCAGCCACCAAGCTGCCCCAGCCAGCCACTATGCTGCTCCAGCCTGCCATTTCTGCGGCCAGAACCAGCACCCGCGGCAGCACTGCCCAGCCCGCAACGCGACCTGCAGCAGCTGCGGGCGGAAAGGCCACTATGCAAGAGTGTGCCTCGCTAAAAGGGCCCCAGCTTCCAACTCCCCAGCGGCACGAAGTAATTGCTACCCGCACTCACGGCCCGAAACGCTGCGGCCTATGCCCCGACTCCGCTCCCTCCTGCCACGTGCGATCCATGGGGGCCGCCATCTTGGCAAACCTCCGCCACGCGGCCGGCCACGTGCGACTCATGGCGGCCGCCATCTTGGACGCCATCTTCCTCGCCGCCCGCCACGTGCGATCAACGGGCCTGACCTGCATCACCACGCTCGGACAACTCATCGGAAGAGTACGACTATAAACTCAAAGGGCAGTCATCACGGGGCCACTCCAGCACAGCTGATCGAGCCGCCGACTACCCGCAATGCAGCGCAGTCACTCTGGACCAATCACGCCCGAAGCATCTGCAAAATTCGATGGCAGAGGTCCAAATCAGCAGGTACAAAATGCCATGCTTCTTCAGCTCCGGGAGCACTGAGAGCTTCATACATCCAGACCTGGTAAGACGTTGTTCGCTCCCCGTTTTCCCCATGCGGCAAACTATCTCACTCGCTTCAGGCTCCCACTCGGTCCAGATCCAGGGGCGAACCGCCGCGACACTCGCAATCCGAGGCGCTAGCTACTCAAAATTTCAACTCTACATTTTGCCCAACCTCTGCGCGCCACTCTTGTTAGGCCTAGACTTTCAATGTAACCTTAAGAGCCTCACCCTCAGCTTCGGCGGGCCGCTACCCCCACTCACTATCTGCAGCCTCGCTACGCTGCGAATCCCCCCCCCTCCTCTCTTTGCCAATCTCACAAAGGACTGTAAACCCGTAGCCACCCGTAGCAGGCGATACAGCCTGCAGGATAGGGTGTTTTTCAGAACAGAGGTCCGAAGACTTCTCAGTGAGGGGATTATAGAGGCCAGCAATAGTCCCTGGAGAGCTCTGGTGGTGGTCGTTAAGACCGGGGAAAAATTCCGCATGGTTGTCGACTATAGTCAGACCATAAATAGATTTACGCTCCTTGACGCGTATCCCCTCCCCAGGATTGCAGACATGGTAAACCAGATGGCCCAGTACCGGCTCTTTTCCACGGTGGATCTGATGTCTGCATACCACCAGCTCCCAATCCGCCCGGAGGACCGCCACTACATGGCATTCGAGGCCGATGGCCACCTTTTCCATTTCCTTCGGGTCCCTTTCGGCGTCACTAATGGGGTCTCGGTGTTCCAACGAGCAATGGACCGAATGGTGGACCAGTACGGTCTGCGGGCCACGTTTCCGTACTTGGACAATGTCACCATCTGCGGCTACGACCAGCAGGACCACGACGCCAACCTCCACCGTTTTCTCCAGACGGCACTGAAACTGAATCTCACGTATAACAAGGAGAAATGCGTTTTCCGCACAACCAGACTAGCCATCCCCGGCTATGTCGTGGAAAACTGAGTCCTGGGCCCAGACACGGACCGTATGCGCCCCCTCTTAGAACTCCCCCTCCCCCATTGCCCCAAGGCCCTCAAAAGGTGCTTGGGCTTCTTCTCCTACTACGCCCAGTGGGTCCCTCAATATGCGGACAAAGCCCGCCCACTCTTTAGGGCTACATGATTTCCCCTGTCAGCTGAGGCACGCCAGGCCTTTGACTGCATCAAGGAGGACATCGCCAAAGCGGTCATGCGGGCGGTGGATGAATCCACTCCATTCCAGGTTGAGAGCGACGCCTCAGAGGTAGCTCTAGCAGCCACACTAAATCAGGCAGGGAGACCAGTCGCATTTTCCTCCCGTACCCTCTCCGCTTAAGAACTCCGACACTCTTCAGTCGAGAAGGAAGCACAAGCCATTGTGGAGGCTATTCGTTACTGGAGGCACTACCTCGCAGGTAGGAGGTTCACCCTCATCACCGACCAAAGATCGGTTGCCTTCATGTTTGACAACTCGCAAAGGGGCAAAATTAAAAACAACAAAATTCTGAGGTGGAGGATCGAACTCTCCACCTACAATTACGATGTTAAGTATCGACCCGGGAAGCTCAACGAACCTCCGGATGCCCTATCCCGCGGGACATGCGCCAGCACGCAGATTGACCGATTGAAAGTCATCCACAATGACCTCTGCCACCTGGGGGTCACCCAGCTCGCCCCCTACATCAGAGCCCGAAACCGGCCTTTCTCCAACGAGGAGGTAAAAGCGGTCACCAGGGACTGCCCGATCTGTGCGGAGTGCAAACCGCACTTCTATAGACCAGACAGGGCCCACCTGGTCAAGGCTTCTAGGCCCTTTGAACGCCTCGCGATTGATTTCAAAGGGCCACTCCCCTCAACTAACAAGAACGTTTACTTTCTAAACGTCGTAGATGAGTTCTCCAGTTTCCCATTTGCTATCCCGTGCCCCGACATGACCTCGCACACAGTCATTAGGGCCCTGCATAGCATCTTCACCCTGTTTGGTTTCCCCAGCTACGTACACAGCGACCGGGGTTCGTCCTTCATGAGTGATGAGCTGCGTCAGTACCTGCTCGACAAGGGCATTGCCTCGAGCAGGACTACCAGCTACAACCCCAGGGGGAACGGGCAGGTGGAGAGGGAGAATGCGACGGTCTGGAAGACGGTCCTACTGACCCTCCGGTCTAGAAAGCTCCAACTCTCCCAGTGGCAGGAAGTCCTCCCAGACTCGCCCCACGCTATTAGGTGCCTTTTGTGCAGAGCGACCAATCAGACCCCTCACGCGAGGTTCTTCATTTTTTCCCGGGACACTACCATGGGGGTCTCACTTCCGGCATGGCTGAGGACACCGGGCCCCGTACTCCTGAGGAAACACGTCAGGGAACACAAAACAGACCCCCTTGTTGAGAAGGTGCGCCTGCTCCACTCCAACCCCCAGTACGCATTCGTCGAGTTCCCTGACGGCCGTCAGGACACTGTATCCCTCCGGGATCTGGAACCCGCCGGATCCAGCGCCCCCTCTACCCCCACAGAAGGACCCCTCACCCTACACCCCATGCTGCCGCATCCTCGCGCTCCCGAGCCCATGGGCTCGCTCCACCAGTTCCGCGCACCCACGCCGGCCAGCCGCCAGCGCCCCCAGTCGAACCAGGAGAGTATGAAGCTCGGATACAACCCTCCCTGGAGTCTGCCATCGTACCCCAGCACACAACACCCATCCAGCCACTGCAAGAGGCTGCAACCCCAGTGCTCCGCAGATCACAGCGGACAATTCGACCAATGGACAGACTGACTTTGTAGACCACCACCCCCGCCGGACTTTTGATTTTTTTGCAGGGGGTGAATGTGGTGAATGTAACTTGGTAATTCACACTCTATCTTATCCGACCACTAGGGGGAGTAGCTCTGGGAATGCTCAGGAGTTTGTATGGGTCTCCACCCTTGGCTCCGCCCATGACTCCTCCCCCTTGTGCTGCTGTATAAATACCCTTGTCCAGAGTCAGCCTGCAGTTCACCGAGAGTTCATCAACGGGTCACAGGCTGGCTCTGTAGTAAATAGATTAAAACCACTGTTCATATCAGAAAGCACGTGTCTGGTGAATTGATGGTTCCATCCGGTAGCATTGTGGATAGCACAATTGCTTTGCAGCTCCAGAGTCCCAGGTTCGATTCCCGGCTTGGGTCACTGTCTGTGTGGAGTCTGCACTTTCTCCTCGTGTGTGCGTCGGTTTCCTCCGGGTGCTCCGACTTCCTCCCACAGTCCAAAGATGTGCAGGTTAGGTGGATTGGCCATTCTAAATTGTCCTTAGTGTCCAAAATTGCCCTTAGTGTTGGGTGGGGTTACTGGGTTATGGGGATAGGGTGGAGGTGTGGACCTTGGGTAGGGTGCTCTTTCCAAGAGCCAGTGCAGACTTGATGTGCCGAATGGCCTCCTTCTGCACTGTAAATTCTATGAAAACACCATTCTATGAAATCATGGGGAGCAATAGTTAAGGAATCAGGAAGGCTGTCGGCTGTGTGTGGTGCAATGATCAACCATTTGGAGTGAAGGTCGCCAGCATCCTTCAATCTTGCTCTACAGGACTCTTTCTGTATCCCATGGAGTATCTCGATGATTTGTGAAGTGCATTGCTTTCATTAAGTTATTTGTACCAATGGCATCCATGTTCAACATGTTTTGTTTCCACTTTTAGTTTTAGATAGAAGAGTGTGGAAAGGCTGTTTAGTCCACCAAACCCATTCCAATCAGGAAAATGTGCAGTACATAATCATCCCTAATCACAAGAAGCCTTTAAGTAATCAAACTAGCTCCACGAGACTGACAACTGGTGCGTCTTGTGTCCCCCTGCCAGCCCATGGTCTGCTCTCCATGGATTGTCATGCCGTTTCTTCTCAGGAACTTGTGCTTTTGTGATCTCTTGCTGAGTCCAGCTGAATAAGATGCCATGGGGACCTTTAACAAGTCACCAGGACCAAGTCCCATTATTCCCTCACCTCCATTACATCTCTATCCTCTTCTACAAATTGTCAAACCAATAGCTTTTTTGATCTGTCCTGATGATGCAAAGTTATTTGGCAACATGAATAACACAATGTTGAAATTTTAGTGAGTGAAGGATCACCAAGAAGATAATTTGAATGAAGTGACTTAAATTTCTAATGATATAAATTTAGGATCTTGGCAAAAGCTACCAAGCAATGGTTGTGTGCCCATCTCTAAGCTTCCCCAAGACTAGCAAGAAGTCAATTGCAAAGCATGGGGCTTGAGTTGCAGGTGGGCAGATTGGATAGGTATGGAAGCTACTTTCTCTGAAGGACATTAATGACAATGCAGTAGCGTTTACCGTTTTCTTGTGTTAGTCCACAAATTAGGAACTCAACTACATTAAATTTTACAAGTGAGCAGCACGGTGGCACAGTGGTTAGCACTGCTGTATCATGGCGCCGAGGTCTCCGGTTCGATCCTGGCCCTGGGTCACTGTCCATGTGGAGTTTGAACATTCTCCCTGAGTTTGCGTGGGTTTTGCCCCACAACCCAAAGATGTGCAGGGTAGCTGGATTGACCATGTTAAATTGCCCCTTAATTTATAAAAAAAAAATGTAAAACAAAAAAAAATTTACAAGTTGAAGCTGAACTCTCAATTCTGGTTATCCGGTTTTGTTACCTGTCGAGTACTGTAACTAGTAGAGCACCATACCTGTGAATAAAAATGAACAGATCACAGTTTAAAAAAAAAAATGAGTTTTTGATGTACTCGGGATTTACAACAGACCAGGGACAGCTGAGGGAAGCAACATTTCAGATGAGGAAGATAGATTCTGCAGGTTCAATGTAATTATAGACTGGCTTATGTTGTCAGCGGTTGTGCGGTCATTCACTTAATGTGCTTCTTTCAGCAAAAGCATCCTTTACTGGGAAATTTTGACCAAACAGGGAGTGGTGTTCCTGCTGCTAACTTGGGATTGGCAAATCCCTTTGAGACAGTGATGTTGGCTAATGTATAATTTATACAGTTCTATACCCAGAGATTAAAAAGCAGAAGAGTCATTTTCTTGTAGCTTTGTATGGATACAGCATTTTGTTATGTACTATTTTAAGGTGTAGATATCAAAAGATGATTTTTAAAAATCTGTTCTTGAACCAGCTTGCAGCAATGCTGTGAACTGAGATTCTCTCTCTGTTTCTGTGCACCCCCCCCCCCCGCCCGCTGATCCGGCTCTCTGTCTATGTGTGTGTGGGTGTGTGTCCCTGTCTTTCTTTCACAGGGTATTTGAGCTAATGTGTGCCATGATGTTTTCATTGATTTTTAATATATTTGGATCATGAACTAGTTCATTAACAAAAATTACCACTTCAACAAAAGTGGTAGCTTAACTTTGGCTTTATGACTGCTGCTTTACATCTTAGATTGTACTGTGGGGCATGTGGATACATCACACGTGACTGAAGGAATCTCAATGACTAATATGTTGGAGAGTAGCCTTGGTGTCCTCACCAGTTTTTAAGAAAATAGAAAAAAGTGATTTGCATGAAAAGAACAGAAATAGTCCTTGCTGCAGTGTGTGCTGACTTTGGAGTTGGCAAAGCAAGTTTCTCAGTGGACAGGGATGCACTGATGTCTTAGACATTTTCACAGAAAGTGGAGAGTATTCAGATTTCTCTACCCTCCACACAGCAAACTACATTGGTGTAAGAAATGGCTTCACTGTTGGGACTAATACTGTGGTGCTCTGTCTGTCTCATCATATTTTAAAAAATTGAGTCCTATTCATACATTTGAGGTGGGAAAGAAGAGGGAGAAAGTATAATCTGCCACAGAGTGGCCATGTCTAATGGGTGAATATGCACATTGTTGATGGCCTTTCACCAATCTTGAACATGTGTTTTTTGCTTGCTTTTTATGTTGATATTAGGCTTGGGGCATGGGACGTTTGTTGCAGGAGTGATTGCCAGCATGCGGGAGTGTCAGGGATTGGCACCAGATGCAGAGTTGCATATCTTCAGAGTTTTCACTAACAACCAGGTAATGACTATTCATTTTCCACTGATACTATCAAGCATAGTTTGCAGAATTATTATTCTTTCAGAAGAAATTGTAATGCTGCCTCACAGTGCCAGGGACCCGGGTTCGGTCCGGCCTTGGGTGACAGTGGACTTTGCACGTTCTCTCCATGTCTGTGTGAGTTTCCCCCGGGTGCTCCAGGTTCCTCCCATAGTCCAAAGATGTGCAGATTAATAATAATAATCTAATCCTTATTAGTGTCACAAGTAGGCATACAGCAACACTGCAATGAAGTTACTGTGAAAATCCCCCAGTCGCCACACTACAGCACCTGTTCGGGTATACTGAGGAAGAATTCAGAATGTCCGATCCACCTTACAATCTGTGAAGCAACAGTGCTAACCACTGTGTTATCGTGCCGTCCTGGGTTGGGTGAGGTTACAGGAATAGGGTGGTGGTGTGGGCCTAGGTAGGGTGCAGACTTGATGGGATAAATGGCCTCCTCCTCAACTGCAGGGATTCTATGGATTCAAGGATAAATTGTCATTACCAATCCAATGTGCTCTCTAAATCTATTTTTGATGTGAATAACCCATCTAGGTTATGTGAAGTGGGACCAGTTGTTTACACTGGCTAGAGCATTCCAAATACATGCCTTGCTTTATGGTTGTCTGGGGTGTGATGTGAGATTTGAATGATGCCCTGGCTTTCCAGCAAACGAGAAAATAGATTGGAGCAGTCTTAATTTTGTAAAACTTGATGAGCGACTTTATTTTTTAAATTGAACATTTGAGGTAAGGGCATAGGCATCAGGTTACCATAAGCACCATTGAAATAATTACTCTGTAGAGAAACTGACCAAGATCTTTACAGGTTGCTACATGTCCTGAGATTAACTCCTGTGTTCCTTGGGAAGAGCTGGCCAGAACAAAGAATGCACAATTTTTGAAATACTTCACCCCTGACTGGTTATTTATTATCCATTTTCCTGTTGGCTGAAGTCCAGGTGGAATTTGCTTTTAGTGCTGGTGTGCCCTTGTGCAGGGTATTATGCAAACTATTATGCACTGTTTGATAATTGGTCCTGTGCGCAATAAACAGATTGTTTAGCTATATTTGAAGTAGATTCCATTTATATGATTTTTGCTTCTCATTTGTCATCTTGGAACATTGGCTATGTTTTTACTCCATGCATATCTCTAACAGCTGTACAAATGGTGTTGGCCTGTGTTTTGCATTTGGTATGCAGTTACATTAGTCTGTTGAGGACAAAGCCCTTGTTTTGCCAACATGTGGTAGGATCAGTGAGATGAGTGCTTATAGCTCTGATCATTCTGTTGTGTTCATGTATCCTTCATCTTTTTTAGCTTAGTTGAGTATTAGTGACCCATTTGAAAGTTAATGGGAGACTGTCCATGTAATTTATGGTTAGTTTCTCTTTCCAATTTTTATGGTGTGAAATATAAATTCTTTATAAATATATATTTATAAATATCTTGAGTGTGTCTTGCTTGCTAATTCCTATCCACTTCTGAGCAGATTTCAGTTCTCTATCCCCACTCAAAGCTACTGATTGGCCATCATTAGTGCATAGCCACTGATGTTCCTTTAGCACATTTTCAAAATGAGCTGAATGTATATCTGCAGCCATTGTGGCACACCTAACTTGCAATCAATCCTCACTTAAGTGCTAACTTTAAATGAAAACATGTTAAGTGAATCACCCTTTCCCATTGCAGCCTGTGTAAAAGCTGTAATTCAGTTCTGTTGGATATTTTTGTCAGAGAAAAATGCTGATGAGGAAGGAAAAATGGATCGGGAAAATGTAAAGTCTGTGTTCCCAGATGGTAGTGACTCTAGGCGCCTGGCTAGTTCGATTGCCTCTAACTTAGTAGTGCTCGCCTAGACAATTTATTATGTAATTACCTAGTGATAACAGGGATTTGCTCCTTCACTTTGACATCCCGAAGGCAACTTTAACGCAAGAGGACCAACAACTAATACCCTGATGTGAGATTTAATGAGTCACCCTTTTATTCACAAAGTGATCGTTCTTCACATGTAAAGAAGTGCTAAATGTGTACAAAAATATCCAAATATTGAGTCTAGCTCTTTTCTGTGGGGGAAGTACTTTGTGGAGTCAAATTGCTTGTTTGTATCCACTGTCTGCTTCTGGTTGGTTCAGTGGTTGTGCAATACCCTATAATGTACTGCAAAGGGTCTTGAGTGGTGTGACTTCTTTTAAAATTAAAGAATGCAACTACTGTTTTTTATCTTTGGTTCTGACCAACCTGATGTCAGTGAGTCTCTAAGCTCAGTGGGTTTTTTTAACTCCAACGTGTTGGTGGACTATCCTTGGTTTAACCAAGAATTAATAGCTGTGTTGGTTTGTGAACACGCTTTTTTATTGTTGCAGTGAAAGAATGATTGCTAAACCTTCGTTATCTTGTTAGAATTTGAATTTATCTTGAAATGCAATTTCAAATGATCTGTCACATAGCATTTTATTCTATTTTTGAAATTACCTGTAAAACCAAACTACCTTCAGCAGAGGAGGCCTTCAATTCCAGAGTCCTCAGAGCTGTGTACACCTAATGAATCTCAGTACATCAGTATAACAAATGCAGTGTATCTGTGATAAAGGTACACCGGATTGTCATTTGGAAGTGTAAACTCTGAGCTCAGCCTGAAATGACATGTGAACTGTACTCTGTTGTTTGAGATTCTTAGTGAAGTAGCGTGCGTTACGGAAAGAGCTTTTCATGAAGTGTCACTTCCTGATTCATCAGTGTGACAACGATGACTCCAGAGAGGTTTCCTGACCGCGTAGCAACAGTAGAGTCGGGAGAGATAGAGAAAGGGAATTGTGAAATAAGGGAACGGATGTCTCACGTTTTGATGTGGACCTAATACAAGTTTTAGAAATGAGTAATTCTGATTTTCTTTAAACAGGTCTCTTATACCTCTTGGTTCCTGGATGCCTTTAATTATGCAATTTTGAAGAAGATAGATGTTCTAAATCTCAGTATAGGTGGACCAGACTTCATGGATCATCCTTTTGTCGATAAGGTTGGTTTGATTGACAGATGTAAAGAACTATTGAATATGTAGCCATTCTTTTGATGAGGGCATGAAATATATGATTTAATCGAGGGTGGTTGCTCTGTTGAGGCCAAATAACCCTCCTATGTTTTGTATTGTATGACTTGTGTAACAACAGATATCTTGTACACTACGTTACTAGGCATACTTGACATTTTTGATTTGGTGGGGAATTGATGTGCTCAGCTTGGGTGGAGCCAAATGACAGCTTTTTGCTTGCATCAGCAACAGATGGTCTTCCTGATGCCAGTTGGCAGCTGTTTTTCGTTCGCCCAGTATCTGCCAAGTGCAGTCTCATTTGCCTGACAAATGCTGTGTGTGTACCTTAAAATCTGTGCCTCCTTGGTGATGAGACATTGTACAAATCTTAATCTTATATAACACAAGGCTTTGAATTGTGAGGGTACCCTGTAAAGACATTTATTTGTAAGTGTCCTCTTTCCAAATACTTCTGTGGCTTCAAAACCATTCAATTTTTGTCACGCTAATGATTAAATATCTAGCTCCCAAGATGAATGTGGTGTCATCACTGGTAAGAAGACAAGTGTGGAATGCACTGTGAGATGGGCATCCAGCCCACTATAAAATGTCTTTATTTCTCCTGCTGAGCTATTGCTTTAGGAATCAAATTAGTGCCATGACAAATTTATTTCACAGATGGGAATGCTGCAGTTCAGTGCATGCAAATAGCAAAGGCCCTTGGCTGAATAAAAGTGGTTTAATTATAATGTGCAGGTTACAGAGAAAACAAAGGTAATGCTGTATGTGTAATTTCTGTGAACTTTTAAAAGGCTTCAGAAGAAATGCCACATAATCAACTAATAAATAATGTCAGCGACTATGAAATGTATGGGTGTAGGATTGCTAGCTGGCTCCCAGGACAGGATGCAGAGAGCAGGAGTAAAGGGGAGCATTGAGTGGAAGCAGAAGTGGAGTCGCACAACAATGAATACTAGGACTAGTGTTCACACTTTTTTTTAATATTCCTGATTAGTCATTGGAATTTATGGATTGTTGCTCGTTTTGCTAAGTGTGCTTTACACTTAATTGCTCTGTTTTATAACCTTGCTCTAGAGTCGGCAGGTATCTTTATGATACCACCACGAGGTTCAAGTTCAAGTGCTGATCAATAACTCAATACACCAGTTAGTAAGGTTCAAATCAAAACACATTTATTATATATACAGTCAATCGCTACTCATGCATAAAATACTACAGAACTACTTTCTATCACTAAAGGCCAATACTTAGCTTAGGAAAAGGAACCCACTGGGTCAGGTAACAATGGCCTCTCGTTCGATCCTGAGACTGCAGGCTTCCAGCTGGTATGGACTAAGGGTTAGGGGCGCCTATCTCGTAGCGCGCGTTGACTGGACACATACTTGTTGGTGTAGCTGCTAGGCAGGTCTCTGTCAAGGGTTGTTTCGAGCTGCTGGGAGACCCTGCCAAGAAGTCCGAATTGAACTTGGGGACTCTACTTTATAGTCCCCAGGGGCTTTGCGCCCTTTTGGGCGGACCCGTACCTGGTTCCAATCGATTGGTTTGATTTCCCCAATACTGGGGCTGATCGCTGGGCGGTTCCTAAGTGTCCGTTGGCTTCTTTTGTGTTGGCTCCTGCTGGCGCCGAGGAGTCTGGCTTTGCCTCGATTATGTTAACTGTTGCTATTGTTCCTGGGGATCGCTCATCAATATACAGATAGTCGTCAGTTTCAGTGCTGTCTGCTTTCTGCGAGTCTTAATATATAGGAAGCTTTGCATTCTGCTTGCTTCCCTGTACCTGTCCATTTTTCCCTGCGTTCTTAGCGAATCTCCATTTTAAAGTCAGGAAGTGGCCAACCCAGGTGGCTACAGGATGAAAAATTGTGGGATGGCTTGTATCGTCAATGCTGAGGAGGGCTGCAACAAGTTACAAGATGACAATAAACTTATAGAATGGGGATACAACATAGATACTTTAGGTATTACATTTTGGTAAGAAAATGAAGGAGACCCATGTTACTTGAAGGAACAAAGGGATCTGGGAGTATAAATGTGCACATCCTGAAAAGCAGCAATGCAAGTTCAAAAGGACATAAACTCCAGTACTTGATTTTGTTTTGTTTCTCGAGGAATAGAATTAGAAAGTAGAGACTAGATGTTAAACTTGTATAAAATATCTGATCATTATCACGAAAAGGATATCGAGGGTTTGCAACGATGATATCCAAATATAAAATTATCGCAAGGATGAACAAGATTAGTTTTTTTTGTTAAAAAGGGAAGATTGAGGGCTCGCTTGACTGAAATTTTGAAGTTATGATCAGCTTTGATAGCGTAGACACAAGAATTTTCACGAGGGAGGAAGATCTTGTCAATCTAAGATCGTCACCAAGAAATCAAATGGAAAAGTTTGAAGAAACCTCTCTGCTCATTGTTGAGCCTGTCGGCTTATCTGCTACTAGAGGGAGTGGTTGAGACGAATAGCATAAATTATGTCTTGTTTGTGTACATTTAATGTTATTTGGTACATTTTAAACACTTAAGTTCTCTAACAGTTAATTGACATGAAGTTCAAATCTTGATTTTTATTCCAAAGACATTTGCGTCAGTAGCCTGATCAGTGTGTGCACTTAAAGACAATGCCATAGTGTCTGTCCTTCATATTGCTGGAATTAAATGCAGTTACTTTCCATCCTGGTTTATGCTGTTTTGTGTTCAAGTACAAAACGAATAATCCATCAAACACTGGCAGTTCAAGAAGCCTGTTGGCACCTTGAAACAACCATGCTTTTAGCTCACACTCTGCAATAAAATGTTTAGATGCTACATAATGTTATATAACTCAAATAATATTTTTCTAAACAATGTCCTGTCTTTTCTCTTCACTACCCCAATATATTTTCTGCTGCTCAAAAACTTGAAAACAAATTAGCTAGAAAAGTAAATGTTAACATTTCACACTTTGCATTTTTACATTTTGGTGAATGTTTGTCCCATCCTTTATGACGGAGGGAAATCTGTGTTCTTGAGTAAAGAGATAAATCTGCTGCTCATGGTAATGTGATGAGATGACTGCAAGGCGCCTTTTAGAGTATATAGGGACGAGCATGCTGTTGAAACAATATTTGATAGCTCTCATTGGTTTTATAGGTTTGGGAGCTGACAGCTAACAAAGTGATCATGGTCTCTGCAATTGGTAACGATGGCCCTCTTTATGGGTGAGTTTGGTATTCTTGACTTTTTGGGTGTTCTTGTTTAAGCATGAGTATCAATATAAAAGAAAATGGGCATCGGAGTACATTGTACTGAAAAAATGGAGACAACTGGGGCACTGGAAAGCGAAACATGGCATTGGGCTACTGTTCTTTAAGTGGGCTGTATAAAATATGGTGGCCAGATCTGCAGTCAGAATGGGAAGATACTGCCTCTGCATTCTTGGTAATTTTATACAAAGGTAGTGCTTTTTGGGGGGGCGGATAAAGTTTTTGTAAATATTGTCTGTAGATTCCTGGTTTAAGAGACAGGTTAGAACAGAGAAAGTGAATTTTGGCAATATTCCACACCTTCAATATGATGCAAATAATGCAAGTATACAGGTTATGCGGTCTACACTCTTACTGTAGGCAGTGGGTGACTCCAACACATTAATTATACTTATTAAATGGCACTTTGCAAAAACCTTGTCTCCACCCCGCATTCTTGAGTAATGATGTACATCCTCGTTTCAGTGAATGCAATGTGTGACCAGGGGGAAAAAAAGCTGGATATTTGATGACATTGGTACCTCTTTCATGTCTGATTTTTAAGTCAGGGAGTTGAAGGTGCCAGAATAACATGTGAGGGTGTTGAGCAGAATTTCCAATATAACCCTACAGTATTCATAGAATACAAGGCAGCCAAACAACGACTGGAAACAGATGGCTAAAGCCAGTTTGAGCCTGTGCAATCTCTTCTGCATTTAGTAGTTAATCTTGAGGCAGGAATTATTGTGTTGTATTAAAGCTTTTTTTAGAAGTCTTTCTAATGTCAGCACAACTTTGACTTGCTTTTGTTGGATATGGATGCTTAAAGACTTGCTGGAGTCTTCTGTTTAATTATTAACCTCGCAAGTGTAGTTTGTGGATCACTTTGTAAATTCATTTTTAAAATGAGATCCATTTGTGATACGGAAACTGTTTGAAATCTGGGAAGTGACAAGCAATGTTTAATGTATTGCCATGTTTGCTGATACCAAACATTTTAAAAACTGAGATGCTGGATTTCCTGTGTTCAGCAGAAATGTCATGCAAGATATAATTTTTAGCTTCAGGTTTCCAATTCCAATGAATCCCACCAGTTTGGAGACTGGTTTCATGGGATCCCACTTTCTGGGACTCATCCTTAAACCTCGCCACTGATGTTCATCTGCCTGGCTGAGAGCATTTCTTGTAGCAATCAGGAGCTGCAACTCATAGCAGTGATTTGGACCAACTTTATGAAGGAAGATTTTTAAAAATAATTTATTATTTCATTGGGTGTGGAGGTTGCTGCCCATCCCAAATTGCTCTTGAGAAGGTGGTGGGGAGTTGCCACCCTGAACCTCTACATGTCGTGTTGTGTAGATACACCTACAGTGCTGTTAGGGAGGGAGTTCTAGCACGGTAGCACAGTGGTTAGCACAATCGCTTCACAGCTCCAGGATCCCAGGTTCGATTCCCAGTTTGGGTCACTGTGCGGAGTCTGCACGTTCTCCCCGTGTCTGCTTGGATTTCCTCCGGATGCTCCGGTTTCCTCCCACAGTCCAACAATGTGCAGGTTAGGTGGATTGGCCATGCTAAATTGCCCTTAGTGTCCAAAATTGCTCTTAGTGTTGGGTGGAGTTACTGGGTTATGGGGATAGGGTGGAGGTGTGGACTTGAATAGGGTGCTCTTTCCAAGAGCCGGTGCAGACTTGATGGGCCAAGTGGCCTTCTGCACTGTAAATTCTATGATTCCATGATTTTGACTCCGTGACAGTGAAGGAGCAGATATATTTCCAAGTCTGGTTGGTGGTTGGCTTGGAGGGGACCTTGCATCTGCTACCCATGTCCTTTTGAGCTGTTGGATGTTGATTTGCAAAGTACCAAGAAGGAGCCTTGGCGTATTGCTGCTGCATTTAGCTGAATGAACAGTTGGGAAGGGAGACTGAATTAGTGCTCGAGGGACTAAGCTTCTGTTGAATGTGGAGCAGTGGTAGATATGGAACAGTGGTAGTTGTTGAGCTGAAAGGTTGGGTCATCTAGGACTCGAATAGCTGTCAACATGAATACTTGTCAATGTGTTTTTAACCATGTTTACTTCTGGGAAGATAGGGTCTAACATGACTCATGTACAACCGCAATTTACTTGATGCTCATTGTTCAAGGGGGAGGTCTGTTGTAAAATTTTCCAAGTGACTACAGCCATGCTATCTAAGGCTATTTCCTGCATAACAAGACATTGGGTGTTACATTTTGACTAATGATTCAGCTGTAAACTAGTGGAGGGTCACTTTCAAGGTTTAAGGGTTTTGAGTGATATCTCTGCAAGTGTGGGCATTAGTGTTGCTAGATTACAGTTAACTGTGTACAGTTACCCACCAGAACAATGGGTTTTTACCTAAACCAATGTAGAGATACCCAGAGATTGAACATGGAATAGCTGTTGTACAACAAACTAACATTAAGCTGTTATAAACCAGCTGTTTTTCATTACGCAGTTAAAGGAATTGAACCCTTCCTGAGCAAATATTCCCAATTTGTGCTAGAATTAATTGTAGTATTATTTGTTTGAGATGTTTGAGATGCCGTAACTTTTTACAGCACCCTCAATAACCCTGCTGACCAGATGGATGTGATTGGTGTGGGTGGAATTGACTTTGAAGACAACATGGCTCGATTCTCTTCCAGAGGAATGACCACTTGGGTAAGCCACAGAGTCACTTGCATGTAACACAGCGCTGTTGATTAGTGGGAATCATGTAGTGTCAGAAAATACTTCCTTGTAACATTGACCTAAGTGAATTATCAAAACTGAAGAGAAAGTGTAGAGTCTGCCTATAATTTAACTAAACTACTACAGCCTTCTTTCAGTACTTGGACTTGTGCATACAAGAGGTGGAATTCCTACCGATTATGTGAGAGTTTCACAAGTAAGACTAATGGAATAAAAGGGACGTAGCAACATTGACTGAGTAATAGGAATCGAGTAATGATCAATGGAAGACTAGTGCTATGCTTGTACAGCTACAACACTGGCATCTACCTGGCAAGTAGAAAATTGCCCAGGTACGTCCTGAACACAACAAGCAGGACAAATCAAACCCGGCCAATTACCACCCTAGTCTACACTCTTATCAGTAAAATGATGGAAGGGGTCATCAACCGTACTATCAAGCGGCACTTGCGTAGCAATAATCTGCTCGCTGACAGCACTGTTTGGGTTTTGTTAGGGTCACGCCTAACCTCATTACAGCCTTGGTTCAAACATGGAAAAAATAGCTAAATTCCAGAGGTGAGAGTGACTACACTTGACATCAAAGCAGCATTTGACTGAGTATGGTATCAAGGAGCCCTAGCAAAACTGGAGTCAATGGGAATCCAGAGGAAAAGCCTCAATAGGTTGGAGTCATATCTAGCAGAAAGGAAGGTGGTTGTAGGTCAATCATCTCTGTCCCAGGGCACCATTGCAGGAGATCGTCAGGGTCGTGTCTTAGCCCCAACCATAGTCTTCAGCTGCTTCATCAAAGACCTTCCATCACAAGGTCAGAAGTGGGTATTTTCTCTGATTTCACAATGTTTGGCACTGTTCCCGACGACTCAGAAACTGAAGCAGTCCATGTCCAAATGCAGCAAGACCTGGACAATATTCTGGCTGATAAATGGCAAGTAACATGTGGCTACAAGTGCCAGGCACTGACAGTCTCCAACAAGAGAGAATCTAACCATCGCCCCTTGACATTCAGTGGCATTACCATCTCTGAATCCCCCACTATCACTATCCTACTGGTTATCATGCAGTAGAAACTGAACTGGATGAGCCATATAAATACTGTGGCTACAGCTACGTGAGCAGGGCAAAGGCTGGTAAAGCCTGTCCACCATTTACGAGGCACAAATCAGGATATGATGAAATGCTCTCCATTTGCCACTTACGTTGTACACCATCCAGAAAAAAAGCAACCCATTTGATTGGCATTTCATCCACAACCTTCAACATTTACTCCCTCCAGCACTGCACGTTGGCAGCAGTGTGTACCATCTACACAATGCACTACAGCAACTCAAAAAGGCTCCCTTGCGGCACCTTCCAAACCCGAGATCTCTGTCAGTTCGAATGACAAAAGGCAATGTAGTGCAAGCATTACCTGATCTAACCCTGACATAAAGTGCACTTGTGTTAAAACGTTTTTTTGGAACAAAGTGTAGAGCTTGATGGTGGTTTAAACATTTAAAACACAATCTTTTGATACTGCCAATGTGAAAGTTCTCATGCATGGCCATTGACATGAAACATTAACTTTGTTTCCTTCTACCGATACTGCCAGACCTGTTGGGTTTTCCCAAAATATTCTGTGATTATCACTGTTAACAGATCCAATCATTTGAGCACTTATCTTTACCTTTTTTAAATTGCAGCCCTCCGATTTAAAACAAAATTATATTTTTATTGAACTTCCATCACTTTATACAAATCACAACCACAGTAATGCATGCATTAATAATAAAACTATACCCCCACCCCCTAACTAACAACACTCAGATCCTTAAAGTGTAATATGAACAACCGCCATCTATTATAGAACCCATCAATCAGCTCCTTCACAGTGAACTTGACCTTCTCGAGGTACAAAACTCCATCAAATCACCTCGCCATGCAGCAGCACTAGGTGGTGTCGCCTGCCTCCAACTCGGCAGAATCCACCGTCGAGCTAGTAATGAGGCGAATGCCAGAGGGTCTGCTCCCATCCCCGTCCTCAATTTCTGTTGTCAAGGCAGCACGGTGGTGCAGTGGTTAGCACTGCTGCCTCATGGCGCCGAGCACCCAGGTTTGATCCCGGCCCAAGGTCACTGTCCGTGTGGAGTTTGCACATTCTCCCCGTGTTTGCGGGGGTTTCGCCCCCACAACCCAAAGATATTCAAGATAGGTGGATTGGCTACGCTAAATTGCCACTTAATTGTAAAAAAAAATGATAGGGTACTCTAAATTTATTTTTAAAAATGAAACCCGTTATGAGCCACTCCATCTCCGAACAGTAGAAAAATTGGGAGGTATTGAAAAAAAAAACAATCGCAGCAAGAGATTCATCTTACTAGATCGAACCCGGCCTGCCAGGGACAATGGAAGGCTGTCCCATCTCGGTAAGCCCATCCTGACCCTACTTGCTAGGCTAGTATACTTCAAGTTGCGAAGCTGCGCCCAATCCCTGGCTCCGTGGACCTCCAAGTAGCAAAAACTAGTCCCAGCCATACTGAACGGCAGCCCCAGCAACCCAACTCCTCCCTTTGAAGGACTAACCACAATATACTCGCTCTTCCCAATGTTTAATTTATGCCCTGAAAAAGAGGCGAACCTCTTCAATATCCCCATATCTTCTATAGCTGATCCTGGATCCATTATGTATAGCAAAAAGGTCATCTGCATATAGATGCACTGTATGCTCTATTCCACCCCTCACAATCCCTCCCCATTTCTGAGGCCCTCCAGGCAATTGCCAATGGTTCAATCGCCAGTGCAAACAAAAGAGGGGACATAGGACATCCCTGCCTCATCCCCCTGTATAGCCTAAGCGACCCTGAACTCCTAATGGCAGTTCGCATGCTAGCCGCCAGCACTTCACATAACATCTGAACCCACAACACAATCTCAAGACCGTACCAAACTTATTCAGAACCGCGAACAGGTAACTCCATTTAACCTTATTGAATGGCTTTTTGGCGTTTTGGCGCTATTATCTCCGGTTCCGCATTAAGTACCACATTAAGTAACCGCCTCATGAGATCGTTTTCTGCCCTTCACAAAGCCTGTCTGATCTTCCCTTGCTGCCTCTGGGAGGCAGGGCTCCAACTAAGACTTTAGTCAAAAGTTTTGCATCCAAATTGAGCAGAGAAATCGGGTGATACGACCCACACTCTGTGGGGTCCTTGTCCTTCAGGAGGAAAGAGATGGATCCCTGCCCCAATGTCTCCGGGAGTGAACCCCGTGCCAATGAATCATTGAACATCCCCAACCCCAATGGTAACTGCACAATCTCCCTAGCAGCCACTTGTCACCTTAACTGATGAGCGAACAGGTGGCATTAAACTCCTTTTGGATGTCTTGAGAATATGCAGTATATAAATACAGATTATTTCTGGCTGAGAATGGTATGTGGCATTTTCGGCTTTGGATTGTTATACAGTATCCATATTCTACAATCAACTGATACAAGCAGAGCGCACAAATGATTAACAAACAAATGATTTATCGCCTATCCATAAAGGTAGAATCTAGACTTTTGAAAGCGAAGTTTAACATTAACTAATCAATGTATCCAAATTTTGCTTGATTCAACACGCTGACCCTTGGCTATTTTATTTGGCTTCTAAATGCAAGCTAAAAAGTAATCCGTACATTGGTTGGTAATGCAGTGAAAGGTAACCAAATGGCCACCTGTACCTAATGGTGCTTATTGAGTAATATTGGCCAATTGCTAAGGTTAATTTATATTAAAAACTAGGCACATTTGTAACTCCAGAATTTGGGCTCCAGCCAGTTGAGTGCTTGTTTCTTTTTTTGTTTCTAGGAGCTTCCTGGTGGCTATGGAAGAATGAAACCCGATATTGTGACTTATGGTTCTGGTGTCCGAGGTTCTGGTATGCAGGGTGGTTGTCGCTCACTTTCTGGAACTAGTGTGGCATCACCTGTAGTGGCGGGTGCTGTCACTCTGCTTGCAAGGCAAGTAAATCTGAGAGCAAGTGAAATCTATTGGCTATTATGCAGTGAAAGTGCACCTGGATCATTGGATATACCACTATGGATCTTTGTGTGACCTAGTGCAAAATAGCAGTAGGCTGCATCTAATTCTATTTGCACTTGAAAATCCGTGCCACAACATAAGATACAACTTTTAGGTTATGAGCCTATCCTAACAATGCGTGCTGTTTCCTATGTTGTAGCAGTGGCTACACTTCAACATGACTTAATCGCTATAAAGAATTTTGCAATGTCCTGTGGCTATGAAAGGTGCTATGTAATGCTAACTCCTACCAATGCAAGGTGGCCACCAGCAGCGCTTCTGCACATATACAATTGTTGCCGCATGCGCAGAATCCTATGACATAATTTGCAAGAGATGCAAATCCACCTTCAAACGGTTATCGCTTTTTGACAGTCTTAATTTTTAATAGTGAATCTTATTTTATTGCCTATGTATCCCCAAAATGAGTTATACCACAAAAGAATGCAACCAGGTGGCCATCACTTTAAACTAGTTGGGGGTGAGGATGGATGGACAAAATAGGTCGCATTTGCCACTTGCTCTTTCCAGCCCTGTCTGTGAGAGCAGTGATGGCCACGCATGTGCCTTGCTGCACCTTGCGTGGTCGCCACCTTTTTTAAAATTTGAAAATCATCTTATTGAAGACATTTTTACATATTTACAAACACATAGGAAATACAAGCCCCAACCACCATACCAGGCCACAAAACCATCCTCTCACACTCCAAGTATTGCCACCTCGGAGCCATGTCTGCTCCCAAAAAGCGCTTCCAGAATCCCCTCAACTTCAGGGAAGCCCAGAATATATGAACATGGTTGGCTGAACCCCCTGCACACACTCCACATCTATTCTCCACTCCCGAGAAGAACCGACTCATCCTCGACACTGTCATGTGAGCCCTGTGCAGCCCCTTAAACTGAATGAACGAGGTTTAGCCTCTCACACGGCGAGGATGCAATCACCTTCCATAAGGCTTCCCTCTAAACTCCAGCCCCCAACGCCCCCCCAGCTCCTCCTCCCAATTACGCCTAACATCCTCGGGGGCTTTCTCCCTCTCCAACTCCCCATACATGTCCGCCACTTTGTGTTCCCCAATTTTATCCTCGGATAGAAGCTTATCCTGCAGCACAGGGGGCGGCAGTATCGGAAACGATGGTACCTCCTCCTTAACAAAGTTCCTAGCCAGCAGATACCTGAATCTGTTCCCCTTTAGTAACTGATACGTCCCCTCTAGCCCCTCCAGGTCTGCAAACCTTTTCCCAATGAATAAATCCCTGGAACATTCTATTCCTACCTGCTGTCACCCCCGGAATTCCGCGTCCAGCCCTACCGGTGCAAACCTGTGATTATCACAGATCGGCGCCCACATGCCTTCCAAACCGAAGTGCTGCTTACACTGGTTCCAGACCTTCAGCGCTGATACCACCACCAGGCTTGTGGAGTACTGACTGGCGAGAGCGGAAGGGGTGCCAAGAACAGTGCCCTCAAACTGGTCCCCTTGCACGAGGCCGATCCATCCATCCCAAAATCGACCACTCCTCCACCTCCCGTTTCCTAACCAGAACAATGTTTGCCGCCTAGTATTAGCACACACGGGGCCTTCCCCACCCACACAAACCTCCAAAATCATACCGGTCACCTTCCTAAAAAAGAACTTGGGGAGGCTCTGGAGCAGAACAAGAACTTTGGTGGCAGCACCATCATCTTCAGTATCTGTTTCCGACCCGCCAATGGCAACGCATCCCATCCAAGTCCTCCTTCACTCCCATCACCAGTCGCCCCAAATTCAACTTTTGCAGCTGGTCCCAACTCCACACCACCTGTATCCCAGGTAGCGAAAACCTGCTTCCAACAACCGAAATGGCAGTTCCCCCAGCCGCCTCCTCCTGCTCCTATTCATTGATTGGAAACACTTCACTTTTCCCCATTTTCAACTTGTACCCTGAAAAGCGGCTGAACGCCAACGACTCAATCACTATGGCAAAGAACAGCGGGGAGAGCAGACACCCCTGCCTTGTCCCCCAGTGCAACCCAAAATAACCTGAGCTGACCTGATTTGTTTGAACACTCGTCTTAGGCATTTTATACAACAGGCGAAACCCATGTCCAAACCCAAACCTACCCAACACCTCAAACAAATACTCCCATTTGACTCGGTCGAACGCCTTCGCCGTGTCCATTCCCACCGCCACTTCTAACCTCCTGCCCCTCCAAGGGTTTCATAATTCATAATATTGAGCAATCTCCGAACGTTCGCCGACAACTGCCGCCTGCTCGTGAATCCCGCCTGGTCCTCTTCTATCATCCCCACGGTCCTATATTTGCATCGCCAACACCTTTTTATCTACATTTAGCAGCGAGATCGGACGATACAACCCAAACTGCTCTGGGTCCTTATCCTTCTTTAGGATAAGCGAAATTGAGGCCTAAGACAGCGTGGGAGAGCTCCGCCCTCACCCTCGACTCATTAAACATCTCCACCACCAACAGGGGCCGCAGCTCCATCCCAAACTTTCTATAAAACTCGACTGGGAACCTGTCCGGGCCCAGGGCCTTTCCCACCTGCATTGACCCCACACAGCCCATAACCTTCCTCATCCTGATTGGGGCCCCCAGACCCTCCACCTTCACCTCCTTAATCCTCGGGAACTCCAACCCATCTGGAAACCATCTCATCCCTTCATCCCCCGTCGGGGGCTCTAACATATACAGACCCTGATTTCCCCCCCCCCCCCCTTGCCCCACCGCCACCCTGTAGACACGAGCCTAAACTCTGGAGCCTCTGCCTCTCCTTTTTACAACGCCTCATCTGGTGCCAACGAATACCTCCGATCTACTCTCCAGATACCATCCTCCAACCTCACCCTCTCTGCCCATTCCACCTTCTCCCCATTGGCCTGAATCTAAATAAATTCCCCTTCACCACCACCTTCGGTGACTACCCGTCTTATTTACCGTCACTGAAACCTTCTGAGATCTAGAGCATGACTGATCCAATCCTGGATCCCGAACAATGTTAAAATCACCCATTATTTACTTTTTTTTTCCAAATTAAGGAGCAATTTAGCATGCCCAATTCATCTACCCTGCACATTTTCGTATTCTGGGGGTGAGACCCACACAGACGGGAGAGAATGTGCAAATTCCACAGACAGTGACCCAGAGCCGGGATCAAACCTGGGTCCTCGGTGCAGTGAGGCAGCAGTGCTAATCACTGCCACTGTGTCGCTCAATCACCCCCCTAATCAGCCGGTGTCTGTCCAGGTCTGGAATTCTTGCTAAGACCTGCCTCTCAAACTTTGGGACATATACACTCACTAGCATCATAGGCATCCCCTGCAGCTTCCCACTCACCATCACGAACCTTTCCCCCGGATCAATCACAGCATTGCCCACCTCAAAAGCCATCCTTTTGTTAATCAGCACCGCCACCCTTCTTGTCTTCATAGCAAACCCTGAGTGGAACACCTGGCTCACCCAGCCCTTCCTCAGCCTCGTCTGGTCCCCCAACTTCAAGTATGTCTCCTGCAAAAACACAGCGTGTCCGCTTTCAAACTCCTTAAATAAGCGAAAAAGCACAACCTTTTGACTGGGGCATTTAAGTTCTGGACGTTCCATGTAATCAACTGATATTCGGACTGTCTGCTTTGTGCCTCTGCAATGTTGGTTTTTTAAAATAAATTTAGAGTGCCTAGTTCTTTTTTTACAATTAAGGGGCAATTTAGTGTGTCCAATCCACCTACCCTGCACATCTTTGGGTTGTGTGGGTGAGACCAACGCAGGCACTGGGAAATGTGCAAACTCCATAACGACAGTGACTCGGACCGGGATCGAACCTGGGTCCTCGGTGCCATGCGGTAGCAGTGCTAACCATGGCGGCACCATGCCATCCTTGCAATGTTGCTTTTTAATCCAGCGTCCGTGATTAACTCTAAACTCAATAGGTCTGATTATGTGGAGAAGCATTTGCTTTCTTTGCTCTGTGTCTTCCTTTAACATGATTGCCCAGGATCTCTATGGGTGGTGTGGGGAAAGGAAATTCACATTCTACCACACTAGCATAAGTTGGAACACCCATGGGATGTCACTTAAAGAGCTGTGGGGCTATTTTCTGAATAATTTCCAAGATTTTCTATTTTAAGTTTGTACTATGGGTAAATATTTGGAAAAGCCACATTGTGGATTGGTCAAACATTAGTATATGCCAATATTTGTTCTTTTGGAAATAGCTTTACAGCTTGAAGTTAAGCAAATACGTTGTTAGCGATATGAGAAACGGATACCGGATCTGGGTTTGAGTTGCTACTGTGTTGTTAAATGAATGACAGATGTTTTAAATTAGTATTGAATCAAGAGTAGGTATGAACCTTCTAATTAAGTTGGGCTTATTTTTCATAGAGAAACTGGTGAGAGGTATGGATTCAAGCAAATGGGTATAGATGATTCATATATTAGGTGTGCTTGCATCTAAATTGATGTTATTCCAAAAAGTGGTTGCTTGCATCTAAAATCCTTTTAAGATTCATCTTTTCAGATCTTATTGGTCGAAGATGCTCATTGTTCCTATTGAGTGATGACTCAGACAAATATTAAAATAGCATCTCATTAGTGCAACCTGCTGCAGATTATGAACTCTGACCCCAGTATATTTTAGGGAAATCATGGGAGAAATCTTGTAACTATCCCACTCTTAGTCACTGTACTTCAGTAGTGTAACATTTTGTAAGGTTAGCTGACCATGGACAGTTAGCTGCACCACCTTTTTGAAGGCTTTCAAATTGCACTATTTTAGATCCATTTAATAAAACATTTACAAGTTCTTTTTAAGTAGAAAAAGCAGTTCCTGTGGCATGTGAGATGGAAATTTGACTTGGTAATAAGGAATATGGTTATCTTAGCTGAGCCATTCCAATTTCAAAAGACTAAGTTTTGCAATTTATGCAAAATTCCAACCTATTTAATCGTCTGAACTCCCCTGCGAGTTTCTTTTTGATGAAAACTCTCTTTTCTTTTCTTTCAGCACTGTGCAGCACCGTGAGATGGTGAATCCAGCCAGTATGAAACAAGCATTGATAGCCTCTGCACGCAGATTGCCTGGGGTCAATATGTTCGAACAAGGTCATGGCAAACTGGATCTGTTGAAAGCATACCAAATTCTAAAAATCTATAAGCCTCAAGCCAGGTAAGTACTGAAGTGAATTTGGATAATGTACCTTTTTTTGTCCCTTCCTGTTTTCTTTGATTTGTGGGTTACAAGTAGTGATTTTTAAGGCCCTACCTTGAATAAGTTAACCATTCCATCTGAGTATTGTGGGCTAACTTGACTTTAATGGTTGAGACTGGTGTAGTCACATGTATGCCCTGATCTACCCTTCCTCTAAGCCCTTGACTGCCTCTGTGCTGCAAGACTACTTGTCTGACATGAAGGCTTGGATAAGTC
The DNA here is from genome assembly GCF_902713615.1 of Scyliorhinus canicula. NCBI lineage: Eukaryota > Metazoa > Chordata > Chondrichthyes > Carcharhiniformes > Scyliorhinidae > Scyliorhinus > Scyliorhinus canicula. The sequence goes on along the minus strand of NC_052154.1, from coordinate 74,489,667 downwards.
ATAATACTGTTTTCAGCCTCTACTGCAAACTGTCTGGTGCCTTCCATCTCCACAACCCACTGTATTAGGCCAAACCACACCACTCCATCACTGACATTCCATTTCACCCAGAACTGAGCTTTAAAACTTTAATTCATAGTCATAACTGCTGACACCTGTCTCTGACCCTGTACAATTGAAAGCCTTAGCCATGCCTTTGTCACCTCTAGATTTAATAATAATATTCTACTTGCTGACTTCCTATCCTCCATTAACTCCAATTTTTGCTATATATATTCTGTTCCATACCAAGCCCATAAGACACAGGAACAGAATTCGCCCATTCGGCCCATCGAGTCTGCTCTGTCATTCTATCATGGCTGATATGTTCTTTTCCTAATGTCCTAAATGTGTCCTGCCATTTAAAGAGCAATTTCATTTCCAAGTTGTATGCAAATAGAGGTTTCAAAGACTATTTGGTAATAAAAGTTCAATTCACTGCCTCCCTTGTCTGCTTCTCTGTAAATGCAACATAATGGCTTCTTTCAATGGGCCTGTGATTAACGCTTCAGGGTTTGTCACTGAACTGAATCCTGAGGCAGAGCCAGATAATATCATTACCGCTTCCCTGACTGAGAACAGCTCAGTTTGGGAATTGAACCTCATATTGGCCTTATCTATGTGGCTAAACTCCTCAATTAAGTTTACAAACGGTGAGATTGTTGATCATGCATAATATTAAATCTTGAAGGGGCCAATTGTGTGCACATACCAATGTAGTTTGCTAAAGAAATACATTTTGAATGCATTTGTAATAAGGAGACTTGGAAATTTCTCAGATGGTATACTGCATTGAAGGCATCCAGAGGTTCTAGACAGCTAAAGGGGAATGTGAAATTATTTTACATTTGGAGGTATGTGATCAGGTTCATCAAAGATCTTTCTGGATAGGCAGGTAGAAAGCAGTTAATTGACTAAACGCAAAATCTCTGGAAAGTCTAATTTTATTGACGTACAAGTTTTAAAGTTAATTCCCTTTCAGAATAGATCATTTTAGGTCACTTTCGGATGCAGCATAATTTGGGATCCTAACCATAATAAATTCTAGAATAGCCATAGGCCATTTGCCTATTGTACCTGTGGTGATCTTTGAAAATCATCTTAAATACCTGCCCGATCAAGACTCTCCTGGAATTGGCTTCCCCCACTTTTTCAGGTAGAGTACTCGTCCAACAATTGAATGAAAAATATCTCATCATCGCCCTTTAGATCTTTTGCCAATAATTTTTAATCTGACCATAATTGTGGACCTACTTTCAAAAGGGAATAATCTGCTTTCTCACCTTTAAACCTCTAGTCCGATGTCCTACAACTTCTGTGTCCGAACTTTTACAACTCCTGTGTCACCTCAGAAGTGTCTCATTCCTGATTAACATCCTAATGTACCTCTTCCATACCCCCTTGAATACCTTTCATTTTTCCTGAAGTGTGCTGCTCCAGCTAAGATCTAACCAGTGATTTATGATGTTCTAGTGTGATCTTTTTGATTTTATTCTCAATTCCTCTACTTATAAATCCAAGTAACCCATTGGTGTTTTTAACCACCTTTATTAACTTGCCCTACACTTTTCAACAATTAGAACATAGAACATAGAACGATACAGCGCAGTACAGGCCCTTCGGCCCACGATGTTGCACCGACATGGGAAGTCAAAAACTAAAGGCCATCTAACCTACACTATGCCATTATCATCCATATGCTTATCCAACAAACTTTTAAATGCCCTCAATGTTGGCGAGTTCACTACTGTTGCAGGTAGGGCATTCCACGGCCTCACCACTCTTTGCGTAAAAAACCTACCTCTGACCTCTGTCCTATATCTATTACCCCTCAATTTAAGGCTATGTCCCCTCGTGCTAGCCACCTCCATCCGCGAGAGAAGGCTCTCACTGTCCACTCTATCTAACCCTCTGATCATTTTGTATGCCTCTATTAAGTCACCTCTTAACCACCTTCTCTCTAACGAAAACAACCTCAAGTCCATCAGCCTTTTCTCATAAGAATTTCCCTCCATACCAGGCAACATCCTGGTAAATCTCCTCTGCACCCGTTCCAAAGCTTCCACGTCCTTCCTATAATGAGGCGACCAGAACTGTACGCAATACTCCAAATGCGGCCGTACCAGAGTTTTGTTCAGCTGCAACATGACCTCATGGCTCCGGAACTCAATCCCTCTACCAATGAAGGCCAACACACCATAGGCCTTCTTCACAGCCCTATCAACCTGGATGGCAACTTTCAGGGATCTATGTACATGGACACCGAGATCCCTCTGCTCATCCACACTACCAAGAATTTTACCATTAGCCAAATATTCCGCATTCCTGTTATTCTTTCCAAAGTGAATCACCTCACACTTCTCTACATTAAACTCCATTTGCCACCTCTCAGCCCAGCTCTGCAGCTTATCTATGTCCCTCTGTAACCTGCAACATCCTTCCACACTGTCTACAACTCCACCGACTTTAGTGTCGTCTGCAAATTTACTCACCCAGCCTTCTGCGCCCTCCTCTAGGTCATTTATAAAAATGATAAACAGCAACGGCCCCAGAACAGATCCTTGTGGTACGCCACTCGTAACTGAACTCCATTCATTTGCCATCAACCACCACCCTCTGTCTTCTTTCAACTAGCCAATTTCTGATCCACATCTCTAAATCACCCTCAATCCCCAGCCTCCGTATTTTCTGCAATAGCCGACCGTGGGGAACCTTATCAAACGCTTTACTGAAATCTGTATACACCACATCAACTGCTCTACCCTCATCTACTTGTTCAGTCACCTTCTCAAAGAACTCGATAAGGTTTGTGAGGCATGGCCTACCCTTCACAAAACCATGCTGACTATCCCTAATCATATTATTCCTATCTAGATGATTATAAATCGTATCTCTTCTAATCCTCTCCAAGACTTTACCCACAACAGACGTGAGGCTCACCGGCCTATAGTTACCGGGGTTATCTCTACTCCCCTTCTTGAACAAAGGGACCACATTTGCTATCCTCCAGTCCTCTGGCACTATTCCTGTAGCCAATGATGACATAAAAATCAAAGCCAAAGGCTCAGCAATCTCTTCCCTGGCTTCCCAGAGAATCCTAGGATAAATCCCATCAGGCCCCGGGGACTTATCTATTTTCACCTTGTCCAGAATTGCCAACACTTCTTCCCTACGCACCTCGATGCCATCTATTCTAATAGCCTGGGTCTCAGCATTCTCCTCCACAACATTATCTTTTTCCTGAGTGAATACTGACGAAAAGTATTCATTTAGTATCTCGCTTATCCCCTCAGCCTCCACACACAACTTCCCACCACTGTCCTTGACTGGCCCTACTCTTACCCTAGTCATTCTTTTATTCCTGACATACCTATAGAAAGCTTTTGGGTTTTCCTTGATCCTACCTGCCAAAGACTTCTCATGTCCCCTCCTTGCTTGTCTTAGCTCTCTCTTTAGATCCTTCCTCGCTTCCTTGTAACTATCAAACGCCCCAACTGAAACTTCACGCCTCATCTTCACATAGGCCTCCTTCTTCCTCTTAACAAGAGATTCCACTTCTTTGGTAAACCACAGTTCCCTCGCTCGACCCCTTCCTCCCTGCCTGACTGGTACGTACTTATCAAGAACACGCAATAGCTGTTCCTTGAACAAGCTCCACATATCCAGTGTGCCCAACCCTTGCAGCCTACTTCTCCAACCTACATATCCTAAGTCATGTCTAATGGCATCATAATTGCCCTTCCCCCAGCTATAACTCTTGCCCTGCGGGGTATACTTATCCCTTTCCATCACTAATGTAAAGGTCACCGAATTGTGGTCACTGTCTCCAAAGTGCTCACCTACCTCCAGATCTAACACCTGGCCTGGTTCATTACCCAAAATCAAATCCAATGTGGCCTCGCCTCTTGTTGGCCTGTCAACATATTGTGTCAGGAAACCCTCCTGCACACATTGTACAAAGAACGACCCATCTAATGTACTCGAACTATACCACTAATTGGTATATATGGAAACTAAAGGAGGTCTCCACTTCCAAAATTGTGACATTTAATCGTACAGTTTTTCCACATATTCCTTTCAAAGTATATCACTTTACACTCCTTTGTATAAATTTCATCAGACAGCACGTATCTACCTGTTTCATCATTCTGTCTGTGCAACCTTGATGCCTATAAGTCACTACTTTGCCAAATGTCTTAGCAGCTGCAAACTTTATAGTTTTGTTCTCCACACTAAGACATCTATGAAACTTGAGAAACATTTTAAAAAATAAATTTAGAGTACCCAATCCATTTTTCCAATTAAGGGGCAATTTAGAGTGGCCAATCCACCTAACCTGCTCATCTTTGGGGACGAAACCCACGCAAACACGGTGAATAAGCAAACTCCACACGGACAATGACCCAGAGCCGGGATCGAACCTGGGACCTCGGCGCCGTGATGCAGCAGGGCTAACCCACTGCGTCACTATGCTGCGCGAAACTTGGGAAACATGATGGCCTTTTTAGGAATACCACTGTAAACCACCTCCACCAGCACACTCTGCTTCTTGTTACTGAGCCAATTTTGTATCAGCCCACCACTTTCCCCTTGATTGTTTGGGCTTCCATCTAAAATACATCTCCCTCTTGGAACCTTGTCGAACGCCTTCCAAAATTCCTGTTCATTACTTATGGTGCTCCATTACCTCGATTTATCTTCTCTGCTGTCCAAGCTGGCCCTCTTTGATTAAACCATTCCTTTCCGAAAGAAAATTTATTTAATAGAATTATAGCATTCCGACAGTGCAGAATGAGGCCATTTGGCCCATCGAATATGCACCGACTCTCTGAAAGTGCCCTGCCTAACCTGAACATCCATGGACAATAGCGGCAATTTATCATGGCCAGCCCACCTAACCTGCACATTTTTGGACTGTGGGAGGAAACCGAAGCACCCGGAGGAAACTAACATGGGGTGAAAGTGCAAACTCCACACTGGCAGTGACCCAGGACTGGAATTGAACCCGGGTCCCTGGCGCTGTGGGGCAGCAGTGCTAACCATTGTGCCATCTTGCTACCTGGGTTACCAATAACGTACCACTACTGATGTTAGGCTGACTGGCCTGTAGTTTTCTGCTTTATCCCAATTCAATTTCTTGAAAATTGGCATAACATTAGCAATCCTCCAGTCCTTAGCACTACTCTCTGCATTTTAATAAGGATTTGAAAGATTGTTACCAATGCCTTTACTAACTTTACTATTTCAACCTAAGGTGCATTCTATCTGAATCACCTGAGTTATCAACTTGAAATGTTAATCTTTTTAGTGTGTATATTCCCTATTGCTATTCTGACCATATATTTTCCCTTTTTTACTTTTTACCTTCTGATCATCTGAATATATTCACCTCTACACAATGATTTCCCTTTGGGCCCTGAATGGGCTCCAACTTTTCCCCTACTTACATTTCTTAGGTTTTGGGGTTCAGTTTAATGTTGCCACTAATCATTTCTCTGTACTTCACTTAGTCTTTCTCCCACCTATCCAGTATAAAAATGTTCAATTCCTTCCTTTACTCCTTAATTTTCCTGCTTATTGACAAACTTGCTCTTGACATTTGTCAACCTCCTTTTTTCCTGTTCTATTTTAACTTTAATTTCCATTTTTATCCATGGTTCTTGGCTTTGAATTCTATATCTTTTACCATAACAATTAGAATTAGCTCTTCTCTGCAAGATGACCAAAAGCTTGACCAGTCTTAATGGAGTGTCTTGAAGGTGGAAAACAGAGCAGAGATGGTTAGGAAGGGAATTTGAGGTTGGAGCCCATGCATAGCCATCATTGGTGGAGATTAATTTTTTTTTGTGCAGCGTTCAAGGCCAAAATTGGAGGAGCACAGATATTCCGGGGGGTTGTAGGGATGGAGTATCTGAGTAAGAGAGATGGCGGGGTGAAGCCATGGAAGGATTTGAAAACCAGCAAGAGAATTTTCAAGTCAAGGCATTGCTTAACCAAAAGTCATTGTAGGTCAGCAAGCACATGGGTGATGGTTGAATGGGACTCTGTGTGTTCGGACATGGTGTTGAGCTCACTCAGGTGTGAGTGGGAAGAGTCTAATCAAGTGATGTTTGAGGTGCATTCCGGTAAACATTCAGAGTTTTAAACCATTACATTTCTTTGTGGTTTATTGCATAACTTTGATCATGTGAAGCATTCTCTTGCCTTTAGCTTAATCTAAATCCCCTTCTGCATTCTTGCGATTATTTGTATATTTAATTAAATATTTCTGATTTATCTTTCTCATTCCTTGAACACCTCTGTAAAATCCCATCTTGGACCTCTTCTTTCTAGCCAGAGTTTCCCTATTCCTTGTAACTCGGTCCTTAAGACAAAGTGATCAGCCTTTTGGCTGCCCAGTGTTTAAACATTTTCATTGTGTTTTGGTGATCAGATGTGGATACACTCCTTGAGGTTCTGTTAAACCAGAGCACTGTGCAGATTTCAAGTACATAACAATAGTAGAATACAGCATTCTGTCCTCTCTGCTTCTCTACATATTTTGGAAGTGCTGAATGTCTGATCTGCCAAGACCCTCATGTATCTTTAGAGGCTATTCATTAAGGCCCCGCCTTCTCAACCGTGCTCCTCTCCTGAGGTGTGCTGATCCTCGGGTTAAATCACCACCAGTCAGCTCTCCCCCACAAAGGGGAAATCAACCTATGGTTATCTGGGACTATGGTGACTAAGTATCTTCAGCTGTTGACATCGTTTATAGATTGTGTGCATCATTTACTTTTCTTTCCTGTATACAGTACTTTATATTTTACAAGTTTTGGGTCCTTTTGAACTCCAATGCCTTAATTGTTTAGTTGAGATTTTAACCATATAGCAACAGGAGACCATCTGAAGAAGTAACTCAGGAAACTTCAGTAATAAAATAATACTTAACAAAGCAGGGCAGGATCTACATGGGCGTACTATGGTTCTTGCTTCTCAGTTCAGCTTGGGGCACACAACGACACTCGGTCTATGGTCTCGTACTGTCACTTCTGTGGTCCTGTGGACAGCAGGCTCTGCAAATGTCTGTTTCAAACCTGGTGTGCCCTTTGAACAAAGAGCAAAGAAAAGTACAGCACAGGAACAGGCCCTTCGGCCCTCCAAGCCTGTGCCGACCATGCTGCCCGTCTAAACTAAAATCTTCTACACTTCCTGGGTCCATATTCCCATCCTATTCATGTATTTGTCAAGATTCCCCTTAAATGTCACTATCGTCCCTGCTTCCACCACCTCCTCCGGCAGCGAGTTCCAGGCACCCACTACCCTCTGTGTAAAAAAACGCCTCGTACATCTACTCGAAACCTTGCCTCTCACACCTTAAACCTATGCCCCCTAGTAATTGACCCCTCTACCCTGGGGAAAAGCCTCTGACTATCCACTCTGTCTATGCCCCTCATAATTATGTAGACCTCTTATCAGGCCGCTTCTCAACCACCGTCGTTCCAGTGAGAACAAACCGAGTTTATTCAACAGTTCCTCATAGCTAATGCCCTCCACACCAGGCAACATCCAGATGAATCTCTTCTGCACCCTCTCTAAAGCCTCCACATCCTTCTGGTAGTGTGGCGACCAGAATTGAACACTATACTCCAAGTGTGGCCTAACTAAGGTTCTAACCTTTGGTTAACTTTGATTACTGAAAGCTATAGCATGATCAATAATGTTACATTTAGATTGGCCTAAATGAGGCGAGGCTATTTTTTAATTGGTTGAAGAGGGGTGTGATCAATCTGAGATTGGCCCTCAAGTCATTCTATCCCCTGACTCATCCCTGAAAATGCCAATTACTCAGAGGACCATCTTTCTCATTATAGTTTGTTTATGTTACTTTAAAAGAATGTTTTATGATATTTTGCTCGTTCATTTGTTTAGGATAGAGGAATAATACTGTCATGCCCTCATGAATGAGACCTTGAGCTCATCGTCGCAAATTTTGTTTCATTGGTACAATTCCTCATTAAATCAAACATCCATCAATTACATTTTAGGAAGCGTTTGCAAGGTGATGTTTTTATCTCTGTGGTTGGTGCCACTTGGGAGGAGTTGCTTTGCTTTTTTTCAAACAAAGAAGAAGAGTGGTAAAGTTGCTTATAGGCTTCAACTGTGTAGACTTAACACAAGGTTACAAAATATTACAAAGTTGTACAGTGTGTATAATACTTATGTGGAAAGCAATAATCAAATTTAAAATGTAAGGTTGTAAAGTTTGAGTAATAAAAGTCTAAAAGGATTATACAGTTACAAATTAATCACCAGCTAGTTAACTCCTATTGAACCAAATATAATTGGTTTTCTTCTGAAACACTGAATTAAAACTAAATGTAGAACGCAGCTGTTGTTATTTCTCCCTCTCCACATAATAAATCTTTTCTAACCTTCCTGAGCTGATAACACCAGGTTTTGATAAGAGTTTAACGGTGTGCGAGAATGTAAACTCAAGTTCTCACAACGTGGCTCTGTGAAATGTAAATCAGTACAAATAGGGCCCTCTTCAGTATTAGTTCTGTGATTATTTATTAGTGTGTTACTTTAAACTGTCTTAAATTCTCATCGTCCACATGTCAAGTGAAGCTAAGCAAAGTCACATGTTACTAAGATACTAAAGTTGTCCGTTGGTTACAGTTTAAACTATTAGTATATACTATTGGGTTAATCGGTTAATATACTTCGTGTCGTGGTGACAGCTATGGTGTAGGTGGCGGCACACAGGGTGACTCCGGCTCGGAGGCAATGGCTTCGACACATTAAACCCGTTAATGCGTTAACTCCAACAGAAAAAGGGTGCAGAAGTTGAAGAGGGTAGAGTTTTCCCCAGGATTGTCATGCCAGTAAGCTACCGGGCCTGTCAAAAATCGGTTAAAAACCTGACCAAATAATTGGTGGGAACTCGAGGTGTGGTAATGATCGAGAAAACGGCGGAGAAGGGAAGTGTTGGTGTCTGCAGGAAAGGCTCAAACAGCGAACTCCGGCAGCAGAGAAGTGAAATGCAAGGGGCTGATCGAGGGTGCAGTAGCACTTCTGTGAGCGACAATACACCGCGTGGATGTGCATCGCGGCTTAAGGAGCGAAGCTGGCGAGAGGTGGAGGTGGTATCTCCCATCAAAGAACCAGATCGTATCCCTGCAGGCGGAGGTTGGAAACCTGGGGGACCTGTGTAAATCGCTGAAGGTGAAGATTGAGGAGCACAAAAACAGGTCCAGACCGAATCGTGGGGCTGCCAGAGGTTGTGGAGCGGACGAGTGCCACAAAATACCTGACAAAGGTGCTGGTGAAGCTGGGAGTGCTGGATAAGGCCCAGAAGTGGATTGGGCACACAGGTCCTTAAAACAAAGGCCGAGAGTAGGGGAGCTGCCGTGGGTGGGGATTCTGCAGATGTGCAAATTTCTGGAGAAGAATGTCTGAGAGAAGCAAGATTGCGAATGGAAAGGGAACTGGGTTCGCATATACCAGGATATTGGGACAAAACTGGCGAAGAGGCATGCAGGCTTCAGCAAGGCCAAGGCGGTACTTTACCGAAAGAAAATTCAGCTCATGGTTTTATACCCAGCAAAATTGTGGGTCACTTTTGAAGGCTGGGAATATTATCTCGAAACGCTAGAAGAGGCGAACAAATAAGAGACCGTAAGGTGGTGGGGGGGGGGGGGTATCTGAGAGTTGGTGTAAAAGGAGGGAGCTGCTTGGAGGGTACAGTTGTTGTCTGTTGGAGGGTGGGGGAGTTCTTTTGATCCTGTCGATTGATGTGATAATGACACGTGTGTGTGCGTGCGTGTGTGCGTGCGCGCGTGCGCGTGTGTAGGTGCTGGAGGTCCATGGATTTTGGTTAGGTTTGGATTCGGACCGAAGTTTGTGGTGCGGATGTGTTGCTTGTATACAGCCCCAGTGCCACTTGTAGTCATGAATGCTATTTATGTTAGCGATTGAACCCGTGGCGATGCCCCTTAGGGGATCAGCAGAGTCGTAGGGGTTCGTGGGGGGGAGTAGAGAACATTGGGCATCGCTATACGCAGACAATCTGTTGTTTGTATTGTATCTGCTGGAAAATATGGGTAGGATCATGGGAATACTGGAAAGGTTTGGTTGGGGGGGGGGGGGGGGGGGCTGAAGGTCAACTTAAGAGATGCTACCATTTATGGTGGCTCGGAAAGGATTTTGGTATTTCGGGATTCGGGTGACAAGGGAGTGGGCTATGATGCACAAGTGGAATTTGACAATTTTGGTGGAAGAGGTTAATTGGGACCTTGAGAGATGGGGGACACTGCATCTGACATTGACAGGGAGGGTGACGGAGGAGGCATTCGAGGCACTGTGGGGATTGTTCATGACCATGTTTGAAGAATTGGTCGTTGCAGGGGAGGGAAATAGGGAAAACTGTACAAATTGTAGGTTGTTGAATGTGTTGTATTTGTTACTGTTCTTGTTTATACATGTTTAGAATAAAATACATTTCAACTATATATCTACTTTGTGTCACCTAAACCAAAACTAATCATTAAATATCAATTCCCCTACAATTTCTTTCCATTATCACACATCCTTGAATAACGGTTGATCGTGTGTAAAAGTCAACCCTGATGTTTGGCCAAAAAAAATCATTAATTTTTCATATAACTTGTGTGCAAAGAAAAGTACAACACAGGAACAGGCCCTTCGGCCCTCCAAGCCTGTGCTTATAATGATGCCTGCCTAAACTAAGACCTTCTGCATTTCCAGCGTCTGTATCCCTCTTTTCCCCCCTCATTCATGGATTCGTCAAGATGCCTCTTAAATGTCACTATTGTATCTGCTTCCATCCCCTCCTCCGGCAGCACGTTCCAGTCACACGCCCTCTTGTGTTTCTAAAAAAAAACTTCTCTCGCATCTTATCTAAACTTTCCCCTTTGCACTTTAAACCTCTGTAATTGACTTTTCCACCCTGCGATAAAGCTTCCGACTATCCACTTTGTCCATGCCACTCATAAATTTGTAAACCTATTTTTATACAGTTCGATTTTCCAGCCCCAACCCCCCCCACCCAACTAACCCACCCTGACTTTTTGCCAAAAATGGACTTTCTTCCTCGAATCTTTTTGATTTTTGCCCCGAAAATTAAGTATTGCTGATTTCGAAGCCAACCCTGGGTGGTGTGCCAGGTTTATGAAAAGAACCAATTCTTCACTGAACAGAATACGGAGATTTCATACCGCCTTCCACAAAACTTTCAATGGTTCATAATCAAACATAGACAAAAAATTTGGATACAGATTGGCCTGTATCGGGTACATGGGTAAGACTGAATTCTGATGTGCCAGCCAGTCAAACTGAAATAACAAACTGCGAATACAAGTACCATTGAAAAGTGTAGATTCACAATTCTGCTGTTGTGTATGCCTTATGGGATAAAGCTGAAGATGTCAATGAAGATATTAAAGAGAACAACCCTCCAAAAATTTCCAAAAGGAGAAGCTATCCATGTTCACAGTAGAGGATAGATAGATGAAGCTGGCCTGAAAATGTGGAGGAAAGTTTGGAGTTTTCGATCCGGAGGATTAGGTAAAGAAAAAAGTTGTCCTTCTGGGACATGTTCAGACTGCACCTAGTCGATGATGTTGCTGTGATTCCCAATTGTCTAACCAGCCTCGTTCAACCATTGGATACCTCTTTGAGCAAGCCCTTCAAGGATTGCGCAAGAGAAAAATTGAACAGATAATTGGAGGAGGGAAGGCACCCACGAAAGAGGCATACGGGCTCCAACATTAGCAATCGTGTGTAAATGCATTGCAAAGGCCCAAGATGAAATCAGAATGGAGATTGTCGTCAAATTATTCAAGAAATGTGGGGTATCCAATGCACTTGATGGCACAATAGGTGCCATATTTGTGGAATAATATGGCGCATGACTGTGAATGCTGTTGCTGTTGATCGATATGATGCCATTCAGAAAGCAAAGTGGGACGTGTTATTTGTTCTGAAGATGAGGGTGGTCTGATACATGAGGGAGACATTAGGAAATGGGGTCCACAAATTAGATTGAAGATGTAGCAGGTAACTCTGGAGTTTAACAGACTGAGGGGGAAAAAACTGCTAGCATGGAGGCTGAGGGCTGCACCCACACATGACATGAGTTACATTATCCCATTCAGACTTAAACTTGTTAGTGGGAATACACAAATGGCCCTGTTTAGCAAGGATGCGTCACTCATGTTCCATTGTCCTCCGGGACACTCTTGTCTGACCAGCTATTAGCCCATCAGAGTCTGATGACCTCTGTCTGTCAATGGAAGGTTAGTTGCATATCAATAACATGGCTCCATTCTTCTATATGCAGGGAGTGGGCAATCAAACAGTGAAGATAACTATGATGGGCTCAAGTCTGGACACCCCAGTGGAAAACCTTTGTTTGAGGGGCTAGGTGGAGTTTAGAGAGAAATAATCCTGTTTTGAACAGATACAGGTAGAAGGTTTTGGAAAGCTTTCAGAGGTCATGAAAGTTGCCACCAATGTCGGTTTTGGAAAAGGGTTCTTGAAGGATTTCCCTAATAGAACAAAAATGTTTTGTAAATGCAAGTATTGCCTTTGCCTGTCTGTGTAAGTGGATTGAGAGCTACATGTTCATGTAACGTGCTGTTTAATGAAGACTAGGTTAAGAAACAACATGTACGGAGGACTAGTAGCGGAGATAAAGTCACCCACTGGACGAGACGAGGGAGAAAAAGGTAGACATAGCGATACGGGGAGGACTCTGGAGCAAAGGACTGCATAGGGCGAACTCCGCCTCGTGCTCAGTGCAGATTCTAACCCAGCTGAAAGTAGTACACTGGGTGCACTTGGAAACAACATGCATGAGTGGCTTCTTGGAGGTTGAAGGCAAATGTGAACAGCACCGGAGGGGGGGGGGGGGGGATAGGTTCATAACCTTTGGGAGGATCATGCTTAATGAGTCAACATTAATTACAGAAGTCTGTACTGGGAAAACAATGGAAGAGGATCACTGTGCCAATATGCAAAGGATTTGTGTTTCAGGTGGTGCAGTGGGTAGCACTGCTGCCACACGGCGCTGAGTATCCCGGTTCGATCCCGGCCCCAGGTCATTGTCCGTGTGGAGTTTGCAAACTCCACGTTCTCCCTGTGTCTGCATGGGTCTCACGCCCACAACCCAAAGATGTGCACGGTAGGTGGATTGGTCACACTAAATTGGTATTTTTCAAACTTTTTTTACGGGGACCCATTTTTTACCAACCGGCCAACCTTCGGGACCCACGCTGGCCAACATTCGCAACCCACCGTTTTATCTTACCTTTAATGTGAGAAGTGAGCCTGTTTGGTCCTCATTTACTTGTTTGCTCCTGACAAAATGGAGGATTCTCGATCACGCCCAAAGAACGTGACATCAAGGGTTTGGTGGGGGGCTTGCTCTGTGCGTCAAGGCGCTTCAGACAGGAAGATTGTACTAAATTTTTTTTTTAAACTTCTGGGTCAGCAATAACGTCAGGAGGAGGCCGCCGTGCTTCTCGCTTGGTTCTGCACTGAGCAGGCATGCATGTGCAGTGCGCTCGCATTTTATTATCTGCTCGCGGCCATCATTTTCAAAGCCGCTCGCAGTCGGCATTGTTAAAAGCCGGCTGCTGCGACTGTTGCGCGCGAATTCACGCGATTGGGAACACCGCGACGGACGGCTCCGCGACCCTCCCGCAGGTCACGACCCCCACTTTGAAAATGCCTGCACTAAATTGTCCCTTAGTTAGAAAAATGTTTTTTTTTAAATAAAAAAGGTTGTCCAGTTCTTGTCTATGTAGCTGCTGTCTTGATCATATGAAGTTGGGTGATAAGTTTAGTGAATATCAGAATTATATCATGTAACTGGAAATGCAGTATATACTGCAGCGTGAGCTTTAAGTTGTCTAGGTTGTGCCTTTTGAAATACATTATCTGAACTAAACATTGTTATATTAATACTTTGCCTTCTGCCTTACATCTATCTATTTGACCGTACATTCAGTTATTGTTCCTCATTCATCTACACTCGGTCTGTTCTCCTGTGTGCTGAACCTTGGAATTACGGTACTGTATAGTGCAAGCACAGTGTTGTTACTGAGCGATTGGTGGAAAGAACAGAGACAAGTGACATGCCTGTACTGCACAATTTCTTGAAATATCAGCCTCTTCAGAATTGATGAGGGCTGCAGTGAACTCTTTCTTTGATATGCAGACGTCTGTGGATCCTAACTAAACACCAAACTGTATTTGCTTGTGAGTGGAACCTGTTCCATCCAGCTGCACTTTTCTTGTAATGTGATTGTGGATTATCTTCTGAAATTGCCAACTTTCTTTCCTTTCAGTTTGAGCCCAAGCTACATTGACCTCACCGAGTGTCCTTACATGTGGCCCTACTGCTCCCAGCCCATCTATTGTGGGGGAATGCCTACTATTGTCAATGTAACAATCTTAAATGGCATGGGTGTCACTGGTCGGATTATTGACAAGGTAAGCATTGTAAAATGATGGTGGTAATGATGTGGAATTTGCAAAATGGTTGAAAGGGGTGTAGACCTACTCCCTTGCCCTATCTCTGTAACTCTGTAACACCACCTAACCTACACTAAGGGGCAATTTAACCTGATCAATCCACCTAACCTGCACATCCTTGGACTGGATGAAACCAGAGCACCTGGAGGAAACCCACGCAAACATGGAGAGAACCTGCAAATTCCATACAGTCACTCAAGGCCGGAATTGATGTTGTCAGGCAGCAGTGCTAACCATTGTGCTACCATGTCGCCTTGAATTGTAGAATGGAATACAATATCTGAATTCTTCAGTGGTGAAATTCCATCTTAACCCAGTGCATACAAGTTACTTCCTAGCACAAGAACATGATTGATTTAGCCTTTGAAGTAACTGAGGATTGAAGGTAGGGTAGTAAACAGCCTACATTTAGCCACTGTGTCCAACTTTATTATGCCAGCTGTCAGCCTCTTTTTTTCTTTATAAATATTTTTATTCTCCTTTTTCACATTTTCTCCCAAATTTACACCCAACAATAAACAATAATCAGTAACAATGCAAAGCCAATCCCCATAACAACAACGATCCCATCCTCCCACCAAACCCCCAAACAGCAGACCGCATGTTAACATAAACAAATAACAAAAAGGAATCAGGAATCACCCATAGTGACCATTAACACACAGTCTCTTCCCCCCCCCCCCCCCAATGTTTGTTGTAATCCAATTCTCGAAAGTGGATAATGAATAACACCCGTGATTTGTAGAACCCCTCCATCCTTCCCCTCAGTTCAAATTTGCCCTTCTCAAGAGTCAAGAATTCCAGCAGGTCCCCCCACCATGCCAGGGCACAGGGTGGAGAGGTTGATCTCCATCGTAACAGGATCCACCTTCGGACAATCAATGAGGCGAAGGCTACAGCATCTGCCTCTGCACCGGCTTCCAACCCCGGCCGGATCCCCCCGCCGCAATGTTCTCACACATCTTCTACCCCCTCAAAGAGCCGGCTCATCCTCGCCCTTGAGGTGTGCGCTATATATTTTATACCACCTTCAGCTGTATCAGCCCCAACCTCGCACAGAGGTGGAGGCGTTCACCCTCCAAAGCACCTCACACCAGAACCCCTCCTCCATACCCTCTCCCAACTTTTCCTCCCACTTTGCCTTGATTCCTTCCAGTGGTGCCTTCTCCTCTTTCAAAACAGCCCCGTAAACCACCGACACTACCCCCTTCTCCAGTCCCCCTGTCATCAGCACCTCCTCCAGCAATGTGGAGGCCGGCTCTACTGGGAAGCTCTGTATCTCCTTTTTGGCGAAGTCTCGAACCTGCATGTATCTAAATATTTCCCCCTGCTCCAGCCCATACTTTGCTCCCAGCTCCTTCAATCCTGCAAACCGACCTCCAAGAAACAAATCTTTTAGTGTCCTAATTCCTTTCTCCTCCCATCTCTGAAAATTTCTATCCCAATTTCCTGGCTCAAATCAAATCGGCATTTCCCCAGACCCTGCCCTCAACCCGAAGAGCTGGCAAAACTGCCTCCAAATTCTCAATAAAGCTTTATTACCGGACTCCTGAGTATTTCCCTGGGGCCACCGGGAGTGGCGCTGTTGCTAGCGCCTTCAATCCCGACCCCTGCACAAACTCACCTCCATTCTGACCCACTGGGAATCAACCCCCCTGACCCAGCTCCGCACCTTCTCCACATTCGCCGTCCAGTAATAATACATCAGGTTCGGAAGATGCAAACCCCCTGCCTGCCTTCCTCTTTGTAGTAACACCTTTCTAATTCTGGCCACCTTCCCTCCCTGTATGAACGAGGTAATCATCCCTTCAATCTCTCTAAAAAATGTCTTTGGCAGGAAAATCGGCAGGCATTGAAAAATAAACAAATCATGGTAACACATTAATTTTAACCGCCTGTACCTGACCCACCAGTGATAGAGGGAGACCATCCCACCTTGCCAGATCAGCTTTCACCCTCCCCACTAAACTAGAAATGTTATACCTACAGAGCCCCCCCCCCACCCAAAAAAACCCGAGCAACCTGCAAGTAGGCCTCTTTCCTAACTTCTCTTCCTTTCCCTTCAATCAATGGAGTCAAATTGCAAAACCAATATATCTGGTTTCTAAATTGTCTAATCTAATTGAATTTTTAAGTAAAATGAGTTACTAAATTGAGTGAAGGACAGAATGAAATGAACCTTACTTCATGGTAAGAATGTGAAATCCTGGTGCTCTCATCCAAATAATACGGAAGACGTAGCCAAATTTAGTTCATCCACCTGAAAAAACCTATAATATCTTTAATCACTGCATCCTATTATTTGTTGAAATACTTTTTTTGCTTCCACAACCTTACCTGATGGTCCAATTTTGACTGACTTCTCTACCTAATCGCCTGACAATCTTAAAGATTACGTTAAAGCAGTTTGAAACCATGTTTCTTTTTTCTATTATAGTTTATTTAGAAGTAGTGTCGCTTTCGTAAAATGTTCTATCATTTTATAATCTCACTTCTCCAGGATTGTAGAGCTCAAGTTTATTGTCATTCAGAACACAATATTCTGACACTCTGAATCAGTAACGTGGCCCCTCTATATCAATTCCAGGACTTTAGTTTGCTAAAGATAGACACCAACCAAAAGCTGTGGCCTGAGCAGAGTGCTGCATAGTTTCAGCATATGTTTGATTTAGTAATAGATTGAACTGCTTTCTTGCAGCCTTCCTCCTGTTGATGTTTGGATGACTGCAGCAATCTAGATGTTATTTATGAGAGAGATTTACATGACTCCTAAAAACAAGAAAAATAGCAAGTGACCCACAGTAGATCATACTCTCTTCGCATTCTGGAAAAAATATTCAAGAGATCAGCAATGATGGCCACCTCGAAGATTTAAAATGGTTGAGAGATTATAGAATTTACGAAGTGATCAGATGGATGCACAGTGTTGGTGTGTTCCTCCTTCATTTGTAGCCAGGGTTTGAGTCATGTTACAATAGGTTCAGCACCCTTAGTTCCATACTTAGAACATAGAACATAGAACAGTACAGCACAGAACAGGCCCTTCGGCCCTCGATGTTGTGCCGAGCCATGATCACCCTACTCAAACCCACGTATCCACCCTATACCCGTAACCCAACAACCCCCCCATTAACCTTTTACTTCATGTATTTACTTCACTTGCTTCATGTATCTCACCAGGGGATTTGGTGGCAGTGCTGTCTGTTCGAAAATTACGGTAACTTTTTACATTTTGTGGAAAACCATTGTCTAAATTCTCTTACAAATCTCCTTTTACCCTTTCCTCCCCCTGCCAATGTTTCCTTAATCAATGTGGTTACTTGTCAATTATACCAAAGGCTTTTTACTCACTACTGTATTTTGTTTTTAGCCCATCTGGCAGCCATATTTACCTCAGAATGGAGACAACATAGAGGTTGCGTTTTCCTATTCCCAAGTCCTCTGGCCTTGGTCTGGATTTCTAGCTATATCGATATCTGTCACCAAGAAAGCTGCATCATGGGAAGGCATTGCTCAGGGCCATGTGATGGTTACTGTTGCCTCACCAGCTGAAAATGATGTAAGTTTGTTAGATCAATTTATATTGTCTTAATATGTATAAAAACTGAAATCGTACAGATTCAGGAAGGTATGTCCCATACTTGTCTGAAATCTCACTGATACAGAATCAAAAATGAACCAGTGCTGAGTGTCAATTAATATAACCAGCCTCCTGCGGGTGAATTTGTATATAATACATGCTTATAGTTACTCTATCTCTGGGGACAGGGGTTCAAACCCTACCAAGGCAACTGGTGTAAATTCAATTACTAAAATCAGGAACATAATAAATAGCTAGTCTCAATAACGCTGACCACAGAACCATTGTCGATTACTGTACAGGTTTAGCTCAGTGGGCTAGACAGCTGGTTCGTGATGTAGAGAGAGGCCAGCAGCGCAGGTTCAATTCCTATACTGGCTGAGATCCCTCGTCTGGCCTTGTCCCTCACTGACGTGTGGTGATCCTCGGGTTAAATCACTACCAGTCAGCTCTCCCCCTCAAAGGGGAAAGCAGCCTATGGTGATTTTACCTTACTTTACCAGACTCGGGGTTAACTTTCTGCAAGGTGTCTCAATCTTCCATGTTGTCCACCATAGTTAATCTCCCTTGGCTGTTGAGGGAAAGATGATTGAACTGTATGATGTAATGAGCCAATCTATGATTTAAATATGGAAAATGTTAGAAGCTACTTGGATAAGCTTAAGGTAATCAGGCAGACTTGACATGGATTTGTGAAAGGAAAATTATGTCTAACCAATTTATTGGAGTTCTGTGAGGAAATTATGTGCTGTGGATTAAGGGGAACCAACTGTTGGATATATACTGTACTTGGGATTCCAGAAGGCATTTTATGAAGTGCCATATTAAAGATTATTGCAAAAAATGAAAGCTCATGGCATAGGGGGTAATATTGGCATGGGTAAGAACTTGGCTGGCTAACAGGAAGCCGAAAGTAGGCATAAATGGATCTTTTTCAGATTGACGAGATGTAATGAGTGGTGTGCCACTGGGATCAGTGCTGGGGCCTCCATATGCAATTGACATAAATGCCTTGGATTGAGGGATGGTTTCCAAATTTGTCGATGACATGCAGGTAGGAAAGTAAGTTGTGAAGAGGACATAAGAAGTATGCAAAAAGATATAGATAATTAACTGAATGGGCAGAGATCTGGAAAATGGGGTATAATGTGGGAAAATGTGAAGTTGTCCTTCTTGATAGGAAGAATGAAAAGGAACCATATTTAAATGATGAACGATTGAAGAGTACTGACATGCAGAGATATCTGGGTGCCCCAAGTGCATGAATCACAAAATGCTGGTATCCAGGTACAGCAAGTAATTAGGAAAGCTAATGGAATGTTATTGATTGCGAGGGGAATTGAATTAAAATGTAGGCAGGTTATGTTCAATTGTACAGGGTACCAGTGGGACCACATCTGACATACTGTGTACACAATTAGTTTCCTTATTGAAGGACGGCTGTGAATGTGTTGGAAGCAGTTCAGAGTAGGTTTGCCACACTCATACCTGGAATGGGTAGATTGTCTTATGAGGAAAGATTGTATCTACTGGAGTTTAGAAGAGTAAGAGGTGACTTGATTGAAACATATAAGATCCTAAGGGATCTTGACCAGGTGGATGTACAGAAAATGGCTTGTCTTTTGGGAGAATCTAGAACCAGGGTCACTGCAAAAATAAGGGGTCGGCCATTTAAGATTGAAATGAGACAAAATATTTCACTGCGGATCATGTCTTTGGAACTCACTTGCTGAAAAGGTGGTGGAATTAGAGTGTTTGAATATTTTAAAGATGGAGGTGGATAAATTATTGGTAAGCAAGGTTGACAGGTTATCGGGAGTATGCGGGATGCAGATTTGAGGTTGCTATAAGATCAGCCATGATATTAAATGGCAGAACAGGCTCGATGGGCCTCCTGCTTCTCATTCGTATGTTTGTATGTTGAAATTTGTGTCGTCATAGCTTTACCGTATGGAAACTTAATATTACCATCAACCTTTGATCATCTTCGGGTTTCTTCTAAGCTGTTGCCAGTCCCCAGCGAAAAATAATATTCGGTAAAGGAGAAATGTGACAATTCGGTTTTACAGAACAATTAATAGATTAGAAGTCAGAATGGGGAGCAACCAAAAATCAGTACTACTGAACCGAAGTTAAGATGTTAAGTTCAGTATGAAATTTGTTGTTTTTGGCTCATTGATCCCACCAATATACACCTAAATCCCTATGCATTGGCTTTTCAATGTTTGTTGCACAAATTATTTGTTCTATTGGCACCAACTGGCTTTAATTTGAAACAAGTGTCCGTTGGGAAAGTGACGTGGCTGTCACGGCTTCCCAGGATTAATTCTGATAAGTAATTTGTGATCATATAATTTAAGTCCACTCTGACAGAGGTCAGAGGTGGGTTTTTTACGCAAAGAGTGGTGAGGCCGTGGAATGCCCTACCTGCAACAGTAGTGAACATGCCAACATTGAGGGCATTTAAAAATTTATTGGATAAGCATATGGATGATAAGGGCATAGTGTAGGTTAGATGGCCTTTAGATTTTTTCCATGTCGGTGCAACATCGAGGGCCGAAGGGCCTGTACTGCGCTGTATCGTTCTATGTTCTATGTTTGTTTTTCAGGAGAACTTTTGAATATTAGTGATTATCATTCCCAAGTGCAGGGTAGACTGGGATGTTTTTGTTTTATTTTGTTTGCTGAATAGCCTGAAATTAAAGTGTGCCGAGTGTTGACAATCTGTGTAGTGCTAAATTGTCTTCTCTCTTCCTCTCCTTAAGTCGAACAATGGCAATGAAATGACATCAACTGTTAAGCTGCCAATCAAAGTGAAGATCATTCCGACACCACCTCGCAGTAAAAGAGTCCTTTGGGATCAGTATCACAACCTACGTTACCCACCCGGTTACTTTCCAAGGGACAACCTGCGCATGAAAAATGATCCGCTAGATTGGTGAGTCCCTCTAAGGAGTCGGGCTGTGTTTATGCTCTTCACAGTCCATCTGCTATATTTTGAGTGAGAAGCTCCAGTTTTAATGAAACAGCGTGTACCGATGGAAGCAGTGAAGCAACTAAAAGAAGTAGTTAACGCCAACATGTTCCTTGGTTTGCAGATTTTAGTGTGTGTGGGGACAATGGTATATCATTTGGATCCAAACTCTTTATTATCACAAAGGGGCCTCACGGTAGCATGGTGGTTAGCATCAATGCTTCACAGCTCCAGGGTCCCAGGTTCGATTCCCGGCTGGGTCACTGTCTGTGTGGAGTCTGCACGTCCTCCCTGTGTGTGCGTGGGTTTCCTCCGGGTTTCCTCCCACAGTCCAAAGATGTGCGGGTTAGGTGGATTGGCCATGCTAAATTGCCCGTAGTGTAAGGTTAATGGGGGGATTGTTGGGTTACGGGTATACGGGTTACGTGGGTTTAAGTAGGGTGATCATTGCTCGGCACAACATCGAGGGCCGAAGGGCCTGTTCTGTGCTGTACTGTTCTATGTTCTATGTTCTACAAAAAGCATTTATTTGCTGTAATATAAATGTAATTGAGAATATCCTAAGTGAAAAGAACATTTTAACCTGAAACTGGTCGTCTTGCAGTCCTTCCATGGGAAGGAAATGTTGCTCAGTAGAGCACCGAGCACAACCCTCTAGTGACACAAATATTGGTTATTCAGTACTTTATTTTGCAGACCGTAAACCCATTATGAAAGCTTTTGGCAGATGCTGGTGAAGTGCAATTTTTCACATGTCCAACAGGACAAAATCCACTTGGGAAAGCCAGTCTTAATGTAATCATGCTAACGTACATTTGGGAGCTGATCTGAGGCTGAAACCTGGGGCAGTTTGCGTTCTTTCAGCAAGTGTTAGTGCATTGCTCTGACTACAAGGCAGTGAGGATATAGCACTGTGCTACTACAAAAGGAGATGTAAATCCAAGGTCCAACCGTCAGTTCCTGTAAATGAAAGTTAATTGAATGCGGAAAGATATTTTATATTATTTCTCCGTGACAAGAGAAACCTGATCCAAGATACAATGGAAATAACATGGGTTTGGGAGGCAACAGTGTTCAAGGACATGGAAGAGGAAAGGGAGGTTGGAGATGGGGTGACACACGGATTGATAATAGCAACTTTGCAAGGGAGGGGGCAGCACTTCGAGGGAAAAGTTGTAGCTTGCATTTAAAAAAAAAAAAAAATTTTATTGGAATTTTTTACAGAAAATATAAAATATAACAACAAACAATGAAATACAACAAAATAACCCATAACAACTGTAACACCCCCCAGACCGTATCAACGCATGTATCATATCCCCCCCAACCCCAATAAGAGAACTTAAAAATAAATTAAATAAACAAACATAGTCATCGTTTCCCCCCCCCCCCCCCCCCCCCCCGGGTGGCTGCTGCTACTGTCCCAGTACCCTATCGTTGAGCCACAAAGTCGAGGAAAGGTTGCCACCGCCTAAAGAATCCTTGTATCGATCCTCTCAGGGCTAATTTGACCTTCTCCAGCTTAATAAAACCCGCCATGTCATTGATCCAGGTCTCCACACTTGGGGGCCTCGCATCCTTCCATTGTAGCAAAATCCTTCGCCGGGCTACTAGGGACGCAAAGGCCAGCACACTGGCCTCTTTCGCCTCCTGCACTCCCGGCTCCACCCCAACCCCAAAAATTGCGAGTCCCCGTCCTGGCTTGACCCTGGATCCCACCACCCTTGACACCGTCCTCGCCACCCCCTTCCAGAACTCCTCCAGTGCCGGGCATGCCCAGAACATATGGGCATGGTTCGCTGGACTCCCCGAGCACCTGACACACCTGTCCTCACCCGCAAAGAACCTACTCATCCTCGTCCCAGTCATGTGGGCCCGGTGCAGCACCTTTAATTGGATGAGGCTAAGCCGCGCACATGAGGAGGAAGAGTTAACCCTCTCGAGGGCATCAGCCCATGTCCCATCTTCGATCTGTTCTCCCAGTTCCCCCTCCCACTTAGCCTTTAGCTCCTCTACTGACGCCTCCTCCACCTCCTGCATTACCTTGTAGATATCAGATATCTTCCCATCCCCGACCCAGACCCCCGAAAGCACCCTGTCACTCGCCCCCCTCGCGGGAAGCGAAGGGAATCCCTCCACCTGCCGTCTAGCAAATGCTTTTACCTGCAGATACCTGAACATGTTTCCCGGGGGCAGCCCAAATTTCTCCTCCAACTCCCCCAGGGTCGCAAACCTCCCATCGATAAACAGGTCCCTCATCTGTCTGATGCCCGCTCTGTGCCAACCCTGAAATCCCCCGTCAATGTTCCCCGGGACGAACCTATGGTTCCCCCTTAACGGAGCCTCCATCGAGCCCCCGACTTCTCCCCTATGTCGCCTCCACTGCCCCCAAATCTTGAGGGTAGCCGCCACTACCGGACTCGTGGTATACCTCGTAGGAGGGGGCGGCCATGGCGCCGTTACCAGGGCCCCCAGGCTTGTATCTCCACAGGACGCCCTCTCCATCCGTTTCCATGCTGCCCCCTCCCCCTCTGTGGTTCTGTGGTCAGCGTTACTGAGACTATCTATTTCTTATGTTCCTGATTTTAGTAATTGAATTTACACCAGCTGCCTTGGTAGGGTTTGAACCCATGTCCCCAAAGATAGAGTAACTATAAGCATGTATTATATACAAATTTTCCCGCAGGAGACTGGTTGTAATAATTGACACTCAGCACTGGTTCATTTTTGATTCTGTATCAGTGAGATTTCAGACAAGTATGAGACATACCTTCCTGAATCTGTACGATTTCAGTTTTTCTACTTATTAAGATGGGCAAACACTGGAAGAGGAACAAGAACCTCGGGAGAACTGTCATTTTGACGGACTTCACTCTACCCGCCAATGATAGCGGCACCATGTCCCACCTTTTAAATTCCTCCTCCATCTGCTCCACCAGCCTGGTAAAATTAAGCTTATGGACAGTCCCCCAACTCCTGGCCACCTGCACCCCCAGATATCTGAAACTCTTCACTGCCCTCTTAAACGGGAGCCTCCCAGTTCCCTCCTCCTGATCTCCCGGGTGTACTACAAATACCTCGCTCTTGCCTAAATTTAACTTATAGCCCGAGAAGCCCCCAAATTCTGCTAACAGCTTCATCACCCCCGGCATTCCCCCTACTGGGTCCGCCACATACAACAGCAGGTCGTCCGCATACAGCGATACCCGATGTTCCTCCCCACCCGCACCAGACCCCTCCATCTCCCTGACTCCCTCAACGCCATAGCCAGAGGTTCAATCGCCAGTGCAAGGGAGACAGGGGGCACCCCTGCCTGGTCCCACGGTAGAGCCTAATGTACTCTGATCTTCTTCCATTTTAACTACACTCGCCATCGGAGCCGCGTAGCGCAGCCTCACCCATTTGATGAATCCCTCCCCAAATCCGAACCGCTCCAACACCTCCCACAGGTACCCCCACTCAACTCTATCAAACGCTTTCTCTGCATCCAGCGCCACCACTATCTCCGCCTCCCCCTCCACTGCCGGCATAATGATAACATTTAGCAGTCTCTGCACATTCGTGTTGAGCTGCCATCCCTTGACAAATCCTGTCTCATCTTCGTGTATCACCCCTGGCACACAATCCTCTATCCTGGTGGCCAGGATCTTTGCCAGCAACTTGGCGTCAACATTGAGGAGCGAGATAGGCCTGCATGATCCACACTGCAAGGGGTCCTTATCCCGCTTTAGGATCAGAGATGTCAGTGCCCGCGACATCGTCGGGGGCAAAGCCCCCCCCCCCCCCCCCCATGCCTCATTGAAGGCTCGCACCAACAGGGGGCCCACCAGATCCGCATACTTTTAGTTGTAGCTTGCATTGATGTCAGAAAGTGAAGCTGGATGATAAACAATCTAGTGGTGATGGAGTCAAAGGAATAGGAGATCCCAAAGATATGATGAGCTTTCAGAGGGAGAATTGAATATCTGTAGTAACATCTGACCAGGGCTCAGACCGATGATACCCGAGACGCAGGGAAGAAGACCCAACTCCTTATAGTTTGGAGATGAGGGCAGAAGGAGAAAAGTGCAGGGTTTAAGGAGGCTTGGTAGGGGAAAATAGAAGCTGGATATTATCTTTGCTATGGTCCTGGTATAGTAGCTGGTTTTTACAGAGGAAAGAGACCCTTGATAGCACTTGATGTAATACAGTTAGATACATTGATTGTCAGCTTTGTATATCTGACTGGTACTAATATATTTTGTTAAAAATCACACTTCAACATTAAATAAAGTTACTGACTGCTATTTCGAGCTATTAAGTAATTCAAAGTGATCTCGAGATGTAAGCTAGTTTGAAAGTGCAGGGTTAATTGATGTCAGTTGGTTATTTTTCAATTGAAAATTTAACGTGCTTACCTTTGCTGTTGTATTAAAATTCCCCAAAGTATTTAAACTTAAGGTTATCTCAACAATGAAAGAAACTGTTCCAATGTATGTTGTTTCATTTCTTTTAATTAGGAATGGTGACCATGTCCACACAAATTTTAGAGATATGTACCAACACTTGCGTAGCATGGGGTATTTTGTGGAGGTACTTGGAGCACCCATCACCTGTTTTGATGCCAGCCAGTATGGTAGGTTTTGCAGTAAACTTCTTATCTGCTGTACATTCCCTCCATCATAAAGGTGAAAAGTGTGTGGAATGTTCAATACCATTCAGACCAGTATCTTGCAGAATTCCTCTGATACTAAAGAAGACCATGCCTGCATTGAGCATGACCTGGGCAACATTCAGTCTTGGGCTGTGGGCTGATAAAGTGACAAACATTCGCACCGCCCAAGTGCCAGTCAATGACCATGTCCAACAAGCGAGAATCTAATCATCATCCCTTGATATGTAGTAGCATGAATTCAATCTACCATCTTTAGCCAAAAATGTCGAGTTGATGATCCATCTTGCCCTCCTTCTGAGGTTCCACCAAAACAGATGCCAGTCTTCAGCCAATTCAATTCACTCCACATAATATCAAGAAGCGGCTGAATGCACTGGATACTGTAAATGTTGTGGGTTCTGACAATATTCCAGCAATAGTACTGAAGACTTGTGCTCCAGAACATCCCATGCTCCAGGACGAGCTATTCTAATATAGCTTTAGTACTGGCTTCTACCTGGCAATGTGAAAATTGTAGTCAGTGAACAGGCTTTGGGGAGTTTATCCACAAAAAAATATCTGGCTAATTGACACCCCATCAACCCCCTCAATCATAAGCAAAGTGATGGAAGGTGTATCGACATTGGTATCAAGTGGCACTTGCACAGCAATAATTTGCTCATGGGTGCTCTGTTTGGGTTCTGCTCGAGGGGGACACTGAGCTCCTGATCTCATTAAAGCCTTGGTCCAAACATGGACAAAACAACTGAACTCGAGGGCAGATGAGAGTGACTGACTGTCCTTGATACCAAGGCAGCATATAACTGAGTGTGGCATCTAGAAGCCTTAGAAAAGCTGACATCAATGGGAATTGGCAGAGGATGGTTATGGTTGTTGAGGCCAATCATCTCCACCCAGAACATTGCTGCAGGATTTCCTCATGGTAGTGCCATAGACCCAACCAGCTTCAGCTGTTTCATCAATGACCTTTCCTCTATCATGATGTCAGAGTTGGAATGTTCACTCAT
Source organism: Scyliorhinus canicula (assembly GCF_902713615.1). NCBI lineage: Eukaryota > Metazoa > Chordata > Chondrichthyes > Carcharhiniformes > Scyliorhinidae > Scyliorhinus > Scyliorhinus canicula. The sequence goes on along the minus strand of NC_052154.1, from coordinate 74,462,872 downwards.
CATTGTAACTCAGCACCATTCTCAACTCATTTCTGAAACAGTCTCTGCCCATCTGCAGCAAGACCTGGACAAATTTCCGGCTTGGGCTTATGTGTAGCAAGTAAAATTCATGCCACACAAGTGCGAGATAATGATCATCTCCAACAAGAGAGAATTTGTCCATATCCCCTTGATATTCAGTTGCATTATTATCACCTAATCATTGGGTTATTACTGAGCAGAAACTAAACTGGACTGGCTGTATGAATACTGTAGCTACAGGGGTAGGTCAGAGACTGAATTCTGAGGTAACTTACTCGCCACCTAACTCCCCAAAGCCTGTTCACTGACTACAATGCGCAAGTTAGAAGCGTGATGGAATATTCTGCAGCTTCCTGGGTGAGTGTAGCTCCAACAGCACTTCAGTTCAACACCATCCAGTATAAAGCTCCTCATCCACTACCTTAAATATTTGTCCCTCTGCCACTGGTGCACAGTGGCAGCGGTTCTACCATCTACCAGATGCTCTACCGCAACTCGGCCCAGACTCCTTTTGACAGTATCTTCCAAACCCATGGCCTCCACCACCAAGAAGAGGAAAAGACAATAGATGCTTGAGAAGACCAAAACTCGAAAGCTCCCCTCCAAGTCACACACGATCTGACTTGGAACTATATCGCCATTCTTTCACTGGCATTGCATGAAATTCCTAGCACTTCCTCCCTTACAGCACTGGGTGTACCCCTATGAATTGCAGCTGTTCAAGGTGTCTTACCACAACCTTTTTGAAGGCAATTAGGGATGGGCAGTAAATGCTGGCTTGGGCAGCGATGCTGACATCCCATAAACAAATAAAAAAAATTAATAAGACTGTGTTCAAATACAACTCCCTTGAGGATAATGTAGATAAAGTTTTGTAAACCAATTTGAAGAACCCAGCTGATAAGTATGAAATACAATTTTCAGATTGGCATCTGGAATACCTTGAACCTCATGTTGCTGAAGACCCAGGACCTCCGTAAAGGCTATTCCCACCTGGTTTTGATGTGCTTAAGTGCAGTTTCATGTAGGCCATTCTTTGTCCGTTTGTGTTTGGAAGTCACCCACTAATTTTAAATAAAATCGAACAAGTCTTTGTAGGAAACATGTGTTTTGTTTGCCTGCGCTATTCTAAGCTTAGTTTGAATTAAGTTGGTGGTGAGTAGATTGTGTGCTGACAAAACATAACTGCTCACTTCCTTTGTTGGCAAGTAGCACAGAAGGGAAATATGCCAACCCTTACAATGCATTTGTGTTTATAAGTGAAATTCTGGTTAGCTGACAAGCTTTCAGGTATGTGCAGCGTACAGACTAGCTTCTTGCCTGGTGTTAATGCTTTTAACTTATTAATAAGAGCAGTGTTCCACAGCACATTCTTTGAGGGTAGTTAATCATTTCTGCTAAAATTAATTCGCCAATATTACCTCCACCCAAATGATTAATTAAACCCCCCACCAGGCTCTTTTGTCACTGCCCTGCGCATTGTTTGGGAGATGGGGCTGAGCTGCAGGCAGGTGGAATGTGTGACTGCAAATTTATTTGCCTGTCAGCATTCAAAAGCTAGTAGAAGTTTCAGGATGCCTTTCTTTGACATATGTTTAGTGGGGCTGAAGTATCAGTTTTTCTTTTTAAAAAAAAATACATTTCGAGTACCCGATTCTTTTTTTTTTCAATTAAGTGTGGTCAATTCACCTACCCTGCACATCTTTGGGTTGTGGGTGTGAGACCCATGGGGAGAATGTGCAAACTCCACACGGTCAGTGACCCAGAGCCCGGATTGAACCCGGGTCCTCAGCGCCGTGAGGCCCCAGATTCAGCTTTTCAGCTGCCAGAATGAATTGAGGCAAACTACGTAATTAGAGACATTTACTTCTTTCTATTTTTGAGGGACCACCTAGATAGAGGTCTCATTTGTGAAGAGGTTTGATGGGGTAGAGATGTTTCTACTGTGGGAGGGGTCATAAATATATATCCAGAGTTTAGTTATTAGCTGGAACCTGCTACCACATGGGGTGCTTGAGGCATTCATGCATTTACACCCAAGCTTGATAAGTACATGAGGAATTTGGTTGTAATAACCAGAATGAGGTACTTTTTCATGTCAGGCTAAGAAGAACACCATTACATGGCTTCTATGTAAACTACTGAAGGATCAGGTTAATGGTTGAACTGCATTTAATAGTTGGAAGACAGCCATATGCAATGTAAACAATATTGCATTTATTTTCCTTGGAAGCTTTGGCTGCTGGACCTTTTCCAAGGCACTGTGTTCCAATTAATATTTCTGACCTGCTTTCTGTAACTATACTGAGGTTTGACTAACTTTTTAGCCAAATCCAAACCCCCACCTGTAATACTCCCCAAGGATTTGAGCTGGTTTGAAAATCAATTCTGTGGTTAACTGCATTTTAGGCCAATTCAATGCAGCCATTTGAATGATTGAGATATGCTACCATCTATGAATTGCTGATTTTTATTTTCACTTGCAGGTACCCTACTGATGGTAGATAGTGAAGAAGAGTACTTTCCTGAGGAAATTACTAAATTGAGGCGCGATGTTGATAATGGCCTTTCTGTAATTGTCTTTAGTGATTGGTACAACACCTCTGTCATGAGAAAAGTGAAATTCTATGATGAAAATACCAGGTATAAACATTGTGTTATCTTCTACTCGATCTCGTGTCTTTCTCACCCCACTCCACTCCCAAAGAAGTCTTATAATCATAGAATCTCTACATTGCAGAAGGAGGCATTGACCTATTGAGTCTGCGACGATCTTCTGAAAGAGCACCCAACCTAGACACATGCCCCCACCCTATCCCAGTACCTTTTGGACACTAAGAGGCAATTTAGCATGACCAATCCACCCAACCTGCACATCTTTCGACTGTGGGAGGAAACCGGAGGAAACCCACACAGACACGGGGAGAATGTACAAACTCCACTCAGACAAGTCACCCAATGCTGGAATTGAACCTGGGTCCCTGGTGCTGTGAGGCAGCAGTGCCAGCCACTGTGTCACCATGCCACCTTGTGGCAAAATATTTTCTAAAAATGAAATGTTAAAAATTTAGGTAGAATGCCATTTCTTCTTTTAACAAATGGTACAGGAACTATTTTACGATCTCTGCATTTTCTATTTGTTTACACTGATTAAAGAGTACTTGGCTAATCAGTGCAGATTCTTTCAAAACTCCAGTACTACTGGTCTAAAGTTCAACTGCATTGAAGATGCCCTGAAATTTTGGTTTCTACCACTTTGCTTGTCTGATAATCCCAAATTATGCAAGTGAAGACATTTTTCATTATTTCTAAACTTTGCAGTGATTTTCATTTTAAGTCTACAGTCATACAACCTGACTTGCTCTGAACTAACACCTATCTTTACCACATAAATGCACTCCACGTAAGAATAATCTTCACAGAATAAATGTGTTGAAAATTTTAACTTCTCCATCTTCCATTCTGAATCCTTCCTTTCAACTAATATTTCTCAAGTAAGCCAAGTCTGCTTTCATTTTTAAAGAACAGTGCATGTGATACTGGGCTAATGTGTTCAGGAAGGTCCAAGTTTGAACCCAGACATGTGCTAGGTTGGTTAAATCTTTTTGGGGTATGACCGTGTGGTCTTGACTGAGCAATGTTCTGCTAATGTTCTGCTTGGCATCCATTAATCCTAGATCCTGTGTTCGTGAATGTTGAATGCAAGCAGAATATGATTTAGAAATGATGCCTAATGTGATTGAACCATCATGTAATTATTCAGTGGCTTCCTGGAGTGTGTGGAAGATCAGTGCAAGATAGTGACACCTTTTAAAGTATAATTTGGGAGCAGTCATGATTTTAAACAGAAATAAGTCAATGTATAACGGCCCTTGAGATATCTTGTAATTCAACTTAACAAAAGTTAATTTGCTGACGAACCAAACCAATACCTGATTGTAATTCTTCCTTCCTTGTCCCTTCGTTGTAGACAGTGGTGGATGCCAGACACTGGAGGGGCGAATATCCCAGCACTCAATGACCTGTTATCGGTGTGGGGCATGGCTTTTGGTGACGGCTTGTATGAAGGAGATTTCAGCATGGCAAACCATGACAGTGAGATTCTAACTGTATTACATTAAGCTGTTTATGATATCGCACTTTTTTTGGTGCATGATTATATGCAAGTGTTTCAAGATGAAAAGCCCTTCTGCTGGAAACTTAGAATATCCATAAAAGTTCATGAGTAACTTCGTTTGATGTTGAATGAATATATACAAATTTTATAAATGCTTTTGACCCTTTATTTCCTTTTCCAGCCCCACTAAAGAAATCAAAAATTAATTTTTCCCCATTTGAAATCTGTGAATGTTGATTTGGTACTATCCTTGTGGTCAGTGTAGGGACTGGGAGATGCAATGTAGGGACTGGGAGATACATGCCTTAATGTTATGGAGATTACTGCATGTGATTGGGTCAGTTAGCTCTGTTGGCTGGGCGACTGGTTAGTTACGTGGAGCAACACCAACAGTGTGTATTCAATTCCCGTATCAGCTGAGGTTATTTATGAAGCCTTCGCCTGAGGTCTGGTAATCCTCGGGTTAAATCACCACCAGTCAGCTCTCTCTCAAAAGGGTAGAGCAACCTATGGACCTCTGTGGGGACTGTGGAGACATTTACATTTACTGCTGGTGATGTAAGACTGCAAATGCATGGGTTTGCGCCTTCAGTACAGAAAGCCAAGAAGAACTTCCATTCAAAGAATTATGACACAAAGGGGCCATTCAGCCCACCAAGTACCTGTTGGTACTTTTACGTCATTTGAGGCTGCCCAATCTTTCCTCCTCCAAATCTACCATTTTAACCTTCCATTCCCTTCTCTTTCATGTTTGTCTAGTCCTCCCTTAAATGCATCAATGTAATGTGCTGCAACCATTCCCTGTGGTAGCATGTTTCTCATTCTTACCGCTCTTCGAGTAAAGAAATTTCTTTTGAATACCCTGTTGAATTTCATGGTGACCAATATAATATTAGTGGCTTTGGAGTTGTGTTGTTCCCTACAGAGTCTAGGTGAGAGGGCTGCATAAGGTACATCAGAGCCGGTGCTTTCTGGAAGGGAGGGGGTATGGGACTGGACTCATAGGCTGAGCAGGCAATCGATTTGGCTGGTCTTCCTGCCAGATTTGCTGTTTTGGGGACCTTGTTCAAGACCGCAGCAATCAATGGCCAAGCAGGGCACGCCAGATTCCCCAGTCCCTCCCTCTCGCTTCCTTTGTGGACTGTTCTGTTTTTGTTGGGAGTTCTTGGGTGCTTGCATCACTCTTCACTTTTGATCTGACCTTTGGATCTAGAATGCAAGGTTAGATGAGAGGCCTTGTGCCTTAGATCTTAAGTTCAATCTACCCATAGATGGCTCTTTCTGACCACCTCCCTCCATGACTCTTCCCAACCTGACCTCCCCTCCCTCCGTTATGTGGTCCCGCTTCCTGACCTCTTTGCAAGCGTCGATGGTGGCTGTGGAGTATATACCACCAGAGGCAAAAGTGAGGTTGATGTGGGTTAAACCTAACTCCTTAGCTTGGTCCTGGTTTCCACCCCCCTCACCTTGCAATCTTCTCTGGTGACCAGGACTTGGGGCCTGTAGTCTCTTTCTCCAACTATTAGTTAGCTCTGCATCAGGCACTTTTTTGATAATTGTTCATTTTTAAAATTATCAATTTATTGCTTTGGCATGTTTTTGGCTCAGCAAGTTGTTTGTTTTCTTCATACTTCTGAAATTCATGTTTAAGATTGTGCCAAACCAGATTTTAGGCAGCTGCTGATGGTTTCCTTGCTGAAGAGGAATGGAAGGCTCACAAGTAGTTTGATGGCTTTTTGAGGGGATGGCAAAAGCGGTTATTTTTGCTCCATGAGAAACAGTGTTGGAAATGCTCAGCACATCTGGTGGCATCTGTGCTGAGAGCAACAGCAGGCAGTGACCCTTCTTCAAAACTAGTGCCGATAGTGTACCTGACGCATTGACTCTGTTTCTCTCTCCACAGATGCTGCCTAGCCTGCTGAGTATTTCCAGTATTTTCTATTTCAGATTTGTGCTCTCCTATTATATGCTCCATTCAATTTAAAATTAGAACATACTTATCACTCAATGCAAAGTATAATTTTTCTGTTAACAAAGCCCACTTGTGCGGATAGAAATAGCACATTATTGCAAGTGAATTGGTTCGTGCTAATTAACAGGGATGTTTTGCCATGCTTAAATTTGGATGTGCAATTGAAAGGATATTTGCATGTTGCTGTCCAGATATTGCATGGGGCCAGTTGCAAAGAAGCAGATCTATTTACAGACAACATGCTTGTTTCTATTATGCAATTGTCTGCGAAAACTGTGGTTGGTTTATCATACTGAAACCTGAGCTTTCAATGGGCTTTGTACATTGTAGTATGAGTAGCAAAGCCAAGATGTTTTGCTGAACCTACATAAAATACTTTGATTCCACTCTGGTTGTGGTTCACCATTCTGGGCACTGGTTGGATGTAAAGGTTTTGCAGAGGGTTCCGAAGAGATTTACTAGAATGTTTTCAGGGATTACAGAAGCACAGTGGTTAGCACTGTTGTTTCACAGCACCAGGGTCCCGGGTTCGATTCTTGCTTGGGTCACTGTGCGGAGTCTGCACGTGATAATAATAATCTTTTATTATTGTCACAAGTAGGCTTACATTAACACTGCAATGAAGTTACTGTGAAAATCCCCTAGTCACCACTGTTTAGGTGCCTGTTCAAGTACACTGAGGGAGAATTCAGAATGTCCAATTCACCTAACCGCATGTCTTTCGGGACTTGTTCGAGGAAATCCACACGGATACGGGGAGAATGTGCAGACTCCACAGACAGTAACCCAAGCCGGGAATTGAACCTGGGACCCTGGTGCTGTAAAGCAACAGTGCTAACCACTGTGCCGCCCATGTGCCTCCCTGTGTCTGCGTGGGTTTCCTCCGGCTTGTTCCGGTTTCCTTCCACAAATTGCGAAAGACGAGCTCGTTGGGTGAATTTGACATTCTGAATTTTCTCTATGCATCCGAACAGGTGCCGTGGTGTGGCAACTCGGGAATTTTCACAGTAACTTCATTGCAGTGTTAATGTAAGCCAACTTGTGACACTAATAATGATTATTATTGAAAATGGAGGTTGTTATCCTTGGAGTCAATAAGCCCGAAGGGATTTGATAGAGGTGTATAAAAGTATGACTGGTTTAGAGAAATCAAAACTATTTCTAGTGGTTGAAGGATTGATAATCAGATGACCTGGATTTAACTTCATTTAAGTTGATTGACAAAAGAACCAGAGGTGAAGAAAAACTTTTGCACAGAGTGGTTAGATTTGGAATGCATTCCCTCCCTGAAATCGTGGTGGAAGACGATTAAATTAATGTTCAAAAGGAAATTTAATGAATACCAGGAGAAAAAGATGTATAGGGAAAGAGCAGAAACAAGGGAAATGGGGTCACAATGACTGTACTCTTCAAAAGAACTGGTGCAGACTGGATGGGCTCAATGGTCTCCTCCTGTGCTACTTCATTCAATTCTATGGACCCAAAGCGCGTCATTAAGGTGTTATATTGAAGCTGTCGTGGGTTAACGGTGGGGTGAGGGGATTGGGTGCTGGGTATAATTGGCTCAGAAACAGATAGGCACCATGGTCTGTGATTTCCTTCCCTTATCTTGCTCTCTCTATAAAAGACATTTGCAATTTTCAAGATCTCTATTTGCTCCCTCTCGCTGCCTTTTTCCAAAAGTGACCCAACCCGTCTATCCTATCCTGATATGCATTTTATCATCTTTGTAAATCTTCTCTGCATCCTCTCAAGTGCATCATCACCTCTTTATTAAATGGTGACCAAAGCTGCACACAGTACTCCAGGTGTGGCCGAGCCAATGTTTAATGCATGTGTAGCATAACATTTGGGCTGGTGCTTAAAATGTTGTCCTGTACTGGTTAGTAATCCAGAGTACAGGATGAGTATTTTTGTTTTCAGTCCACAAGCTGCTTTCTGCGGATATTCACCAGTACGGTTTACAGAAATGTTCTGGAATAAAACAAAATGCTTCTGTTTTCCTTTCAGTGTATTATGCTTCAGGGAGCAGTATTGCAAAATTTCCTGAGGATGGACTTGTTCTTGCTCATACTCTAAAGGATCAAGGTAGGAACTATAGCAACTGCATTTTACTCTCTTCCTACAGGGTTTGAACTAGTAGTTGGTTGGGTTTATTATTTTTGAAAAATGCAATGGTGGTAATGAAGTAGACCTGATTTATGTGGATCAAGCATCTTATGTGCAGTATTTCTCTCATCCCAAACTTTTCGTTTTTCTGCACAACATTTCAACACCCCAAAGGACACACATATACAGTGCATTCCCAAGCTTCTTCCGTTGCTCATTAATCTATTGCTGGTCAGAAGCAACCATCCATTTTTGTTAGGATGTAGAGGTAGTTAAGTAAGTTGTATTTATATTTCTGAGTGTTAGGAATCAGCTATACCTTCAAGTTTTAGCTCTAAATTAAATTAAATTTTTTTTATTTAGTGGCTTAAAAAGGTAAAACCTGTGTCTAATTTCATTTTGGATTGTAACTATTTGTTTAACCTCCATTTTTCATGAGTTTTACCACTCTTGAAGTGAATTTAAAGAACAAGAACAACTGAGCTGTTGTCTAGCAACAGAAGATACACAGACATGGAGAAACAGAAGAGCAGTTTTCAGTTCAGTTGATGATTAAGCTGCGCAGTGAAAGGAGCAGTTTAAGTCTCTCTCTCTCTAGCTGCATATACAAGCAGATTGAGGGAAATAAGTCTAAGAATCCTAAATTGGTTGATCTAGCTAAAATAACAGTGAATGTCGAGTGATTTCTGGAACTCGAGGGAGATACCAAGTTGTTGGCAGGAGACCAGGCCCTAAAGGAGGAAAGCCCCAAGAAGGCTTTTAAATTAAATTAAATTAAATTAAATTAAATTAAATTATAGGAAAAACTCACGAATCTGGAAAATGTCCTGTGAAATTGGTGAGGAGCAGAGGAAGGCTCCAAGTTGAAGGGAGAAAGTGGCAAGCAGCAGGTTTAAAGCAAAATAGGCCTGTGAGAAGCAAAAGCTATGGTGCTGGAAGAGGAGGACATGACCTTTCTGGTCCGAGTACCTGTAAAGATGTCATCCAAGTATCCACAACCCCAATTCTGCCTTCCAAGAGTCAGAGTTTGGATTCTGCCAGAGATGGGCATGATGGAGGTGGGGAGATGGTGGGATGTAAATTGGGCTCATTAATGAGCAACTTAAAATCCCTCAGCCTACAGGGATTTAATGGTGACTCAGGAAGTTAGGGGATTTGCATGGGTCTCCTGTGTCTCCTGAAGGTTGCCCAGCAAACCCCATCAGATTTCCTGTGATCTCCCATAAAGGAGGACCCTTTGCTGATGGGCATTCAGTACCTGATTGAGGGACCTGGCATTGGAAAGGCCAGGGGTGTGGCACGGTGCTTAAAACCACCCCGTGTCTTGGCATATGAATCTCCCCAACTTCCGCACCCACTGGTTACCCCCGCCCTATGATGCGCATTCTTCTCCCTTTCTGGTCTCCAAGATCCCTAATAAAGGCCTCGGTGCTTTACTGACAGCAGTTACCCCTCCAGGTGGCATTGCCGTATTGGAGAGCTGCTGGCCACTGATTGGCGGGCAGCTGTCGGAGGCAGGGTTTCTGGATGACTCGAGCCATGATTGCATGGGAGTCCTGACACTCTCCAGTTAAGTGCCTGACTGAACTTAAAGAGCATCAGGCCTCCAGAAGAAGGGGCACTGTGGAGCTTCCACCAGTTCTCTGACTTGGGGTGTTGGTGGATGCGAGCCCTCTGTCGGGCACACTAAATTCCATCCATTATCTTCCCTCTGCCACTGGTTGTCTGTGTCTGCTTGGCCACAATGCAAAAGGAAAAGCCACCATTAAATTTGATTTCAGATGTTAATTTTATCAATGAATTTATGACATATTGCATACAGAAGTCAATAATCACCCTTGTGTGCTCTTGTGGTGCCTGCTTTCAATGATCAACTTGCCCTTGTGGCTCTGCTTATTGCTACTGTATTGCATTGACTGCGGCAAGGCTGGTGGACTTTCCGAGGAGGAGACTGCATATAAACTTTTGAGGGTGTCCTTGAGCAAATCTGGACCCAAAACATCTGGCTGCCGACTGCACCATCTTGGTAATGGTGGCAGAGTTTGCACTGGCTGGTTTACAAGGCAACAACAATGGCATTGGCAGAGCGGCCACTGGATGCATGCTACCTGCCTGAGAGAAGACAGGAGGTTTGTGCTCCATTCGCTTAGAGCAGATTCTTAATTGTATGTTATTGGACTGCTGTGACCCTGTGCAAGTGCTTTCCCACACTACTAATATACACCCAGTGGCAGCAGATTGAGTTTCTGCTTCAACTCCAGATTAGTTGATTGCTGCTTGTGCTGCGTTGAAAGCTCTGATCATAGATTATCATAGATTTTACAGTGCAGAAGGAGGCCATTCGGCCCATCGAGTCTGCACCGGCTCTTGGAAAGAGCACCCTACCCAAAGTCAACACCTCCACCCTATCCCCATAACCCAGTAACCCACCCAACACTAAGGGCAATTTTGGACATGAAGGGCAATTTATCATGGCCAATCCACCTAAACTGCACATCTTTGGACCGTGGGAGGAAACCGGAGCACCCGGAGGAAACCCACGCACACACAGGGCTGGTTTAGCTCACTCAGCTAAATCACTGGCTTTTAAAGCAGACCAAGCAGGCCAGCAGCACGGTTCGATTCCCGTACCAGCCTCCCCGGACAGGCGCCGGAATGTGGCGACTAGGGGCTTTTCACAATACCTTAATTGAAGCCTACTCGTGACAATAAGCGATTTTCATTTTTTTTTCATGTGCAGACTCCGCACAGACAGTGACCCAAGCAGAAATCGAACCTGGGACCCTGGAGCTGTGAAGCAATTGTGCTATCCACAATGCTACTGTGCTGCCCATGCTGATAATAGCCATCAGATTGTGCATTGGGTGTGCAAGTGTGTAAATAGAGTTGGCTGCCATTTCCATGCTGGAAAGGGTTTGCTCTGCACAAGGCTCTATGTCAAATTGGTGTCCATCTCCTCCATTCTCCTTGACATGAACCCCAGGCTTTCTGCAAGCTCGCCCATGTACCAAACATTTTATTGTGTACACCCATCCATTGTCGTCTGCAGGCTGCCCCATTGAATTGCTCAGCTCCGTCCTCTGCAGCAGTGCACTCAGCTTGTTGACACCTGTGCTATCCTTGCACCTGGTGTTTCACTACAGACAGATCCTGCTTATGTACTATCCTCTTAAACTACATGCAATGTCAATACCTGAGTTGGTGGCTACGAGTGTAAAATCAATTGACAGTATGTCAACTTCATTACTGTCTTGCTGTTTCTCCATTGCCTGGTCAGAGAACAAAAAGTTTCAAAGTTGTGTTGCGGGGAGGGGTGTTGCTGGAATAATAGGAGATGCATGGCTATTGCATCTGAAGCTTGTGGGCGGCATGGTAGCACAGTGGTTAGCAGTGTTGAGTCACAGTGCCATGGTCCCGGCTTGGGTCACTGTGCGGAGTCTGCATGTTCTTCCTGTGTCGGCATGGGTTTCCTCCTTGTGCTCCAGTTTCCTCCCACAAGTCTCGAAAGATGAGCTTGTTCGGTGAATTGGACATTCAGAATTCTCCCTCAGTGTATCAGAACAGGCGCCGGAATGTGGCAACTAGGGACTTTTCACAGTAGCATCATTGCAGTGTTAATGTAAGCCTATTTGTGAGAGTAAAGATTAATAATAATAAGTCAAATGTGTGTGTGGAATGTGAGTTGGGTATGATACCATCAAGTTTGGTCTCAGCAATGATCAGCACTGCATGACCTGCAAGGAGGATAGGGCATGCAGATATGCGTGTCGCCCTACAGTTAGTTCCTACTGTCTTCGGTAGTACATCACCTTGTCCTGCAAGAAAGAGGGATGTGTGTCAGTTCGTATCGTACCATCTGTTTGACTGCCATTTTTTAAATTTTAGAATACCCATTCTTTTTTCCCATTTAAAGGGCAATTCAGCTTGACTAATCCACCGAGTCTGTACATCCTTGGATTGTGTGGGTGAGACCAACTCAGACACGGGGAGAATGTGCATACTCCAGACGGACCGGGATCGAACCTGGGTCGAACCTGGGTCCTCGATGCCATGAGGCATCAGTACTAACCACTGCGCCACAGTGCCGCCCCCTGACTCTCGTTATTAATAGACAGTAGTGCACCTTGTGGATGTGAGCATTGCAGTGATGCTAAGCATGTGAATGAGGGGTCTGAGTCCTGATTGATAGAGATTTGTGCAAGGTGAAGAATAGGTGTCTGGTGAGTTGAACAGCGTATATGTCTACTGGTGCGGTGTGAGATGGAGGATTTGAAGTTACGTTGTGGCCTTGCCCATTCACGTAAGGTCTTTCACCTTGTGACACTGCTTCCAGGTCCTTTGGGCCTGACTGCTAACATGGTGGTTAGCATAAATGCTTCACAGCTCCAGGGTCCCAGGTTCGATTCCCGGCTGGGTCACTGTCTGTGTGGAGTCTGCACGTCCTCCCCCTGTGTGCGTGGGTTTCCTCCGGGTGCTCCGGTTTCCTCCCACAGTCCAAAGATGTGCGGGTTAGGTGGATTGGCCATGCTAAATTGCCCGTAGTGTCCTAATAAAAGTAAGGTTAAGGGGGGGGTTGTTGGGTTACGGGTATAGGGTGGATACGTGGGTTTCAGTAGGGTGATCATGGCTCGGCACAACATTGAGGGCCGAAGGGCCTGTTCTGTGCTGTACTGTTCTATGTTCTATTGACCTCCTTGGCTATTTGCTCCCACTACCTTTGAAGCGTGTCTGGAAGGCCTCCTGGGTATCTCTGGATTCAGGGCATCTCTATTACTTAGCACCTCCCCCACCAAGGTCTCCGGTTCAGTGTCCGAAACCTTTGGTGCCTGTGTATTTTCAAGTTCTGCCTTACTTCACTGCATCCCAAATGAAAATCACCTCCTACATAACTGCCAGCGCCTTCTCCATCCACATTACACTGTTCTTTTTGCAGGTGCAGTCTTGCTTTATAAACAATGCACCGGTTTTAGCCGGTGCTAACAAATTACAGTTTTGTCCACTTCAGATGGGTCTAGTCGATCAACAGCACGACGGGATGCAGCAATCATTGAAATGAAGAATTTTTTTTCTCCAGAGGGTCATGAATCTTTGGAGCCATCTTCCCCAGAGAACAGTGGAGGCAGGATCAATGAATATTTTTAAGATAGTGGGAGATAGATTCTTGACTAACAGGGAATCAAAAGTTATCGGGAGTAGATGGAATGCGGAGCTGAGGCCACAATCTGATCAGCTTGTTAAATGACCAAGCAGGCTCAAGGTGCCAAATGATTGCCTGTTCCCAATTGATTTTCGTATGGTTGTACGACACAAAATTACTGGTGTTCCAGAGGGGAAAAATGCAATCTTGGCAATTAAACAAATGTGAAGTAAGGACGAAAGTTGAGTTGACCAAAACGACAAGGATAAAACTCTGTTTCAACAGGTATCAAGCTCCAAACAGGAGATTTGTGAGAGGGGCTGTGATTCTACTGTAGAGTTGTAGATGAACTGAAGTTTGTAAAGCGTGAAAGAGATTGACGCAGAACAATGGCTTAATATTCCTGCTTCTAGGTGCTAAACGAACCATGCGACAGATGCAATTGAACTGTCGGTGTGCACTGATTGGCATAAATGATTAAACTCTGCTTATTTTGGTTGTTATGACGATAGTTATTTATCGTGGGATTTTTAATAGTGCTATATGAAGGGAGTATCTATGGGTATGCTTGTCTTCAGCATGTCAAGAAACCCAAAGGAAAAAACATGTTCTTTCATTGACCCTTGAGTAAGTCCCAATCCAGTTACTCTGGTGCTTGATTTCAGAATGAGTCAGATTAATTTGGAATGGAAGTAGCTGCCCTGAAGGCTTTGCTTACTTATTCTACTTCTTTCACTTTGCCAGGAAATGTAATCAGTAAATCAATACTGGAGAAGTGATATCCAAAATAAACCAAATGGAAGACTTGTCACAGTATGATTTTGTTGCAAGTGAATGGTCCTTTGTTGAGACATTTAAAAGTTCAGTTCCTTTTGGTCAGTCACCTTGTCTATTATCTTGTGTGGTTAGATTGCAGGAGGCCCTCAGTCAAACATGCGTTATTAATGGCTATATTTCTGACGTCAAATTTGTATGAGTGATCGCTCTCTTTTATTTGTATTAGGTTTTTTTGGGTAACTCTTAAAAGCCTATTATAGATGGACTGAATTGCAAATATAGCGAGTTTATTGTGTAGCAAGACATAATGGATGTAAGTTCCCAACTAATCACAGAATAGATTCATAGAATAGTTATAGCACAGAGGGAGGCTCTTTGGCCCATCATGTCTGAACTAGACACTGACTGAGAAATTCATTTAGTGCCACTCCCTTGCCTTTTCTCTGTAGCTCTGGAATTTTGTTTTCTTTTTCAAATGAGGTAATTCCCTTTTGAACGCTTCAATTGACTCCACCACACTCGAGAGTTAATTCCCACCATTATTTATTTGCCAATTACTATTTTGTTCTTGATCCTTCCACCAGTTAGAGCAATTTCTCCCCTCCACTTTATCCTAATCCCTCGTGCTTTTGAATACCTCTATCAAATTTCCGCTCAGCCGTCCCTATTCTGTCCCAATCTCTCCACGATTTCAACGTAATTGGCTCTTGGGATGAGGAGCTCCATTCTCGCAAAATTTCCTTGCACCCCCTCTAATACTTTCACATCCAAATGATAAATTAACATTTCTAGAATTTATAATGAATTAAGAATTTTGCAGTTTCTCTGCTGTAGGTTGGCATAACTATTCCCGCTCTGATTTCTGTTCGGTGAAGAGAATAAAATTGCTACAAACCAAATTGGGCGTTTTCCTTAGTTTTGAAATTGATTTTAATTTGCTTACAATTTTCTGGTTAGTTACAAGTTGGTTCATGTTATCGTCACTAATCGGTGTTTTTTAAATATTTAACTGCATTTGTTTCTTTTTTTTTTAACTGCCACTTTCGAGCCAGGAAAATCTCAGTCTTGGCCTCCTGTCTTGCAGGATTGGAAGTTTTAAAACAAGAGACGGCTGTGGTTACAAATGTCCCTATTTTGGGATTGTATCAGACACCATCTGATGGTGGTGGGCGGATTGTCTTATACGGAGATTCTAATTGCCTGGATGACAGCCACAGGCAAAAAGGTAAACAAAAAATCTTGACTGATTTTTATTTCCACAGTCTTGGGGTTTGGGAGAAATTTGCATAGATCCTGTGCCGAATGCAATCTAGTGTATATGCTTTTGAATGTGTGCCTGCTATTGCAGGTGGTGATGAATTGCCAGTAAGTTTTTGTTGGTTGAGGTCCTTCCTGTCCCCCGAACTTGTGGAAGCCTATTTCCATTTATTTGACTGGTCTGTACCACTGGATAGTAGTGTAGCATTCTGGACCACTAGTCAATCAAAGGTAAACTCCACCTGGACAGTGCCTGGCTTTAATGGTGGTGATCATCTGCAGACCTAAACTAGCCCCACCTTCTGGGCAACTTGGTGAATGGCTGCCAATAGGTTAAAGAAAAGTAAAACCCAATAATGGCCTTGCATTATAATCTATAGTTTCATTATCTTGTGTAATGATCACATCAGCCAAGTGTGCACATCGCTATGCATTAACTGCGTAGAATATTTTGGCTGTTAACATTCACAACAGGCAAAACAAATGGACCAAAAATGATCAAAACTACCCAGTCAACTTGGTTATTGTATTTTATTTTAAAAACACAACCGTAATTATAGCTTGTATTTAAAATTCAGATGACAGTTAATAACCACTGAAATCCTTCTATTGTTTGATGCTACCTGAATGCTCAAGTTAATTACTGCTTAGCAATAATTCACAGTAGTTATTGTTCTATATATAAACCATCTGAATTCCTCAATTAGAATGCAGTCTGTGATCAGTCCCAAACATAAGTTATCCCATGTCTGTGGTTCATGTGAATTTTAACGGTGTACTGCAAATTTGATTTCAAAAAGCCTGGCTCTGATTCGTGAGATTTCATGTTTTGCATTTAGCGTACAATCAATAGGGTGTTACAGCTCCAGAATCTCCAGTGTGTGAAAAATACCCACAAGCTGTAAACTAATAATCAATAGCTGAAATCTTCCATTGATGAATCGCAAACAATCCACTGTTGAACAAGCTATCCTGATATGCAACCTGTACTTCTGATTTTGTGCTTTTCTTAAAAAATAATCTTATGCAGTTGGCTAAGTAGTTTTTGTTCCATTTGTTTTATCTATTATAAATATCAAATTTAATGTTCCTGTGTAGTGCCGTAGCACATTAAACTATGATATGCTTTAATGCTGCTGCGTAAATTAATTAAACGTCAGTCACCTTTTTTGAAAGTATCACTCTGTTTTCACACCTATTTGTATTTACTAAGATGCAATAAAGAATTGTATGCAAAAGTCACCAATCAACCACAAGAGGACCCAACAAAATCGGCTCATCTAATTTTCCAGCCGTTTGAACAATGTTGGTTTGTTACAATAAAAGTACCCATAAAATTGCTATCTTCTATTAGAAATTCATGCAATCAGCTTTGTTCTCAGGAGGATCCACGGAATTTTAGTTTTGCTCCTCTTAATCTTGGATCTGATTCCTGTCACTGTTGAGCAATTAGACAACTATCTCCCAGCACCTTCATAAAACCACCCAGAGAATCACTGGCAACCAAACCAAGGAAAATGCCCCATTCAGCAAACGTGTAGGTAATTTTAATATTTGATTAGCTTGATGGTGTCTAGGAACTTTGCCAGTCTGAAAGAGTGGTAGATAAAAAGATCGCAAATCTAGGTGCAGATGGAAGCATACAGAGAACGAGGTAGATGAGCCATAGAATAGACTAAAGAAAAGCAAGCAGCTCTTTGAGAACAAATGTAAGGGAAATTATTCATTGCAAAAGTAATTTAACCACGTTATACATTTAGAAGCAGAAATAAATTCAAATGGCAGAGTCTTGTATGTTAGAATATTGAATTGAGTAAGAATATGATCTGGAAAAAGACAAACCACAGACTAATAGTTTTATGTAATTGATTTGAATGTAGTTAATTTATTTGAAGCTTTTGGTATATTTATTTCAGAATGATTTTAATTATGATTATCAATCAATGCTATTGATTGGTATAAATGCTGAGGTTGGTAATTTGGACTAAAATTAGAAGAAATATCTTTACTTGCAGGGATTTGATTACCATATATACCCGTAAACGGTGACCCTTGGCCTAAAAACACTGAATTTTTCACTCTCCCGTAAAGGTCAACCCTGGTTTATCAGGGGTCAAACTGCATTGTGATTATTATTTGCTCTTAATTATTACAGTTCATTAATTTAATGGCGCAGCAGTCTTCCAGTCAATTGACTAGACCGGCATGTACCACATAATCTAGCACAATGCCTTTGAGAAAAATAACAAGTATGCAACATCATTTGAAATGAAAATTGTATCCGAGAAGATTAATAATTGTGCAACTTAAAGAGTTTAATGTTTCTGATGAAATAGTTAAAGACTGGAAGAAGATATCGACAAATAAATACAGCAGCAGAGGAATACAGAGCAAATGGCCTCACCTCGAGTTAAAAGTGGCCGACAGTGTTGACAAAATGGCATATGATCAACCATAGTGTCATCTGACTCCAAGCACTCCGAGAAATGAAGAAAGGTGGTATTCTGGAATTCGAGGTTGTGCACATGATTCATGAAAAGACATGATTTCTTATTCCATCAGAAAACATTTCACAGCACCTGCCACCTGAACTTGTCGATAAATCATCAAATTCTACTGTTGTTACCTAACATCAAGAAAAGAATGTGTTTTGATTAGCCTGTGCTGGACATATGGATGAAACACTGATGAGCTTGGACGTGTCAACAAACAAGACCGTTAACAAGGTTGGTTTTGAAGAGAAAGAAAGCCCTTGTCAAGATGGCTGGCACAAGAAGATATGGTTCACTGTGGTTCCATCTTATCTGGTGGATGGCACAAGGTCTCAGCTGCTGGTGATATTCAAGCACAAATCTATCCCCACAGAGAAATTTGAGGAAGGTGGTGTCATGAGAAATGAATGGATGAAAGCAGTTACAAGAAATGGATAAAAGCAGTGTGCAATTGAATACCAGGAGGACTGCGCTAAGAAAAAAGTTTGCTCATCTGGAATATGTTCAGATCCGTTGACTATGTAGTCTATGATGAGATCAACCAGCACTGATGTGGTAGTTATTCCCCGGCGGTTTTATGAGTGTTGTTCAGCCCTTGGATGCGTTGTCTCGCGCAGTCTCTAAAAAATGTGGAACAATTGGATGTTGGAAAGCAAAATTACATTCACTAATGGTGGAAATAAGTAAGCCCCCTCGCTAGCAACGTTGTGCAGTGAGGTATGGATGGAATAAACCTAATCCCAATATCGTCCAAAAATAATTTGTCTAAAAGCGTGCAGTATTGAATGCCCTCATTGACATCAAGGACAAATAATTGTAGTTACTGGTTCCACCAATGATGCAGTGAGGAAGATCCATGTGATGTTATACAATCGGGCTGTTGGGGCTATGACTGGATGATTCAGATGGTGTACAGAACAATTTCGGAAGATTTTCAAGTGAAATTTTAATTTATTATAGTGTATATTAATTTTGTGTTGGATGAAATGTATATAGATTGTAATGTTAGAATGTAATGGTAGAGAAAGAATATGAATTCTCAGTGTTTTTTACTTTATTCCGTTGCAACAGTTTTTTTGGGGGGGCTCAAATTTGACTTTTAAATGAATACATATGTTATTTTGAACATTTGTCATGGTCTTATTGAGGAGTCTCAAGGGATTGTATGACCTTAATTCTGTTCCTGCTGCTTATGTTCCTGTATTAATTTGGCCCATTCTATTGTATCTGGGTTTTGGAAAGAGCTGTCCAATTAGTTCCACATCCCACCCAACCTTTTCCCAAATCCCTGCAAAACATTCCCCTTCAAGCATTTTCCCTTTTGAAAGCTACTATTGAATCTGCATTCACCACTCTTTTCTGCCAGTGATTCCAAATCAATGCAACTCACTGTGGTTTTTGTTTTTGAAATATTTCCACATCACTGACCTTTTTTGCCAATTACCATAAATCTGTGTCTGTGCATTCTGGTTATCAACTCTTCTGCCACTGGAGCACGCTGTGCCCTAGTTTACTCTTTATTTCCCTGCATGATTTTGAGCATCTCTATTAAATCTGCTCTTAAGTTCTGTGCTTCAAGAACAATGCCAACTTCTCTAGTCTCTCCACATCAAGTGTCACGATACCCTGGGCTAAATTCCACCCCCCCCCCCCCCCTTGACCCGGAGTCCCAACACAAGTGAATTAACCAATAATTCTTAGAAAAATACCCAAAGTCTTTGACCTTAACGGCCCAATAATTACAGCCACAGGGTTTGTAAGTTCAAACACAATTACTGTTTACTTATAATAAGAGCTACCTTACTCCTCTTCAAACTTTGCTTTCAGTTCAAAGTTTTTATTGTAGATTCATTCAGGTCTCTGTAGTTTCAGAAATACAGCACCACAGTCTTTCTGGAGAGAGGGAGCAGGTCTTGGTCTCTGTTTGCAGCCTGTAATAATTTCCCTGTCGATTCAGTCATTCAGGTTCTCTGCAGCTTCAGAAATATAACACACACAGCCTTTCTGGAGAGAAGGAGATAACATTCTTGTCTTTGTGTCTAGGATTCAACTGCTCTTGAGAACATTCCCACTGGGATAGGATCCAGTCACCACCTGTTACCTGACAGAGTCTGGTCTTTTGGCCAATTCATTGGCCACTAACCAACCAACCAATCAAACCGGGTCCCATCCCATCTCTCTCTCTGGTGCCCAAGTCTGTCTCCTGTTCAAACCAGCCAAGTGTTCTCACTTCTGAATTCCTCATTCCTCTCTGCTGCTTGACTTAAAAGATACATGTCCGTTAATCATCCATGGATCAAAAATGATAATGGCAAAATAAAAGAAAGGGGAAATAAGGGAATAAACAGGACGGACCTTTACACTGTGTCCTTGCCTCTGGTACCATCCTAGTAAATCCTCCCTGCACACTCTCCAAGGACTTGATATCACAGTACTCAGCTGAAGTCTAACCAGTGATTAAGAAAAGGTTTAACGTAAACCGCTTTTCATTTTGCACTCCCTATGCCCCTGTTTATAAATCCTGTTTTTTTCTTTCAACTGTCTTCTCAACTTGTCCTGCCACCTATAAAGATCTGTGCACCCCAGGCCTTTGTCCCTGCACCCCCTTTGAAATTGTACCATGCCATTTATATTGCCTCTTAAAGGCAACATACTTAAAGGCATCTCTATCATCCGCTGTAGGTCTGCTCATTTACCAGTCTGCCTGAAGTCTCTTGCTACATTTCCAACTTCCATGTCATCTGCAGACTAAAATTATACTCTTGTACCCAAATGCAGATGAATAGATATCATAAAGAGCAGTGATTTCTATCACTGACCCATGGGGAGCACCACTGTATACTTCCCTCCAGACTGAAAATAATCATTAATATCCAAATAAATGTAGTTATTTTGTAAAGTATATGTACTTGTATCTGACCATTAGGTTCTAAATTGGTACAGTGGTTAGCACTGCTGCCTCAGTGCCAAGGACCCGGTTCAATTCCAACCTTCGGTGACTGACTGTGGAGTTTCCAAATTTTTCCATTGTCTGCGTGGGTTTCCTCCGAGCGCGCCGGTTTCCTCCCACAGTCCCAAAATATGCAGGTTAGATGAATTGGCCATTCTAATTTGTCCCTTAGTGTCCAAAATGGCAGAAAGGGTTACAGGGATAGGGCAAGGTAGGGTGCTCTTCAAGCAGGTCGATGTAAACTCGATGGGCCAAATGGCCACCTTCTGCACTGATGATATTGTGTGTTGAGAGCGAGAGAGAGCGGGGTGAGTATGTTGACGGGGGGAGGGCGGGGTGTGTATGTTGAGGGAAGGAGTGCGGGGTGCGTATGTTGAGGGAAGGAGTGCGGGGTGCGTACATTGAGGGGGGGTGGGGTGTGTACGTTGAGGGGGGTGTGAGATGCATGCGCAGAGAGGGCGGGGTGTGCGTGGAGAGGGGGGGGGGGCGCAGAGATCCTTGATCTATCTGAAGGCTTTGATGTAAGATTTTTATTTTGCCAAAAGGAGAAGATTTTAGAACTCAGATTTATTTCTGTGTATGGAAAAAGTGTGGTTCTTCGTGCCGTTAGTGAATCTGTTCATTCAGCCAAGATACCCATTGACTGGAGTGCTGGGTGAGTTACTGAGCTCATATGTCTCTATGTTACACTAAACGTCTGTAGAAACAGGTGTTAGATTAACGTTATACAAGTCGACATTTATCAGAGACTTTCTTTCCAATTTAAAAAGTATCAACGCCCCAAACAGGGTACTGTATTTTCATCTGGCTCAGCAGATCAGATTGTTGTACTTGCCATCTACCCACAACCAAACACCACCTTCAGGCATCTTCTGGAACATATAGATATGATGAGCTCAGTAACTCAACCAGCACTGCAAAACTCTGTTTTATTAACAAGTGAATCTGTTTATCAAACTATCAGTAAATCCATTTAACATCGTCAGTCTCACTTCAATGTTGTTTATCACAGACCACCTCTTCTGCGGCTGTCTGCTCAACATGGCTTTTCCTGCTGTACTTCCTCTTCTGTCAGCTCCTGGTCTCTGTTTTTAGTCCTCTTCAGTGGCTCTTGTTCTGAAACTGAAGGCCTGGCCTCTACCCAGTGGTAGAATTTGGTTGGTGCAGATAATTCTTCAACTGCGAACTGCACTGACCAGCCTCTGCCACAAGATGGAGCATCGTCAATTAAAAGTACTGAGGAAAGTACTGCAATCTTTTAAAGGCAGGCTTGCCCAATATATGGCCCGCAGGCTACAATCCAGCCCGCCATTCACATCCATCTGGCCCCCGAACTCGCTGCTTAAAATGTAGGTACGTTTAATGAAGGATCTGCATGGAGTTGCTCTTCCAATCACAGGCTGTTTGTCTCCCGTGTTTAGTCTATCAGCAGCAAATTTGGGAAAGAAACAGTCTCTAATCGGAGGAGCAGTGTGAAGGTGAGTGTCATCCCTTTTCTTTTTACAGGGTGCGCTCTCTTTTTGCCTTTTTGCTGCACTGCCTCTTGCCCTCCAGCGCAGGCACTGTCCTCCTAAAGGACAATGGTCAAGCTGGTGAAGTGGACCAAGGTTGCCGCAAGGAACAGCAGAGTTGCAACAACACCATCCCCTGCCTGGAGAGTTGAGTTTCCAGCATAGCAGAGTGAGGAAGCTTGTCTTGGCATCATTATGGCCATCCTGAATGTCTCCCAGTGGTAAAATATCCAAACCTTCTGGGCTGGGTTGTGAGGGAGCTGGCCTGGGATCAAGCTCACAACCTGGCAGCTGGGGTGTGAACGAGTGATCCGGCCGGTGAGCTGGGATGTGAATCAGTGAGCCGGCCTGGGAGCTGGGGTGTGAATGAGCGAACTGGCCCCTGAGCTGGGGTGTGAGGGAGCCGGCCGGGGAGCTGGGATGTGAGGGAGCCGGCCTGGGAGCTGGGGTGTGTGGGAGCCGGCCGGTGAGCTGGGAAGTGAACGAGCAAGCCAGCCGGGGAGCTGGGATGTGAACGAGTGAGCTGGGGTGTGAATAAGTGAGCCGGCCTGGGAGCTGGGATGTGAGGGAGCCAGCCTGGGAGCTGGGGTGTGAATGAGCGAGCAGGCCTGGGAGCTGGGGTGTGAATGAGTGAGCCGGCCTGGGAGCTGGGGTGTGAATAAGTGAGCCGGCCGGTGAACTGGGGTGTGAGGGAGCCGGCCTGGGAGCTGGGGTGTGAACGAGCCGGCCTGGGAGCTGGGGTGTGAATGAGCGAGCAGGCCTGGGAGCAGGGGTGTGAATGAGCAAGCAGGCTGATGAACTGGGGTGTGAATGAGCAAGTCGGCACACGTTAGCCGCTTGAGTGAGAAAAAAATTGAAAAGTGGCCCCTCGCAAATTGTTTGGACAATTATGTTTTAAACTATTTGAATTGCAATGTGTATTGTGTTTCTGTTATCATTAGTGATGTATTTTATTTTACAAGTGAAGTTATTTCAGCTAGCAATGTGCAGTATGGTGCAGTATTTCAACTCGTACATTGCTTTTTCCAAGTGAGAGATGTCGTAAGGAACCTTAGTCGGGCTTTAACATTGATTTCTGCAGGATCCCATGATTCACAACTTTCAGGAAAGCAACTGCAACTTTAGTGAGGACATAATATATATGAATGTGACTTGACAAATAGCGTGCCATTCAGATCCTTGCACATGCTGCACCATTTAGTAAGATCAGTGTTTATCTTTAACCTGAACTGTCCTTCCACATCCCTCACCACCACCATCCACATGTCACCTGGTCCCCTGTATGCAACAATCTGGCAATTTCTGCTCAAGTGTAGGAACGTTTCAATGATTTATAGGCATGCGTTTGTATTTTTAATGTCACAGTTTTTGAATTTGTTTTGCTTGAAAACCTGACTGCACATTTATCCTTTGTTTCCCACGCACCCCTCCCAGATTGCTTCTGGTTGCTTGATGCTCTCCTTCAGTACACCTCGTATGGTGTGATGCCCCCCAGCCTAAGCCACTCTGAAAATAGGCGGCAACCTCCTTCTGGAGCAGACCACCCCCTGCCAGAGAGGATGGAAGGTAAGAGTTTTTGTAAACTCAGGACTCTATCATAATGTCAGTTCAATGTTCCATCTGCAAACATGTAATGCTCCCTGTTATCTGTGTCATCCTTCTAGGATTTGTCTATATATTAAGATGGATTTTTTTCAGTTATTGATATTAAATGTAAAACTGAAAATGTTATGAAATTGAGAAGTTTTACTTTAGGACTGCAGTGTTCGCAGATTTTCTGACCTTCGGTTTGTGTGTGAAATCAAAAATTCTGGTATCTCGTGTCTCAGTATTTTTTCCATTATATGTCCGCACTGTGTCAATGCAAAATATTCAGCTAATGATACAAACTGTTTTGGTGACAAACTTCTGGGGCTGGATTCTCCGCCGGCGGGATTCTCCGTTTTGCCGACTACCCAGGGGTTTCCCGACGGCGTGGGGCTGCCCCACGATGGGAAACCCCATTGACCGGCCAGCATAACGGAGCATCCCGTCGGCTGGGTGAAATAAAATGTGACGCGGCGGGGTGGAAAATCCAGCCCCTGATATCTAATTGAATTCGCACCACTGGTTTCCATTGTAAAAAATCTACATTCGCTAAAATACCAATTGTCTGTGAATTTACTATGGCTCCCCTGCTGGTTCAGGTGAAAATTACTCTTTGAAAAGCTGAACTTAATATAAAAATGAGGTTGTGTACTCTCCTTTGCATACATGCATATAACTTGGTGCTGTTTTCTTTTACATAACTTTGTTTAAGAAGATTTTATAGAGAAATCTATGAACACTACCAAATATTTAAAGTTTTCTTCTAGAGTCATGTTTGAACAGCATTCTATTCTGATTCT
Organism: Scyliorhinus canicula; assembly: GCF_902713615.1. Lineage (NCBI taxonomy): Eukaryota > Metazoa > Chordata > Chondrichthyes > Carcharhiniformes > Scyliorhinidae > Scyliorhinus > Scyliorhinus canicula. The sequence continues at coordinate 74,438,142 of NC_052154.1, read as the reverse complement.
GTTTTTATCGAAACTCTTAGGCAACCACTTGTATCGATTTTCCAAGGTACTTGAACCGCACCTTGCAGACCCCAAACCTCGACCTCTGCCAGCTTGCCCTCACCTATCCTGGGCCAAACCACAACCTCTAAATGAGACTGCACCAAGGTTAGTGCGTGACAACAGATACCCACATCTTCATTCATATCAATTTGTGTTTGTACAGATTATAATGTGGCCCGACTAAAGAGTAGCAACTTTTAATTTTATAAAAGTCATTAGTGAAGCAAGTACTTAAATTGAATTCAACAGTATCCTTGTTTGTATGGTATTTGTTTGTATGGTATTTGTTTAGAAGTGTATCAGCAGCTCACCGGGTAGAGAAAAGAAAAACCTAGAATGTTCTGATGTACAGAACATACATGAAACCATTGACAGGTTATGGCACAGAAAGAGGCCATTCAGCCCATCATGTCAGAGAAGAGAAAAAGAAGAAAATAGCCGCTCATTTTAATCCCATCTTCCAGCACCTAGTCCGTAGCCTTGTAGGTTGCAGCACTTCAGGTGCCGATCCAGGAACCTTTTTAAATGAATTGAGCGATTCAGCCTCAACCACTAATTCGGACATTGGATTTTGGTGCCCACCACCCTCTGGGTGAAAAGGCTTTGCCTCATGTCTCTCCTCCCCCCAACCCAATCCTTCTACCAATCATCTTAAATTCATGCCCCCTATAATTATCCCCTCAGCTATGGAAACAAGTATTTCCTGTCAGGCCCCTAATAATTTTGTGGACCTCAATTAGGCCATCCCTTAGCTTCCTTTGTTCTAAGGAAAACAACCCTAGACTATCCAATCTCTCCTCCTAGCTGCAATTTTCAAGCCGAGGCTACATTCTTGTAAATCTCCTGCACTCTCTTCAGAGCAAATATGTCCTTTCTGTAATGTGGTGACCAGAACTGTACACAAAACCCCAGCTGTGACCGAACCAGAGTTTTATACAGTTCCATCATTACATCCCTGCTTTTGTATTCAATACCTTGTCCAATAAAAGAAAACATTCCATATGCTTTTTTACCACCTTATCTACCTACCCTGCCACCTTCAAAGACCTGTGGACATGCACTCCAAGGTCTATAATTTCCTCAACCCCTCTCAAAATCCTCCCATTTACTCTGTATTCCTTAGCTTTGTTTGCCTTCTCGGAACACTTTTTTCCAGATTGAATTCTATTTGTCACTTTTCCTCCCACTCAACCAAACTATTGATATGATTCTGGAATCTACATCTATCCTCTTCACTATCAACTATATGGCCAATTTTTGTGTCGTCAACAGAATTCCCAATCATGCCACCCATATTAATCCAAATGATTTGTGTATACAACAAACAGCAAGGGCCCAAAACTGAGCCCTTTGGAACACCACTGGAAACCACTATCCATTCACAAAAACATACATTGACCATTACCCTTTGTTTCCTGTCACTCTGACCAATCTGCCATACATGAAGCCAGAAACTGAAGAGAAAGGGAATAAAAGTTTGAAATGAAATGAAAATGAAAATCGCTTATTGTCACGAGTAGGCTTCAATGAAGTTACTGTGAAAAGCCCCTAGTCGCCACATTCCGGCGCCTGTTCGGGGAGGCTGGTACGGGAATTGAACCGTGATGCTGGCCTGTCTTGGTCTGCTTTAAAAGCCAGCGATTTAGCCCAGTGTGCAAAATCCTAAAGAAGAGATTTACAAGGGCTCTGTGAAGCGATGGAAAGTTGGTCAACAAGAGTTTTGCAGCAATTATTCTGGAACGTGGCTGTGGTAACAAAGAAAAACAGGTGGTGTTGAATGTGGGATAGCGGAAATGCGGAATGAGTGCCAAAGAATATGTGCAGGCATATGGTAAATCCATAGAGGTAAGAGCCGCAGGTCTGCTCTGGCGAGAGAAGCAAGTGGAATTTAGCAACTCCACCCATCCCCTGAATGAATGAACAAACAAATGAAAAAAAAATGGTCAATGGCAATGTTTGACTTTGTGGGAAATGGCAATATGTGACTTAGTGATGGTATGGATAAGTTGCTGTTTGAGTAGGGGGGTGGTGAGTAGCTTACCCGTACTTGTGTAAAAGGTCACGAATACAGAGAAATGGGAAACATTTACCTGATTGAGTAGTCATTGAGTGGACATTTATTTTGACTCATTTGGTAAATTTGCTGGAGTTTTAAACAGCTGATTAATCTGCAGGAGGACCACAATGTTGAAATGGTTGCAAGTTGCTCTATACAATGGTTCTTTTGTAACTCATTTGTTCTTGACTGTTTGACTCTGTGACCTCTGGCATGTTTACAATGGAATATCCTCTGGTCCTGCCGAGGTACAAGGTTAGCATTGTTTTTTAAGTTATTTGTAGATAGGTTTTTTGGATATTTTTCAACATCAGCATTGCTCAACAGTTTCCTTAGGAAAATTGATGCTGAGTAATTTTGCCTTTGTGTGAAGTCAGCAAGGCATGTCTGCTTTTCCATACTGATGAATGAAGTCTTATTCAGCAAAGTTGCATTGTTAGATTTATTGTGTGCCTGTATTGTGCTGAAAGTTGCCTGCTCCAGGTCTTGGTTCCAAGATGGGCAGTTGAAGAGCAGCGGACAAAACATGTTTGCAATTATTAGCCATTCATTTTGCTCCGAGTGAAGGCTTACAATGCCTTCAACTGTGTTTGAAAGGCATTGTCAAGGATGTAACCTTAGTGTCTGACCTAGAAGGCCCGTACTGTTGTCAAATATTTGAAGGAACATAGACACCGAATCATAGCAGCTAAAATATTCCATTATGAGGAGGCGATGATCCAGACAACAAATAAAAGTGATGGAAAATACAATACTTAGATATTATCTGCATGATCCGCAAGATACCAAGACTCCACTTTCGGGCTCAGCTTCTTCAACATTCACCTCTGTCAAAGATATGTTTTTGTCTTCCTCTGAGCTGGAAGTATTGCATACATTCCTGTTTCAAAGAGATAAGGTAAACCACTAACCACCGGAGATGCACAGTTGTATATGGTTTACTGCCGTTCATCAGTAACCAGAATCTATTTTAAAAATGCAGACCTAACTCGAAGGATCCTATCTTTTCTTATAAAAGAAGTTATCACCAGCTTATGACAATCGAAAATGTGATTCGATCATTTGTATTCAAGAACACTAAATTGGATCAGGTACAGCCCTTCAAGCCTGCTTCACTATTCAATATGATAAGAGCTGATGTCTCCTGTGTTGCTCGTGCTTAACACTCAATTCGTGAGTGTGCTTAACACTCAATTTGGCTCTGTTTCGTTACTTAGCTTTGGAGTCGCCAGGTATCGTTAAGATACCGCCACAAGTTTCAAGGTCACGTTCAAAGCAATAAAACCATACACCAATTAGTAAGTTCAAACAAATGAGTTTATTATAATACAATTATAAACTACTCATGCACACGCTAAGATGACTAAACTATTCCTACCACTAAATAGACCAATACTTATCTGAATAAGGAACTGCCGGATCAGGGGACAATAGCCTCTTGCTCTGCACTGGGTCCGCAGACTTCAAGTTGGTACGGGTTAAAAAGGGGTCAGGAGTGTCTATCTCTGGTAGTGAACGTTGTGAGACACTTACTTTCTGGTGGCTGCTGTCCGAACCTCTCCTCTCGGTCAAGGTCTTCTTCGGTAAAGGCTGGTCGAGAGGGCTGGTCAAGAGAGGAGGGCTAGTCAAGAAGAACGAACTGAGTTTGGGACCTGTCTTTTATAGGTCACAGGGCTTTGCGTCCTTTTGGGCGGACCCTCTATCTGCTGGGGATCGATTGGGTCTCTTCCCAATCGATTTGTTTGAATCCCCCCAATACTGAGGCTGTCCCTCAGCTACTGGGCGGGCCTTCAGGTGCTTTGTCTTCGAACCCCGCTGGTGCCGGGGTGTCTGGCTTCCCATACAATGTTGCAATTACTTCCCTATTTGTGTCCTTTGTCCCTGGGATCGTTCCATTACTATGCTAACTGTCCCGGAGATTGCTTCATTAGTATGCGCAATGTTCGTTTCGGTGCTGTCTGCTCTCTTAGCAGACAGAATACATAGTGGCTTGTTGCAGCCTGCTTGTGCTGCAAACTTTGTCCATTTTACCCTGCAAGCTTTGCGTTCCTCCATTTTGTATTGAGGGAATGGCCAACTTCGGCGGCTACACCTGGTTCACTGAGAGACGAGAAATCTCACTCCCAGCCTTAAGTGTATTCAATGATGGAGCACCTGCAATCCATAGAATTGCTACAGTACAAAAAGAGGCCATTTGGCCCATTAAATCTGCACTGAACCTCTGCAAGAGCACCCAACCTAGACTCACTTCCCCACCCAATTCCCGTAACCCCAACTAACCTGGACATCTTTGGACTGTGGGAGGAAAGTGGAGTACCCGGTGGATACCCACGCAGACACGGCGAGAATAAAGCATCAGGGCATAGCACGGTAGCACAAGTGGATAGCACTGTGGCTTCACAGCGCCAGGGTCCCAGGTTCGATTCCCTGCTGGGTCACTGTGTGGAGTCTGCACGTTCTCCCCTTGTCTGCGTGGGTTTCCTCCGGGTGCCCCGGTTTCCTCCCACAGTCCAAAGATGTGTAGGTTAGGTGCATTGGCCATGCTAAATTGCCTTTTGTGACCAAAAAGGTTAGGAGGGGTTATTGGGTTACGGGGATAGGGTGGAAGTGAGGGCTTAAGTGGGTCAGTGCAGACTCGATGGGCCGAATGACCTCCTTCTGCACTATATGTATGTTCTAACTTGCAAACTCCACACAGCTACCCAAGGTTTGACTCTAACTCTGGTCCCTTGCGCTGTGAGGCAGCAGTGCTGTCCACTGTGCCACTATGCTGCTCTTTTGGGTAGAGAATTCCAAAGATTTTCAAACCGTTGAGTTGAAGCTTCATAGTTTGCTTCCACAACTTTAAAGATCGGCAGAACGTCCGAGAGACGACAAGGTGTGGTGGGACCTGGCTGCACGGGAGGGTGAGGATTTCCTCCTTCCAGGGTAGCTTGCAGATAAAGCATCAGGGCTTCAATGTAATTCAAAGGCAACTCAAGGTTGTTGCCATGATTTATGTTATGCTTTATCCTGCAACCCTGAAAATTGTATCCGACAACTCCCCTAAGTCTTGTGAGTATCCAGCTGCTGCCTTGGCCTTCATTGAATCCACAAAGGACAGCAATTTGGAATGATGGTCTGCAATTTGAACTAACTCGAGCTCTATTCCGGACTCTTTTCCCCATCATCGTGGTGTTGGTCTGAATTTTTTGTCTTTTATCCTGTAAAAGGGAGATGCTAATATGAACACTGTATTGAATGTTCTCGCCTTCTCCTCAAGTGTTTCAAGGACTCTTATTATCTTATCCTAGTCATGGTAGATGTGTCATGAGCTTATTTTCCGTCATTGTTTTCTCCCATCAGTGTTTTAATCATGGCAGAAACAAGTAGTCTCATTGCCGAAGGGTGGTGGTGAATACAGGTCTTCATGGGTGGGTTTAAAATGTGCGAGTGGCTATTTTTTTCTCCTCTTCCCACTGTGGAGAAGGTATCCTGGTGATAACAACAGTATGACTGTGAGGTTAATCCTACGGGTCCTCGGTCTCATTGAATACTGTCCCCTTAGAACTATTGTGGCCGTGATTCTTTTGTATTTTTATTATTGTGGTGCAAAATCCACTCTTATTCTTCTTCCGTGGCCTATGTAACGGCAGCAACTAATCTTAAAATTTAGACAATGTGGACATAGCCTTGTTACATGAAACACATTATAAAATTGAAGCGGGAATGGGTGGGTCTGGTCGAATTCTCTCTTACATCGAGTAATGGGGGTGGGGCGGAAATCCTGATCGACAGAAATATCCCCCTTAAGGTAGATACTTACTAAAGACAAGGAAGGGGGATAGATATGTGATCATTAGATGCTCGGTGCACAGAGATATTGGGCGGAATCCCCCCCCCCCCCCCCCCCCCCCCCCCCCCGGCTGGGTGGGAGAATTGGCGGGGCGCCGAGCGAGTGCTGCCCTGGCACCCGCGTGCGATTCTCCCACCGTCGCCCCAAAGCGGCGCGGCGAGATGCACGGCTGGCTGTTGGGAGGCTCGCCGTTTGTAACGGGCGAGTGGCGATTTTCCGGCCCGGATGGGCCGAGCGGCCTGCCCAACACGACAGGTTCCCGCCGGCACCGTCCACATCTGGTCGCTGCCGGTGGGAACAGCGCGGAAACGCTGTGGGTGGGGTTCTTGCACCGGGGGGCCTCAAAAGGGCTCTGGCCCGCGATCGGTGCCCACCGATCGGCGGGCTGGCCTATCTGAAGGAGGACCTCCTTTCCTCCGCCGCCCCGCAAGATCCATCCAACATCTTCTTGCGGGGAGGACGGCAACCACGCATGTGCGGGTTGGCGCAGGCCAACCTGCGCATGCGCAGGTGACGTCATTTACGCGGCTTTTACGTAAATGACGCGGCGCCGCTCCTAGCCCCCCCGGGGGCGGGAGAATAGGGGGTGGGAGCGGCCTCTGATGCCAGAGTGAAACACTCCGGTTTTCACTCCGGCGTCAGGACTTAGTCTCTCGATGGGAGAATTGTGCCCAATGTTTCAACAATGAATGTGTACTGACCTCCGAAATACTCTATGGGGTTTATCACCCAAGGCTTTTTTTGGACTTTGCAGAGTTGTTTTCAGCTAACTCCTTTGTGGCTGGTGACTTTAACAGCCACCTGAACTCACTTGTAGATTGGTTCCCAGTTACTAGGAACCCTCTTACACTACAAGCTAGGGTGTTGGTACCGGTATGCAAGGAGGTGGGTGATGTGGATGTTTGTTTCTTTTCAGCCCCTCATCAGTCATACTAGAATTGACGACTGCTTTGTGCTGAGGGCAATCCTACATCTGGTATCTTTCTGCTCTACAGGTAGCATTGTCATTTTGGGCCATGCCCTCATTTTCTTGGAATTTTTGCTTGAGCTGCCCCCCCCCCCCCCCAGAGCATGACGGTTTGATACTCCCTTGATAAGAGGTACATCACTTGCTGTGCATTTTAAAAGAGTTTGAGATTTTTTCTCAGTCAACTTGACTCCTAGTGTTTCCCCCTCTGTTTTGTGGGAAACGTGTAAATGTTGTGCTATAGGGCTAATTATCTCTTACACAGCTAATAAAAGGTGTAAGGTGTTGGAGAGCCAGCTCTGGTTGGAGGTTTGATTGGTGAAAGCAGAGGAGAGGGCCCCCAACAGTCAATTGTTGGATGAGGTTAATGCTTCAATGGTAGCTCTTGATTCCTATTGATTCAGCAAGCGTGAAAAGTTTAATGTTTGCGAGAAGTTTGGAAATAAGCCGAGCAAGTATCTGGCATATTTAACTAAGAGGAAGGCTGACTCTAGGGTATTCTTTTTTTTTTGGGAGGTGGGGGGGCGGGGGAGGGGGGGGGGGGGTAGGAGGATAAGAGGGTCATGATGACACAGGAGATAAATGAAACTTATAAGGAATTTTATGTGGGGTTATACAAGTCTGGTGATGTAATGGCAGATCTGGAGCATTTTTTCTCTTCCCTTGGGCTTCCATTGGCCTCAGAGAGCCAATGCTTGATTCTTAATGTTCCTCTCTCTGAAGAAAAGGTAGCCATGGCCATTACCTTCAGCCAGGTTAAAGCTTAGGGAGTTTAAAGATTTGGTGTTGGATCCGTTGGTGAGTATGTGTTACCACTCTTTGAGGCAGGGCTGTTGCGTTGATACTTTGTGAGGCTAATATTTCCTTAATTTTGTAAGTGGCTAAGGATCCAGAGGATTGTGGCTCTTCCAGGCCAATTTCGCTCCTGAAAGTTGACTTGAAATTATTGTCCAAGATTCTGGCAAGAAGATTGGACGAAGTTGTTCTGACAATCGTTCGGGAGGACCAGACTGGGTTTATCAGGGGAAGACTTTCCAGTAACAATTTTAGAAGACTGCTGAACGTGATTTAGGCTTTTCAGAAAAGTACACTGGATGGCCTGGTGATTTCCCTGGATGTAGAGAAAGCTTTTCATCGAGTTGAATGGAATTATTTGGTTTCTATGCTGCCAGGTTTTGGATCGGTTGAAAATTATATATTTTTAAAATAAATTTAGAGTACCCAATTCAGTTTTTCCAATTAAGGGGCAATTTAGCGTCGCCAATCCACCTACCCTGCACATCTTTGGGTTGTGGGGGCGAAACCCACGCAGACACGGGGAGAATGGGCAAACTCCATACGGACAGTGACCCAGAGCCGCGATCGAACCTAGGAACTCGGCGCCTTGAACAAGCAGTGCTAACCACTGTGCCACCATGCTGCCAGAGGATTATATTAAGTGGATTCAACTATTGTATCACAGACCTGTGGCAGCAGTGCTCACAAACTGTTTACGGTCGATGGAATTTTGTGCTTCAAGACGGGACTATACAGGGCTGTTCTCTATGCCCCTTGTTTGTGTTGGCTGTTGTGCCATTGGCAGAGGCAATTGGAACAGATTCCCTGATATCAGGATTAGAGTGTTGTATGGGGCCAACTTTTCTCAGTTAATCGCAACTATTAGATGGGTCTAACTCGTTGGTCGGTCCTACAGATTTCTTGGCTCGGAAGGATCGCCCTAATTAAAATGAACGTGTTGCCTAGATTGCTATACACGCTGCAGATACTGCTTATACTGTTGTCGGTTAGTGTTGCTGAGGAAATTAATGGAATGATTAATGCATTTATCTGGAACAAGAAGAAATCTCGCCTCAAGTTTGTAATGTGGCGACTAGGGGTTTTTCACAGTAACTTCATACTTGACACAATAAATGATGATGATTATTATTATTAAGCCTCAACTACCAGGAGATATTCTCCTGAATATTAGACTATATCAACTGGCTCCTCATCTAAGATTTAAAAGGGATTGGGTTAGGAAGGACTCTACAACCATTTGGCTCGATACTGAAGTAGGCCAGTCAGTTTATCCTGTACAGGTCTTATTATTTTGTGCTGACTTTAAGGCAAGTTCTGCTAAGTGTGATAATCCAGCCTTTTTAAGTACTCTTAGAGCGTGGAGATTGGTATGTCAACTAGAAGGAAGATCTAAATTGACTTCCACTCCCCTGTCCAGGGCAGTCCAGACTATCCACCTGGTCTAAGTGACCATGGATTCGATAGCTGAGGAGATAGAGGCATTTGTATGTTCGGAGATATGTTCAGAAATGCTTCCTTGTCGTCCTTTAAGCAGCTATGAAAGCAGTTTGACATTCTGAGATAGTTTTTTCTTTAAGTATTTGCAACTTAGAGACTTTTATCTTTAATAAGACAACCTGGGGTCTTGACTCCTCAATTTCCCCGGTGAAAAGAACCTTGAACTGATTGGAGCCGAAACAATTAATGAGCAAGTTCTATGATGCTTTAAATTCCAGATCTTGCATTAGCACGTTGAGTGCATTACAGTCATGGGAAAAGGACTTGGCAATCAATATCGATGAGGAGACATGGGGTAACATATGGGACTATGTCAGTGAAATTTCAGTTTGCAATAAAATGGAGACTCAGTTCAAGATACTGCACTGTCTTCATATTACGCCTAGTCTTAGACACAGGTTTGATCCTGCTATATATCTGATGTGCCTAAAGTGCCTGGTAATTGAGGGTGAGTGTATCCACTGTTTATGGGATTGTCAGGATTCAATCCTATTGCTCTGGTGTGGTCAGAGAGGAGAGGATTTTTGATTGAGCTTTTAGAATCTAATCATGGTTTATTGATTCTGGGCCTTCCAGATGTGAGAATTATTGATTCTAACGATAAACGGCAGTGCAATATCCTGAACTTTGCAGCTTGCTAGAACACCCTCTATGCTCTTGGATCAGTGACAAACATCAAATCCCGACAGTGCAGAAGGAGGCCACTCAGCCCATTGAGATTGCACCGACCCGTTGGAATAGAACCCAGGTCCCTGATGCTGTGAGGCAGCAGTGCTAACCACTGTGCCACTGCTGCCCTTCAATCCAAAACTGGCATAGGCAAGCCTATGGAATTCCTGACCTCTGTGATCCACTCTCCGATGCATTCCGTAAAGTATGGGATCCCTATCTTAAATTCATAGGCTCTATCTTGGATGACCTGCTCCTGTTGGGCTTTCCGTGAATTAATTCATATTGTTAGGCTTGATATCTAAATACGTTAAGGCTTGCGATCTGAATTGCTATCCTTCTATACTTGCACGATCTTACCCCTCTTTCCCCGACTCAATGTGTTCACTGTGTTGGATTGATCCCACATTTGACCTAGATTGGTTCCTTAAGTATAGTGTTCTGTTCTGCTTGTATTTATGCTGGAATAACTCGCTCTGTTCTGTACCCGTTTTGCTCTGATTTTTTTTTGTTACTTTATTGCGTTTATTGTCAAATAAATGGGGGAAAAAACCAAATTAAAAATATATTATAAAGAACATGAAATAATTTAAGTTGCCAATTGGAAATATTGCTTCAAATAAAGAAGCAAGAGTTATGCAGTAAATTTAGCTTCTGGAGTTAGTGCAAGCCTATGCTACAAGTAAATGGCTTTTATTGTTTTTTCTCTTCAGTAACCTTTGGAAGCACCAGAAGCTATTGTCCATTGACTTGGACAAAGTGGTTCTGCCGAATTTCAAGCCAAACCGTCCCCAAGTGCGACCTTTATCACCAGGTGAAAGTGGGGCCTGGGACATTCCTGGAGGTGAGTACTGGAGTCACAACATTTACCTCATGTACTTTGAGCAGTTGGAAAGTAAAACGCCTCCAGGGTGACAATGTTGCTCCCAGCCCAGACTGTCAAAGGCCATGTATTCCAACAGTTCACAAGTGAAAGAAAAATAGGAATGTATGCACAAATAACTCTTTCTTGTTAACATTTAAAGGATAGTTTCAAAAATGTTGCTCAGTATTTTGTGCTGTGAAATACTGGGTAACCTGTCATGCAATTGATATTGCCTTTATATTGATAAAAGTTCATAATGGAAGACCTTTATTTGTAATGCCTTCGTTTCTGAGTGACCTTGAGAGGGTTGTAAGATTGGAAGGAGAGGTGGGAAATTGAATGAGTAAAATAGTATTACAGATACTGAAAATTTTTGGATTTTGTTGCGTTTGCTTGATTAAAGATTCTGTTAATAGAGTGAACTAGTTACGAGAAGAATAATTTCTTTAGGGCGCCATAAATCTCTCAACAACAAACTTAGTCTGCTGCAAGTAGTTGGAGCTAGAATAATTTAAGACAATCCAAGATCTAAAATTGTGAAAATCCCAGATAATCTTTTAGAGAAATAGGTTAAATTTTTCAATTATCTGCAGTACAGCAAAAACTAGACTGTTGAATTTATGCAGCTAATTGGATAAGTTCTTGTCTTGCGTTTTAAAAGAATGTTTAATGTTGTACCAGTGAAACCTGGATTAGGATGATTGACTTGTGACCATAGACTTTGAATACCTATATTTTCAGAAGCAAGACGAGAGAGTTCAACAGCATTAAATGAAAAAAAAACAACCAGCATAATGTTCGCTCTGTTATACAGGAGCTTTTTTTTCTGTTGCATTGCCTCCAGAAAATTCTATCTAGATAATTATCTTCGCCAAGTTCCTCACTGAATGGAGTGCTCAGCCAATTCACGTGATTACAGCCTAGCATGGGCCATTTTGTGATGGCACATGTATTTTCCCACTGTTGGAGCACCCCCTCTCCTCTGGGCATGCTCCAACACTGCATGCTCTCTTCAGGCAGCTTCCCAGTGGCAAGCCTGATGGCCATGGGAGCCATAAGACATAGGAGTGAAAGTAAGGCCATTCGGCCCATCAAGTCCACTCCGCCATTCAATCATGGCTGATGGGCATTTCAACTCCACCTACCAGCATTCTCCCCGTAGCCCTTAATTCCTCGCGACATCAAGAATTTATCTATCTCTGCCTTGAAGCCATTTAGCGTCCCGGCCTCCACTGCACTCCGCGGCAATGAATTCCACAGGCCCACCACTCTCTGGCTGAAGAAATGTCTCCGCATTTCTGTTCTGAATTTACCCCCTCTAATTCTAAGGCTGTGCCCACGGGTCCTCGTCTCCTCGCCTAACGGAAACAGTTTCTTTGCGTCCACCCTTTCTAAGCCATGTATTATCTTGTAAGTTTCTATTAGATCTCCCCTTAACCTTCTAAACTCCAATGAATACAATCCCAGGATCCTCAGCCGTTCCTCATATGTTAGACCCGCCATTCCAGGGATCATCCGTGTGAATCTCCGCTGGACACGCTCCATTGCCAGTATGTCCACAGAGGCTCTGTGCCCTGGTGACGGATCCACAGGTATCAAGGACTGCAACTGACCCTATTCCTGAGGAGGGTTTTCTATTCCACCCTGATGGTCCCACTGGCTTTGGGCCTCATTGTCGATTTCTCTGCTGGCAACCAAGGGCAGCCTTCATGTTGAGGTGCCCTTTTGTTCGCCTGCCTCAGCAGCCAAGTGGGTCTACTGGTCTGTTGTGTCAGGTCCACCTCCTTAATTGAAATTGTCTTCCAGAGGCAACTTTTAATTGACCAGCTCTGGGGAAAATCACAACCAGCATCCTGTCACGACCACTTCAGAGTTTGTCCCTGCCAGAATTGAAGCAAATGTCAGGCTAGTGACCTAAGTGGGGAAAATCTGTCTCTAAATCTCAGAACCAATATAGGGTGAGCGCAACATAAGTTCCAGATAACCAGATGGAGCTTTGTTGTTTGTGGGCTTGTCTAGACCAAGCTGCCCACCTGTCCCATGGTATATTGAATCAAAGACAAAGAACAAAGAAAATTACAGCGCAGGAACAGGCCCTTCGGCCCTCCCAGCCTGCGCCGATCCAGATCCTTTATCTAAATCTGTCGCCTATTTTCCAAGGATCTACTTCCCTCTGTTCCCTGCCCGTTCATATATCTGTCTAGATGCATCTTAAATTATGCTATCGTGCCCGCCTCTACCACCTCCGTTGGCAAAGCGTTCCAGGCACCCACCACCCACTGCGTAAAAAAACCTCCCACGCACATCTCCCTTAAACTTTCCCCCTCTCACCTTGAAATCGTGACCCCTTGTAATTGACACCCCCCACTCTTGGAAAAAGCTTGTTGCTATCCACCCTGTCCATACCTCTCATAATTTTATAGACCTCAATCAGGTCCCCCCTCAACCTCCGTCTTTCCAACGAAAACAATCCTAATCTACTCAACCTTTCTTCATAGCTAGCACCCTCCATACCAGGCAACATCCTGGTGAACCTCCTCTGCACCCTCTCTAGGAATCGTCTGGTTAGGGGCTGGTTTAGCTCACAAGGCTAAATCGCTGGCTTATAAAGCAGACCAAGCAGGCCAGCAGCACGGTTCGATTCCCGTACCAGCCTCCCCGGACAGGCGCCGGAATGTGGCGACTAGGGGCTTTTCACAGTAACTTCATTGAAGCCTACTCGTGACAATAAGCGATTTTCATTTCATTTCATTTCTAAAGCATTCACATCCTCCTGGTAATGTGGCGATGAGAACTGCACGCAGTATTCCAAATGTGGCCTAACCAAAGTCATATACAACTGTAACATGACCTGCCGACTCTTGTACTCAATATCCCATCCGATGAAGGCAAGCATGCTGTATGCCTTCTTGACCACTCTATCAACCTGCGTTGCCACCTTCAGGGTACAATGGACCTGAACTCCCAGATCTCTCTGTACATCAATTTTCCCCAGGACTCTTCCATTGACCGTATAGTCCACTCTTGAATTAGATCTTCCAAAATGCATCACCTCGCATATGCTTGGATTGAACTCCATCTGCCATTTCTCTGCCCAATTCTCCAATCTATCTATATTTTGCTGTATTCTCTAACAGTCCTCCTCACTATCTGCAACTCCACCAATCTTAGTATCATCTGCAAACTTGCTAATCAGACCACCTATACCTTCCTCCAGATCATTTATGTATATCACAAACAACAGTGGTCCGAGCACGGATCCCTGTGGAACACCACTAGTCACCTTTCTCCATTTTGAGACACTCCCTTCCACCACTACTCTCTGTCTCCTGTTGCCCAGCCAGTTCTTTATCCATCTAGCTAGTACACCCTGAACCCCATACGACTTCACTTTTTCCATCAACCTGCCATGGGAAACTTTATCAAACGTCTTACTGAAGTCCATGTATATGACATCTACAGCCCTTCCCTCATCAATTAACTTTGTCACTTCCTCAAAGAATTCTATTAGGTTTGTAAGACATGACCTTCCCTGCACAAAACCATGCTGCCTATCACTGATAAGTCTATATTCTTCCAAATGTGAATAGATCCTATCCCTCAGTATCTTCTCCAACAGTTTGCCTACCACTGACGTCAAGCTCACAGGTCTATAATTGCCTGGATTATCCCTGCTACCCTTCTTAAACAAAGGGACAGCATTAGCAATTCTCCAGTCCTCCGGGACCTCCCCCATGCTCAAGGATGCTGCAAAGATATCTGTTAAGGTCCCAGCTATTTCGTCCCTCGCTTCCCTCAGCAACCTGGGATAGATCCCATCCGGATCTGGGGACTTGTCCACCTTAATGCCTTTTAGCATACCCAAAACATCCCCCTTCCTTATGCCGACTTGACCTAGAGTTTTTAAACATCCATCTCCAGCCTCAAGATCCGTCATGTCCCCCTCCTTGGTGAATACCGATGCAAAGTACTCATTAAGAAACTCACCCATTTCCTCTGACTCCATGCATAAATTCCCTCTTTTGTCTTTGAGTGGGCCAATTCTTTCTCTAGTTACCCTCTTGCTCCTTATATACGAATAAAAGGCTTGGGATTTTCCTTAACCCTATTAGCCAAATCAAAACTGTATTCATCTTTATTTCCCAAGTGCAGGGATTATTAAAGCTTGCTCAACTTTATTGCATGCCTTTTATCTGGGCAAGCAACGTAACCTATTGAGATGTTGAGTTAAATGTACTTCACAGGTAGTTAAATTGTCCAAGTGGCTGTTGGATTTGTTATATTCATTACAAGTGTCCTGTATATTTCTCACGCCAGCTTATTTAACATTTGCAGCAGTATAGACTTGGTCTACCGTTCACTGATAATGTAGTGATGTTTCCAATTGTAGAAAGATCTTTTGAGCTGAGAAAACAAAGTTGCATTATTAGGGATGCAAATAACTTGTCCTCTTTTTAACATAATGCTTTAGTATCAGCAGTGTGTGTTCTAATTACTATCTTCTAAATTATGTGGAGATTATCTATTTTAGTCCTCAGTTTTGAACCTTTAAAAGCGGGAACTGCTTTCTTTTAAAAGGAACTGCCAAATCTCCACTATTTCCTGGGTCTTGCATGTACCAGCTGACTGATAGAATCTGTGATAGAAGATGACTATGGCTTCTCGTTAACCTGAGGGCCAATCCACATTTACTTGTCATTCTTCTACTTCAGCTGAATGATGTAAGTAGAGTACTGTGGCATTTAATTGTTATTTGTTTGCTTTTAAGGTATAATGCCTGGTCGCTATAACCAAGACGTGGGGCAGACGATTCCAGTTTTTGCTTTCCTCGGTGCTATGGTGGTGCTGGCGTTCTTTGTGGTGCAGATAAAGTCTAAGAGCAAGCCAAAGAGACGGAAGCCACGAGTCAAACGTCCTCTGCTGCTTCAGCAGGTGCACCCGCCTAAGACGCCCTCTGTATGATCGGGCCAGTGGACATGGACTGATCAAGACACATCCACTGTGGACAGGGAATTGTGCTGTTGGCTGCTCCAAATAAGTGTTGTAAAAATATTCAGTAAAGGCACTTCATGGGTTCACTGACATTTTTGACACATTTAAGACAATGTGGTTTTAGCTGAGTTGAGGAGACCTTTTTTTTTACAGCGACCATAACCACCAAAGACATTGTGTTTGGTTGCTTTGTATTTATATTCCCCTGGGAACAAAATTGTTCTAACAAATCAGCCAGTACAGACATTGGGACACCTTGCTTCAGTTCTTGGTTTTCTTTTATTGTCATCATGTAGAATACTTGTTACAAGGGCATTTATAGGTGAGAAATGTATTTTGTAACATGAATCTGCAGCCTTGCCATACTCTAGTAAAGATCGAATTACTGATACAGATAATGTGGACGATGGCACCTGGCAAGAATAATTGATAATAACTGTACCAAGGCGCTTTGTGCTTGAATTGACTTATTTTTATAAAATGGAAACTGCTATAATTCACTGTAAATATTTAAGATGGCAGTTTGCAACCTATTTTCACCATTATCGGTGGAATAAATTTACAGCTCTGCAAATAGATACTTTCTGGAAAATTGATTCGATTTTTGACCATTCTAATTGCACCTTAAAGGTAGATGTGTGCATGTGATAGCCAGGAGTTCAAGCAATCCTTTCAAAATGTGTTGGGCAGTTTAGTCATGCAACATCTTTTTATTATCTGATCAGGATTTTGACCGATGCTTGCAAAATGTCAATGGGTGATTATGTTTTCATGTGTTTTAACCCAATGCTGTTGATGGCCTGAGCTGTTAGTTAACTGATCCAACACTAGCCGAAATCCTAACTGCTCATGTACCCCCTTAATACTGTTACGCCTGCGTTTTCTGGCATTGAAAGTCAGGGAACAACTTGAGAAGTTTTACTTGCTTCTTCAAGCGCACAACTGAAATCTGGTGGAAGGAGCAATATTAAATATGGTGATGCCAGGACTAAAAGGAAACAGGGAAGAACAGCATGAAACATAGGTAACCAACTGGTATCCAATCATTCATGTGCTCGTTAATTTAAATTAGCTCTCAGTCAAATAATGTCTTGATTATAAAATTCCCATCCTTGTTTTCAAATCCCTATCTCTGTAATCTCCTCCAACCCACAATCCTCCACGATCTGTGTCCCTCTAACCTTGGCCTTGTGTGGATCCCCAATCTTAATTGCTGTTGTACTGATAGCCATGCCTTCAGTTGGCTCGGGCCCAGCTCTAAAATTCCCTCCCGACACTTTTCTGTCTCGCTGCCCCTCTTTTCTCTTTAAAGACACTACTGAAAACCTACCTCCCTCAGCCTTTGGTCAGCTAGCCTAACTTCACATGTGGCTTGTTTTTTTTATAATGCCACTGTGAAGTGCTTTGGAAGATTTGATTGTGTTAAAGGTGCTGAGGTGTCTCTGCGAGGCGAAGATTGCTTCATAGTATTCCTTCAGTGCAGAAGGAGGCCCTTCAGCCCATTGAGTCTGTACTGACCCTCTGAAAGGCCACCCTACCTAGGCCCACTCCCCTGCAACCTAACCTTACACACCTTTGGACACTAAGGGGCAATTTAACATGGCCAATCCACCTTACCTGCACATCTTGGACTGTGGGAGGAAACTGAAGCACCCGGAGGAAATCCACGCAAACACTGGGAGGAAACCCACACAGACACGGGGAGAAAGTGCAAAATGCACACAGTCACCCAAGATTGGAATCAGAATTTGCAATGCAGAATGAGGCCATTCAGCCATTCAAGTCTGCACTAGCCTTCAGAAAGAGCACCCTACTTAAGCTTAATACACACCTCCACCCTATCCCCATAACCCAGTAACCCCACCTAACGTTTTGAAAAGTGAGGGACAATTCAGCAAGTCCAATCCATCTAACCCGCACATCTTTAAACTGTGGGAGGTAACTAGAGCACCCAGAGGAAACCCACGCAGACACGGGGAGAAAGTGCAAAACACAAACAGATAGGAATCGTACCTCGGTCCCTGGCGCTCTGAGACAGCAGTGCTAACCACTGTGCCACCGTGCCACCCTTGTCCTCTTAACAGGTTTGGTAGTTTTGACAACATGAAGTTATGACCCTCATTCCCGTCCCTCAGAGCTCATGCTACTCATTATTGTTAATTCATTTGTCTCCTGCACTAGTGTTGCAGGACTCGCTGTCTTCCACAAGAGGCCACTTTGGGCCGTATGTAACTATTTGCATGTCCCAGTGAAGTTCAGTGGTACAAATCTGGTACTGCAATAATTAAAAACCACTCCACTAAGATTTGAATTTTGCATCTAATCTACTTTGTAAAATCTCTTATTTTGAGGAGCCTGTTCTAAATAGAGTAATGTAACCCAATTATTGTAATATAGTGTAATTCAAAATCAAGGTTTTTGTTTAATACGTTCTGTTAAATAATGCCATTTGCCTGTGAAACTTGTTAGGATGATGGATGCGTTTTAAAAGAAGCATAACATACGGACAATTTACCTGAAGAAATGTACTCTAGCGGTGTTAGGTGATCTTGCGGTTTCTGTACTGACACGCACATATCTGAGCATATCTGAGCATGAATACTTTTCGTCAGTATTCACTCAAGAAAAAGATAATATTGTGGAGGAGAATGCTGAGACCCAGGCTATTAGAATAGATGGCATTGAGGTGCGTAGGGAAGAAGTGTTGGTAATTCTGGACAAGGTGAAAATAGATAAGTCCCCGGGGCTGGATGGGATTTATCCTAGGATTCTCTGGGAAGCCAGGGAAGAGATTGCTGAGCCTTTGGCTTTGATTTTTAGGTCATCATTGGCTACAGGAATAGTGCCAGAGGACTGGAGGATAGCAAATGTGGTCCCTTTGTTCAAGAAGGGGAGTAGAGATAACCCCGGTAACTATAGGCCGGTGAGCCTCACGTCTGTTGTGGGTAAAGTCTTGGAGAGGATTAGAAGAGACGATTTATAATCATCTAGATAGGAATAATATGATTAGGGACAGTCAGCATGGTTTTGTGAAGGGTAGGTCGTGCCTCACAAACCTTATCGAGTTCTTTGAGAAGGTGACTGAACAGGTAGACGAGGGTAGAGCAGTTGATGTGGTGTATATGGATTTCAGTAAAGCGTTTGATAAGGTTCCCCACGGTCGTCTATTGCAGAAAATACGGAGGCTGGGCATTGAGGGTGATTTAGAGATGTGGATCAGAAATTGGCTAGTTGAAAGAAGACAGAGAGTGGTAGTTGATGGGAAATGTTCAGAATGGAGTTCAGTTACGAGTGGCGTACCACAAGGATCTGTTCTGGGGCCGTTGCTGTTTGTCATTTTTATAAATGACCTAGAGGAGGGCGCAGAAGGATGGGTGAGTAAATTTGCAGACGACACTAAAGTCGGTGGAGTTGTAGACAGTGCGGAAGGATGTTGCAGGTTACAGAGGGACATAGATAAGCTGCAGAGCTGGGCTGAGAGGTGGCAAATGGAGTTTAATGTGGAGAAGTGTGAGGTGATTCACTTTGGAAAGAATAACAGAAATGCGGAATATTTGGCTAATGGTAAAATTCTTGGTAGTGTGGATGAGCAGAGGGATCTCGGTGTCCATGTACATAGATCCCTGAAAGTTGCCACCCAGGTTGATAGGGTTGTGAAGAAGGCCTATGGTGTGTTGGCCTTTATTGGTAGAGGGATTGAGTTCCGGAGCCATGAGGTCATGTTGCAGTTGTACAAAACTCTAGTACGGCCGCATTTGGAGTATTGCGTACAGTTCTGGTCGCCTCATTATAGGAAGGACGTGGAAGCTTTGGAACGGGTGCAGAGGAGATTTACCAGGATGTTGCCTGGTATGGAGGGAAAATCTTATGAGGAAAGGCTGATGGACTTGAGGTTGTTTTCGTTAGAGAGAAGAAGGTTAAGAGGTGACTTAATAGAGGCATACAAAATGATCAGAGGGTTAGATAGGGTGGACAGCGAGAGCCTTCTCCCGCGGATGGAGGTGGCTAGTACGAGGGGACATAGCCTTAAATTGAGGGGTAATAGATATAGGTCAGAGGTGGGTTTTTTACGCAAAGAGTGGTGAGGCCGTGGAATGCCCTACCTGCAACAGTAGTGAACATGCCAACATTGAGGGCATTTAAAAATTTATTGGATAAGCATATGGATGATAAGGGCATAGTGTAGGTTAGATGGCCTTTAGATTTTTTCCATGTCGGTGCAACATCGAGGGCCGAAGGGCCTGTACTGCGCTGTATCGTTCTATGTTCTATTTTTGAGAAGTTACTTCCCATTGACTATTCCTCACCATTTCAGTGGAAGAATTTGAAATGATAATGGCTGCTGGACTTGCTGTCCCCATGAAGATGGAATTTCAAAAAGATTTAGGAGGCTGTTCACAGCTGGAATGTTCATGAACTAGCAATCATCCACGATTGTGTGATGGACTGCTTAGCCATCAATCCATCGTATAGACAATGGAAAACATCAATACTTTTTTTTAATGTAACAGAAACTGGTGTTATGGACCAGGGTTTAGAGAACCCCAAAGTGTATCATGGAGTTCACCTGACCCACAACTTTTAATAGATTTTCTATGGGGAGCACACGGCCCACTCTACAGATGTGGTACAGCAGAAATGGAAAAGTATTTTTTAAAGCAAAATAATGTTTATTCTATGAACTCAAGTTAACCGTTTTAAAACATAGTGAACCTCTTAGCAACCATTAATTCAAAGACAACCCCCAAAGAATACAACACAAAGTAATCCTTTAAGCTTTCCTTTTGACATCCATAAGACTTGAAACACCTTTTATCAGAAGCACATCAGATTAAAGTCACTACTGTTATTAGTTTTAAATCACCAGGATCGATTTACAGTCTTTAGGTTACAGAGAGAGATTCTAATAAACCTGGCTGCTGGACAGCTATCCAGCTCTGAAAACAAAACTAAAACACACCCTACAACAAACAGCCTAAAACGGAAGTAAAAAGCTGACAGACAGCCCAGCTCCACCCACACTCTGACACCACTGATAAACACCCATTTCTCAAAGGTGCATTTCTTAAACACGCATTTCTTAAAGGTACTCTCTCATGACGCCTACCCCCAAGAAAAATAATAAGGATCAACTTTAAGATGGTTTCATTTTTCACCTTTTTACTATCCTTTAAGAAATACACACAGTAAATATACTTTTCGTTTAAAAAAAAAACAACACGCAAACAGGTATAATAATATAGTCCATTTTTTTCGTTGTTCTTCCTCCAACTGAAATCCTTCTCGATTGACAGTCTCTGAACAAGAAGGTCTCTGCATGATCCATCCATTTCTCTACGCCTCGGCATTTTTCTTTAAAGTCAGATACTTTAGTTCAATCTGATCACTGCGTCCCTTGTAATTCTCCAACACAAGAGCATTGGTTATCACAGCTTTCAGGCAGTCAAATGCGTGTTGAAACTCCGCTGTCCATCAAAATTTTCGACATTTCTCCCGCAAGTCCATCAGTGGAACAACCACGCTACAAAACATTTGCACAAATGTTCGATCAAATCCACTCCTGCCAAGAAATCGCATTATTTCCCTTCATCTTGAGGGTATACAAAATTCCTCAATAATTGTTGTTTTTATATCCCGTGTGACCATTCGACCCTGTCCGATTGTATGGCCAAGGAAAGTGACTTGGGCTTTTCCAAATTCACTTTGTTCTTTCCATGTCTGGCTGAAAATTACCAGATCATCGATGTACATCGCACAATTGGGTAATCCTGAAACAACTTTGTTAGTTAACTGCTGAAATGTGGCTGGGGTGTTTTTCATGCCAAATGGCATAACTTTGTATTGGTATATACTATCTGGAGTCACAAAAGCTGAAATCTCCCCTAGCCGTTTTGGATAAGGTACCTGCCAGTAACTTTTAAGTAAATCCAGTTTGGAAATAAAAGCTGATTGTCCCACTTTCTCAATGCAGTCGTCCAAACGTGGGATAGGATAAGAGTATGTTCTTGTAACTGCATTAACCTTTCTATAGTCCACACATAACCCTTGGGTACAGCCTGGTTTTGGTATCATCACTATGGGTGAGCTCCATTGGCTGCAACCCACTTCAATTATGCCATTTTTAAGCTTACTCTCCATCTCTTTGTTAACCCGTGCCAATTTTAAAGGGTTAAGTCTATATGGATGTTGTTTGATTGGAACGGCATTTCCCACATCTACATCATGTATAGCTATTTTAGCACTTCCCAATTTATCTCTCCAAACTTGCGCACGTGACTCTTTCAGGACAGTTTGTTTTTCCTCTGGAAGGTAACTCAACAATTTATCCCAATTTTTAAGAATATCCTCGTTTTCCAATTTAAATTGCGGTATATTAAATTCACAGTCATCTGGATTTGGTTCATCACTTTGAGTTAGAATCATTAATACCTCCTTTTTCTCTCCTTCCCTTTCAAAGTACCTTTTAAGCATATTCACGTGACACGTTCGGTGAGTCTTCCTTCTATCTGGCGTTCTTACCACATAATTCACCTCACTTAATTTCCTTTCAATGTGAAAAGGTCCACAAAACCTTGCTTTTAAAGGTTCACCTACCACTGGTAACAATATTAAAACTTTATCTCCACAGGAAAAACTACGAACTTTGGATTTCTTGTCTGCTACCCGTTTAATCATATGTTGTACACCTTGTAAATGTTGAGCCAATTCACCTGCTCTATTTAATCGTTCCATAAAATTTGACACGTAATCCAATAATGTAATTTCCGATTTCTCACTCACCAATTTTTCCTTAGTCAATTTAAGTGGTCCTCTTACCACATGACCAAAAATTAGTTCAAAAGATTTCAATTTGGTTGACTCATTAGGTGCATCCCTAATTGCAAACAGTATGAATGGAATTCCTTTATCCCAATCCTCTGGATAATCTTGACAATAAGCCCTCAAAATTGTCTTTAATGTCTGATGCCACCTTTCTAACGCTCCCTGCGATTCTGGATTGTACACTGTTGATTTAAATTGTTTTATTCCTAAGCTATCCATAACTTCTTTGAATAATCTTTAGGTAAAATTTGATCCTTGATCCGATTGTATTTCTGTGGGTAGTCCATATTTGTTAAAGAATTTAAGTAGCTCCTCCACAATCTTTTTAGCTGTAATATTACGTACTGGAATGGCCTCTGGAAACCTAGTAGACACATCCATTATAGTCAAAAGATATTGATTACCACTTTTGGTTTTAGGAAGCGGTCCTACGCAATCAATTAAGACCCTTGTAAAAGGTTCCTCAAATGCTGGAATGGGTATTAAGCGTGCTGGTTTTATCACTGCTTGAGGTTTCCCTATCATTTGACATGTGTGACATGATTGACAAAATTCAACTACATCTTTATGTAGTCCAGGCCAATAAAAATGTTTTTGGATTTTAGCTTGAGTTTTCCTTATTCCCAAATGACCTCCCACTGGTACCTCATGTGCAACTTGCAACACATCCTTTATATACCGTCCCGGCAATACTACTTGATGAACTTCTGCCCACTTTTCATCCACCTGCATATGTTAAAGGTTTCCATTTCCTCATCAAGACATCACTTTTACGGTAATAACACTCTGGTATACACTCAGATTCCTCTTCTGTGTATGCTTTCTGCTACATCAGGTTTATTTTGACATTTCTGTTGTAACTCCGCCAATTTTCCTGAACTAAAAATATCCGCCTGATCCTCTACCTGTTCTTGTTGTTTTTCAACCATCTGATCAAAAATCGTTTCTGATAATTGCACTTCAACTTCATCTTCACTCTTTGATTTCTCCTCTTGTCTTAACCTGTAACTTTGCGACCTTGTTACTACACAATCTGGAAAAATCCCAGGATATTCGTCCTTCAACTCCTCAGTTGTCTGATTTTCCACTGGCTTATCCACCACAGTAGGCATCACTCCCACCTGCGATCCAGGTATATCATTACCCAAGATAAACTGTATTCCTGGACAAGATAGTTTCTCTATTACTCCTACTATCACTTCACCACTCTTCACTGGACTTTCCAACCTTACCTTATATAATGGAACACTACACCTCTCACCCTGAATTCCATATATTACCACCATTTCTGGCAATATTTTTTCCAAACTACATAACTCCTCATCTCTTACTATTAAAGATTGACTAGCTCCTGTATCTCTTAAAATAGTGACTTATTTACCTGCTATTCCTGATACACATGAGTAAACTTTACCCACACAAGTAAATTCTTTAAAGAGATCTGGCACCTTCTTATCAATCACCTCTTGATCAAGCTGTACAATCTTTTGCATCTCCTTCGCTTCACTTGGGCATTCCTTTACCACTTTAACAAACCCCACTGTCTTATCTTGTTTTACCACATCAGTCTTCCCAGTGCTTTTCTTCAAACAGCAACACTGGCTTTACATGGCCTCGTTTATTACGTGAAAACATTTGAAATTTTTCATGTCTCTTCCACCCTCCTGGATTTCTTTTTTAGTCTGATGTACACTGCCCTTATTGTCTCCCATCACTTCTGCCTTTACCACTTGAGTACTTCACATGTCCCCAGTTTCTCTCCCTCACCGGCTGAAACTGATGTCGGAAACCAAACTTTGATTATTGAACTAATTCATAATCATCTGCCATTTCTGCCGCTAATCTCGCAGTTTTAACCCTCTGTTCTTCCACATGAGTTCTCACGACATCAGGAATTGAATTTTTAAGCTCCTCCAAAAGTATAATTTCTCGGAGAGCTTCATACGTTTGGTCTATTTTCGAAGTCCCTTTCCACCAATCAAAATTACTCTGAGCCTTTCAAACTTCATGTATGTTTGACCAAATTATTTCCTTAAATTTCTAAACCTTTGTCTGTAAGCTTCAGGCACTAGCTCATGTGCATTTAAGGTGGATTTTTTCACCTCCTCATATGTCCCAGATACCTTTTCCGGTAGTGATGCAAGCACTTCACTAGCCCTACCTACCAGCTTTGTTTGAATCAGTAATACCCACATGTCCTGTGGCCATTTCATTTGTTTAGCTACCTTCTCAAATGAAATGAAAAAGGCTTCTACCTCCTTCTCACCAAACCTTGGCAATGCTTGGACATATTTAAATAGATTCACACCAAGCCTTCGACTTTGACTCTCTTTCTCACTATCCTCATCACTCTCAACCAACGGTACGTTTCCCTTTATGTCTGCCAACTTTAACTGACTCATGTTTCATGGCCGTTTTCTGAAGTTCAAACTCACTCTTTTTCCCTTTCCCTGATATGTATCTTTTTCCCTGATCTGTATCTCCCGTTCTCTTTTTGTTCTTTAATTCTTTCTCATGCTCCATTTGTTTAATTTTGTAACTGAATTTTTGCCATTTTCAATGAGTCAAACTACCTCAGGCAACTTTAAATGCATAGCCACCAGCATAATTACCTAATTTTTTTCGCATTTTGTCAGGTAATGTTAACTACAATGTTTTTGCCAAATCTAAAAGTCTGCTTTTAGTCTCTGTCCGTACGGTAGTGCATGTGGCCGCCCACCTCCAAAAACTTCAGAGCCTCTGAAAGAGCCATTGTCCACAACACACTCCCTACTTAAACTAAAATACCACACCTAAAAAGCAACCACAATATACTCACCCCTCATTGTCTTTAAGTTCACTAAGCCAATCCAATAGACAGACTTTTATCCCGGATGAGCCCCCAATTTGTTATGGGCCAGGGTTTAGAGAACCCCAAAAGTGTATCATGGAGTTCACCTGACCCACAACTTTTAATAGATTGTGGTGTGGGGAGCACGCGGACCACTATCGTTGTGGTAGAGCAGAAATGGAAAAGTATTTTTTAAAGCAAAACAATCTTTCTTCTATGAACTCAAGTTAATCTTTTTAATCATACAGTGAACATCTTGGCAACCATTAATTCAAATACAACCCCCAAAGAATACAACATGAAGTAATCCTTAAGCTGTCCTTATAACATCCATAAGACTTTTTTAAAAAAAAACTTTAAACAGCAGCACATCAGGTTAAAGTCACTACTGAGAGCAGTTATTAGTTTTAAATTACCAAAGGATCGATTTACAATTTTTAGATTACAGAGAGAGAGACTAAACCCCTTCTGGCTGTGACTGCAGCTATCCAGCTCTGAAAATGAAACTAACACACACCGTTCAGCAAACAGCCTAAAACAAAAGTAAAAAGCTGACACAGTCCAGCTCCACCCACACTCTGACATCACTGATAAACAATCATTTTTTCATACAATTTACAGTGCAGAAGGAGGACATTCGGCCCATCGAGTCTGCACCGGCTCCTGGAAAAAGCACCCTACCCAAGGTCAACACCTCCACCCTATCCCCATAACCCAGCAACCCCACCCTACACTAAGGGGAATTTTGGGCACTAAGGGCAATTTATCATGGCCAATCCACCTAACCTGCACATCTTTGGACTGTGGGAGGAAACCGGAGCACCCAGAGGAAACCCACGCACACACGGGGAGGATGTGCAGACTCCGCACAGACAGTGACCCAAGCCGAATTTTGAACCTGGGACCCTGGAGCTGTGAAGCAATTCTGCTAACCACCATGCTGCCCCCTTCCTTAAAAGTACATTTCTTAAACACCCATTTCTTAAAGGTACTCTCACATGACACTGGCTTGTGATATGGAATGTCTTATTATTACAAGGGCAGACCAATAAAGGAGTCTGGAACGAACATTTCTGAGCTTTTGCCCAGGAAAAGGGAAAAACTCTTCCTTTAAAAATGTTACTTGGGTGGTGAAAAGGGGTTAATTCACTTTTCCTATAGGATCATAATCCTCACTCGGTCACAATATCCGGTGGGAAGTCCAGAAACTTCCACCTGTGTTTTCAGTGAACCAAGAGAGAATCCTTCAGGCCTGCAACCTTAATGACCATTTTAAGGACCGTTTAAAGAAGTGGCCTTAAGTGCATGTTACCTCTAGGAATAATATTTTCTTGTGCGTGTGGGTGTGGGTGTCTGCATGGTCAAGGAATAGACAGGACCAGGGAGAGAAATCATGGTCCCCGATGCTTCTATTTCAGCGCCTGTTGTGCCCATACCTGCTTTAGTCTTCACTCTCAATTAAATGGAGACAGTTGACATGAAGATGCTTCAGCAATTCTTTGGTAAACTTGGGCCAAAAAGGAGGGCCTAACTTCAGCTTAAATTTCCCCTGGGGGAACTGTTTCAGGACTTTGCCACAGGGCGCTATTACAAAAACAATATATGACCTTAATTTACATTGAGTATATTGTGAAGATTACTTATCAATTTATTTGCCATAACAGGAATTTAAAAAATTTATTTTCATGAAATGTGGACCTTGATAGGCCACCCTTTATTGCCCATCATTAATTGCTCTTGAGAAGGTGAGCTGCTGCCTTGAACTCTTCAGTTTGTGTTGTAGGCATAACCACAGTGCTGTTGGGCCGCAATTTCCAGGATTTTGACCCAGTGACATTGAAGGACAGCTGATTATCTTACAAGCCAAGATGGTGTGTGGCTTGGAGGGGAACTTGCAGGTGGTGTTGTTTCCATGCTCCTACTACCTTTGTTTTTTGAACTGGTAGAGGAGGCTGCTTTGAAAGATGCTGTCAAAGGAGCAGTTGCTCCTTTGGTGATGGAGGAATTGAATGTTTAAATCAAGCAGGTTACTTGGCCTTGGATGGTGTCAGGTTTGAGACTTATTGGAGCTGCAATCATCCGGGCAAGTGAATAATATTCCATCGCACTTCTGACTTGTTGATGGTGGACAGGCTTTTGGGAGTCAATAGGCGAGTTCCTCACTGCAGGATTCCCAGTCTGACCTGCTCCTGCAGCTACAGTATTTATATGGCTGGTCCAATTCAGTTTCTGGTCAATGGATGTTAATACAGGATTCAGCAATTATAATGCCATTGAATGTCAAAGAGAGATGGTTATATTCTCTTTTTTTTGGAAATGGTAATTGACTGGCACTTCTGTGCACTTCTGCTACTTGCCACTAATCAGCCCAAGCCTGAATGTTGTCCAAGTATTGCTATGTATGGACAAGGACTACTCCAGCACCTGAGGAGTCATTAATGTGCAATTTAGTGTCGCCAATCCACCTTCTCTGCACATTTTTGGGTTGTGGGGACAAAACCCACACAAATACGGGTGTGCAAACTCCACACGGACAGTGACCCAGAGCCAGGATCGAACCTGGGACCTCGGCGCCGTGAGGCAGCAAGCTAACCACTGCGCCACCGTGCTGCCCTCTGAATGTGCAATCATCGGCATACGTCCCACCTCTGGTCTTATGATGGAAGGAAGATCAGTGATGAAGCAGCTGAAGATGGATAGACCTTGGACACTACCGTCAGGAATTCTGCAGCATGTCCCGGGATGGAGACGAGTGACCTCCCCCAATTACAGTGCGTAATCAGCAGGATTCAAACCTCCCCCAATTACAACCATCTTCCTTTGTGCTTGGTATCACTCCAACTGCAGAGATTTCCTAGATTCCCATTGACTTCAGTTTTGCTAGAGCTCCTTGATTCTGCCCTCGGTCTAATGTTGCCTTGATGTCAAGGGCAGTCACTCTCCATTACTGGAATTCACCTCGTGTCCATGATTTGAAGAAGCTGTATGAGGTTTGAACTGAGAGGCCTTGGTGGAAGGAACCCAAACGAAGCGTCAGTTGAGCAGGATATTGTTCATTAAATGCCACTTGACAACACTTGTCACAAAACACCACCCATCACTTTGCATGGAAATTCATATGGATTTGCAGCATGGTTTTCCTCCGTAAATAATCCAGGACAATTTATATCAAACTTGTCTGTTAAAGATTATCTTTATCTCGTTGTGGTCTCCTTCATATAAACACCCTGACAACTGGTCAAAGAAAGCCAGAGGGATTCCAGAACCGAAGCCCGAACTACCCACACTCTTCCCAAGTGCTCATTCACAGCAAAGTGTTTCATTTACATACAGCGTTAGCGACACGATCCCGAAACAACTTCAGGCCCAATGTGTACACAGACGGTACACCACTCTACCTCACCACCCTACCCGACCCCTCCTTTGCCTCCGATTTGTCACGTTGCTTGTAGGATGAACAGGAATTTCCTCCAGTCAAAAATCGAGACCACCAACGATATTTCCCATAAAATCTGTTTCCGAGCCACTGACTCCATTGCTTAATTTGACAATTACCTGATGCTGAACTTTTGTATCTCCTGTGACCTATTTCATCCTGAGCTCCGCTTCTGACATAGCCGCTCCTGTCCCTGAGAGTTCCTATTCCCACATCCGCCTAAGCTAAAGCTGCAGAAACTCTCTCTGTTGATTCTACATTCCACCATTCCATTGTTCTGTGGCCTGTCTCCCACTTTGCACCCTTCATAAACCTGGGCTGATCCAAAACTCTGCTCCATATATCCTCAATTGCACCAAGGCATGTTCACTTAGCATTCCTGTGCTTATTGGCTGCACATCCAGCAATCCTTTGATATATATTTTTAAAAAGTAATCTTTGTTTCCAAATTCCCTCATGCCCTTTACAGTCTCTATCTCTAACATCCTCCAGCCTATCCCTCGTGATGTTTGTGCTGCTTCAATCCTGGCTTCTCGCATGCCTCTAATTTTCATTGCTTCACTATTAGTGTTCAGGCCAAGCATCTAACCTCTCTCTAAACCTTGCTGCCCCTCTACTACCTTTTCAAGACACCACTTAAAACCGACTTCTTTGTTCCACTATCTTAGGAAACCAAGCCACTGAAGGCACTCCTATTTTAATTGATGAGCACCCTTATGAAGTAAAATGCTGTGTTTACTTGGGTAAGGATGCAGTGGCACTGAAACCAACCTCGCTGAATTTCTCCCAAATTTCTGTGCATGATTAAACAATCTTCTGGTAGCTGTTCTCCAAGTTCCTCTCTCAGCTATTTGCCATCCCTACAGAGAATTATACCACCATGACTTCACTGTTGCTGGGTCAAAAACCTGGAACTCCCTAACAGCGCCTTGCTCCTGCACCAGATGGACTACATCAGTTCATGAAAGTGGTTCATCACAACCTCGAGAGTAATTGAGGATGGGCAATGTGGTATTTTTAAAGGACAGGTTTGCAGACCATGAAAGTACAAACAAACAAGAGCTTTATTGGAAAGGTATTTACAGACTGTTTGAATAGATTGCCTGTGCAAATGGCTGATGATGTCATCCATACATCAGGTGATGAACAAGCATGAATACACACTTCCCTTCCCTTTTGCATTAGAGATTTCTGTGATGTTAATGTTGTTTCAGTCAAAATTTTCAGTATGCGGACTTCCGGTGGCGGCGATGACGTAGGAAGCCGCACATTTGGGAGCTTCCGATTCAAACGGACTTTTCGGCTCTTTTTAGAGCCCAACACGGAATTTTTTCGACGTCTCCCGGTGGGAGAAGGTGTGGTGATCAACTTTCTCCACATTTAATCCCTCGAACTCGGAGTGAAAAGTGGGAAAAAACGGCAGCAGCTCCCCAGAAAAAAAGGGGTGAAGGATTCCAAAATGGCGGCCGGCGGAGCACCAGAGTGGAAGCTGTGGGCGCAGGAGCAGCAAGCTGCTCTCCTGTGCTCTTTTGCTGATTTTAAGGCTGAGGTGCTGAGCTCTCTGCAGGAAACTAATAAAAAGCTTTCGGAGATTCAGACGACCCAGGGTGCTGCCATCCAGGTGTTGCAGGAGCAGGCCGCTGAACAAGAGGAGGAGGCCGTGGTCCTCGTGAGTAAGGTGAAGGGGCACGAGGCACTCCATAAGAAGTGGCAAGACCGCTTCGAGGAGCTTGATCTCCGCATGAGGCGGAAGAATCTGAGGATCTTGGGCCTTGCGGAGGGGCTGGAGGGGTCGGATCTGACAACCTACGTGGCCATGATGCTGAACTCGCTAGTGGGGGCAGGATCTTTCCATCTGCCCCTGGAGCTGGAGGGAGCCCACAGAGTAATGGCCAGGAGGCCTAAGGAGAATGAACCCCCGCGTGCGGTGCTGGTGAGGTTCCACCGGTTCAGTGATCGGGAGTGTGTGCTGCGCTGGGCCAAGAAGGTGAAGAGCAGCAATTGGGAGAATGGGATAGTACGGATCTACCAGGATTGGAGTGCGGAGGTGGCTAAGCGGCGGTCCGGGTTTAATCGGACGAAGGAGGTGCTCTATAAGAAGAAAATAAAGTTTGGAATGATGCAGCCTGCGCACTTGTGGGTAACTTATTTGGAGCGGCAGTATTATTTTGATTCCCCGGAGGCGTGGGCCTTTGTGCGGACGGAGAAGCTGGACTTGAACTAGGGGTTATCATAGATATAGAATTTACAGTGCAGAAGGAGGCCATTCGGCCCATCGAGTCTGCACCGGCTCCTGGAAAGAGCACCCAATCCAAGGTTAACACCTCCACCCCATCCCCATAACCCAGTAACCCCACCCAACACTAAGGGCAATTTTGGACACGGAGGGCAATTTATCATGGCCAATCCTCCTAACCTGCACATCTTTGGACTGTTGCGGGGTCGGTTGTAATGCTTTATTGCTGGTTTCTGCTGTTGCTGTGTTTTTTCTGTACTTTTGTAATTTTGATATGGTTATTTATTGGGGTGTTGTTCTGTTTTTTGTTGGGGGGGCATTGTTTGAGTTTTGTATTTTGCGGCGGGGGTTGGGGGGTTTGTTGTATTCTGTATAGGGTTGAGGGTATGGAGTGGGGCTGTTATTCTGGAGCTGCGTCAGAAGGGTGTGGTGGGGCAGTGCGAAAGAGCAGGCTTTCCTCTGGTTTCCCGCGTTGCGGGGCTGGGGGGGTGGAGATGATGATGGGGCGGGGGGGCCTTAACTGGTTCCTCCCCGCACTGGAGCGGTGCCTTGAGGAGTGACAGGATTGGGGACGATCCCACTTTTAGAGGGGTCGGGTTTTTGGCGGGAGCAGAAGTTAGCTGACCCACGGAAGTACAATGGAGGACGGGTCGCGGCTAGGAGGGTTCCTAGCCTGGGGGGGGAGGGAGGGAGGCAAAGGGGAATACCGGGTTTCTGCTGGCAGGGTCAGGAAGGAGCTGGTGTGGGCCGGGGGGACAGAGGTGAGGTGTTGTCGCCGTGGGGACTGGGTCGGGCGGGGTGTGCTGGCCTGGGGCGGGCAGTCGACGGGCTATGGCTAGTCGACGGGGGAGGGGGGCGGGACGCCCCCTGATCCGGTTGGTCACCTGGAATGCGAGAGGACTGAATGGGCCGGTGAAGCAGTCTAGGGTACTTGCTCATCTGAGGGGGCTAAAGGCAGATGTGGCAATGCTTCAGGAGACCCACCTGAAGGTGGCGGACCAGGTCCGTCTGAGGAAGGGGTGGGTGGGGCAGGTTTTCCATTCTGTGTTGGATGTGAAGAACCGGGGAGTGGCGATTCTGGTGGGGGAAAATGTGTCGTTTGAGGCATCTGAGGTGGTGGCGGATAAAGGGGGGTAGGTTTGTTATGGTAAGGGGCAGGCTACAGGGAGAGAAGGTGGTACTTGTTAGTGTGTATGCCCCAAATTGGGATGATGCGGGCTTTATGAGGCGTATGCTGGGACGGGTCCCGGATCTAGAGGCGGGAGGTCTGATTATGGGGGGGACTTCAATACGGTGTTGGATCCTTCACTGCATCGGTCCAGTTCAAGGATGGGTAGGAGGCCGGCGGCGGCCAAGGTGCTGAGGGGGTCTATGGACCAGATGGGAGGGGTGGACCCATGGAGGTTTGTGAGACCGAGGGCATGGGCGTACTCTTTCTTCTCCCATGTACATAGGGTTTATTCTCGGATAGACTTCTTCGTGGTGAGTAGGGGACTGATTCCGAGAGTGGAGGAGGCCGAGTATTCGGCCATTGCAATCTCCGACCACGTTCCGCATTGGATGGAGTTGGAGATGGGGGAGGTGTGGGACCAGCGCCCGTAGTGGCCGGTGGATGTGGGGTTGTTGGCGGAGGAGGAGGTGTGCAGGAGGGTTCAGGCAAGTATTGAAGGGTACCTCAAGGTGAATGATACGGGGGAGGTCCGAGTGGGGATGGTCTGGGAAGCCCTGAAGGCAGTGATTCGTGCGGAGCTGATATCCATCCGGGCACACAGGGAGAGGAGTGAGAAGGATAGACTGGTGGGAAAGATGCTGGAGGTAGACAGGAGGTATGCAGAGGCACCAGAGGAGGGACTGTTGGGGGAGAGGCGCAGCCTGCAGGCTAAATTTGATTTGCTGATCACTAGAAAGGCGGAGGCACAGTGGAGGAAGGCACAAGGGGCAGTATATGAACATGGTGAAAAGGCGAGTAGGATGCTGGCTCATCAGCTCCGCAAGCGGGATGCGGCTAGGGAAATTGCTGGAGTGAGAGACAAGAGTGGAAATGTGGTGCGGAAGGGGGTGGAGGTGAATGAGGTCTTCAAGGACTTTTACGGGGAACTGTACCGGTCGGAGCCAACGGTGGAGAGGAGGGGAATGGAGAGTTTTCTCGACGGGCTATCTTTCCCGAAGGTGCAGGAGGAGAAGGTGGAGGGGTTGGGGGCGCCGATTGAGCTGGAGGAGCTGGTTAAGGGGATCAGGCAGATGCAGTCAGGGAAGGGGCCGGATGGGTTCCCAGTGGAGTTTTATAAAAAGTTTGTGGACCTTGTGAGCCCCCTGCTGGTGCAGACACTTAATGAGGCATGGGAAGGGGGGACTTTGCCCCCGACGATGTCGCGGGCGCTGATTTCTTTAATCTTAAAGAGGGACAAGGACCCCCAGCAGTGTGGTTCATACAGGCCCATATCTCTCCTTAATGTGGATGCCAAGGTGCTGGCAAAGATCCTGGCCACCAGGATAGAGGACTGTGTGCCAGGGGTTGTACACGAGGACCAGACAGGGTTTGTGAAGGGAAGGCAGCTGAACACGAATGTGTGGAGGTTGTTGAATGTCATCATGATGCCGGCGATTGAGGGGGAGGCAGAGATAGTGGTGGCGCTGGATGCAGAGAAGGCCTTCGATAGAGTGGAGTGGGGGTACCTATGGGAGGTGTTGGAGAGGTTTGGATTTGGTGAAGGGTTTATTAGATGGGCGAGGCTGCTATATGAGACCCCGATGGTGTGTGTGGCCACGAATGTGAGGAGGTTGGAGTACTTCCGGCTTTACCGAGGGACCAGGCAGGGTTGCCTCCTGTCCCCCTTGTTTGCATTGGCAATGGAACCGTTGGCGATGGCGTTGAGGGATTCGGGAAGGTGGAGGGGTTTGGTGCGGGATGAGGAGGAACATAGGGTGTCGTTGTATGCCGATAACCTGCTACTGTATGTGGCGGACCCGGTGGGAGGGATGCCGGGGGTGATGGAGCTGCTAGCTGAGTTTGGGACCTTTTCAGGCTATAAACTAAATCTAGGCAAGAGTGAGGTGTTTGTGGTGCACCCTGGGGATCAGGAGGAGGGAATTTGTAGGCTCCCGCTTAGGAGGGCAGGGGAGAGTTTTAGGTACCTGGGGGTGCAGGTGGCCAGGGACTGGGGGACTCTTCACAAGCATAATTTCACCAGGCTTGTTGATCAGATGGAGGAGGAGTTCAAGAGATGGGACATTCTGCCATTGTCGTTGGCGGGGAGGGTGCAGTCCGTCAAAATGACGGTGCTTCCGAGGTTCTTGTTCCTCTTTCAGTGCCTGCCCATCTTCATCCCCAGGGCCTTCTTTGGGAGGCTGACTAGCAGTATTTTGAGCTTTTGTGGGTGCATGGGACTCCGAGAGTGAAGAGGGTTTTCCTGGAGTGAGGGAGGGATAGAGGCGGGCTGGCGCTGCCCAACCTTTTGGGGTACTATTGGCTGGCCAATGTGTCAATGGTGCGTAAATGGGTGATGCGGGGGGCGGCGTGGAAAAGAATGGAGATGGCGTCTTGTCGAGGTACGAGCCTGGGTGCCCTGTGCCCTGGTAACGGTGCCGTTGCCGCTCTCTCCTAAGAGGTATACCACGAGCCCGGTGGTGGCGGCGACCCTAAGAATCTGGGGACAGTGGAGACGGCATAGGGGGGAAACAGGGGGCTTGATGGAGGCTCCATTAGGTGGAAATCATCGGTTCATCCCGGGGAACACTGATGGGGGATTCAGGGGATGGCAAAGGGTGGGCATCAGTAAATTGAGGGACCTGTTTATTGGCGGGAGGTTTGCGGGCCTGGGGGAACTGGAAGATAAATTTGGGCTCCCCCAAGGGAACATGTTCAGATACTTGCAGGTAAAGGCGTTTGCTAGGCGACAGGTGGAGGAATTTCCTTTGCTGCCCTCGCGGGGGGCGATGGACAGAGTGCTTTCGGGGGTGTGGGTCAGAGAGGGGAAGGTGTCTGACATTTATAAGGTAATGCAGGAGGTGGAAGAGTCGTCAGTGGAGGAGCTGAAGGCTAAATGGGAGGGGAACTAGATGAGCAGATAGAGGATGGGACTTGGGCGGATGCCTTGGAGAGAGTCAACTCTTCCTCTTCATGTGCGAGGCTTAGTCTCATCCAATTTAAGGTGCTGCATCGGGCCCATATGTCTGTGACTAGGATGAGTAGGTTCTTTGGGGTGAAGACAGGTGCACCAGGTGTTCGGGAAGTCCAGCGAATCATGCCCATATGTTCTGGGCATGCCCAGCACTGGAAGAATTCTGGAAGGGGGTGGCGGGGACGGTGTCGAGGGTGGTTGGATCCAGGGTCAAACCAGGTTGGGGACTCAGGATTTTTGGAGTTGCGGCGGAGCCGGGAGTGCAGGAGGCGAAAGAGGCCGGTGTCCTGGCCTTTGCGTCCCTAGTAGCCCAGCAGAGGATCTTGCTGCAGTGGAAAGATACGAGGCCCCCAAGTGTGGAGTCCTGGATCAGTGACATGGCAGGATTTATAAAATTGGAGAGGGTCAAATTTGTCAAATTTGCAAATTTCTGAAAAACACAGCATTTAGCCTTGGTACCACATCGTAAAACCTTACTTTTCTATTTCCTCTCATCAATTCCTCTTGTCTTAGGCGGCTTCAGCAAATCAAATGCATAACTGATGTTTTACCATCAGTAATGCCGGAGAACTTTGGGTTGTGGACGGTGTTGTATTCCTGTATGTCATCAAGAATGGGCTGAGTTGTTTGGACAATGACCTTTTCTCACTAGTTACCCTCAATAGATACTTTACTGTCTGAAGAAACTTTCAGCCAGCCCATTTGTGGCAGGGTGGTAAGGAGTGGATTGGATGTGTTGGATTCAGTTCTTCTTTAGGTAATTTGTGATTTCTTGCAAAATGAACTGTGGATCATTGTCGCTAATAAGTTATTCAGGATAACTGAATCTTGTGAAAATCTCACCCAGTCTGAAAAACGTCCGGTGGCGTTATGTAGGGGGAAGACGTACATGAGAGGTGGCTTCGGCTTGGGTACTGCTCTTTTTGCCCCTTTTCTCTTAGGTCAGGGGGTATTTTCTTTTGGAAACCCTCATAATGAATGGCATTATTAGCAGGCTAAAGATTTTGTGAATGCATATCCACCACCGTTGGGAAATATATAAAATGTTATAAATGTGAGTCAATCTCCCCTTCTACACTGTGGGAAGCCCTTAAGGTGGTCCTCGGGGGAGATTATCTCCCACAAAGTGCACATAGTGAAGACAGTGAGGGCGGAGCAGCAGAGGCTGGTGGACTAGCAGTACTCCTTGCCCCAAACCCGGAGTTATTGACAAGTAGGAAAAAGCTGCAGACACAAATCGAGCTATTGGGCAGTGGTGGGCCAGCTGTGACTCTCGAGGGCTTTAAATTGAGGGGAGATAGATATAGGACAGATGTCAGAGGTAGGTTCTTTACTCAGAGAGTAGTAAGGGCGTGGAATGTCCTGCCTGCAACAGTAGTGGACTCGCCAACACTAAACGCATTCAAATGGTCATTGGATAGGCATATGGATGAAAAGGGAATAGTGTAGATGGGCTTTAGAGTGGTTTCACAGGTCGGCACAACATCGAGGGCCGAAGGGCCTGTACTGTGCTGTAATTTTCTATGTTTTAATAATATGGGGAGAAGACCAGTCACCTCTAAACTCGACAGCTGAAGCGGCTTCCTGTGAGATCACGCAGGTACGTAACTCGAGCGGCAGCCTGGTTTCTGGCCCTCTGGTTAATGCAGCTTTTGAATTGTTCTATCGGGGTCTCTATAGATTGTAGCCTCTGACTGAACGATCAGTCATAACTGACTTTTTGGACAGCATATCCATCCCAGCTATGAGGAGGAGGGGCAGAAGCGAGGAGATTGGGTCTGGAGGAAATTAGGAAAGGCATTAGATTGATGCAAACTGGTAGAGCCATGGATGGCTTCCCCGTTGAATTTTCTGTGAGGTTTGCAGGGCAGTTGGTACCTTTCATTCTGGTTATGTTTAATGATTTCTTATCCCGGGATTCTTTGCACTCTATGAAATGAAAAAATGAAATGAAAATCGCCTATTGTCACAAATAGGCTTCAAATGAAGTTACTGTGAAAAGCCCCTAGTCGCCACATTCCGGCGCCTGTTCGGGAAGGCTGTTGTGGGAATTGAACCGTGCTGCTGGCCTACCTCGGTCTGCTTTCAAAGCCAGCGATTTAGCCCTGTGCTAAACAGCCCCGCTTGTGCTAAACAGCCCCGCTTGTGCTAAACAGCCCCGCTATCCTCACACGGGCCTCAATCTCAATGGTTCTCAAGAAAGGCAAAGACCCAACAGAGTGTGGATCATATCAACCTATTTCATTCTTAAATGCAATGTGCTGCCACTGCTGCTGGTGCCCCGCCTTCCAGAGGTGATCTTGTTAAGGGTCGGCAATTGTCGGCCACTATACGTCGCCTGCTAAAAGGTGTCCTTTTGCCACCCTCTGAGTCTGAACCAGAGTTGATTGCTTCCCTAGATGTCGAAAACGCATTTGATAGAGTGAAGAGGGACTATCTGTTTGAGATTATTTGGAGGTTTGAATTTGGACAAAAGGTTTTGCTCCTGGATTCGGCAACTGTAAAGTGCTCCCACTGCTGGCGTTCGTACCAATGCGCTGAACTTTGGCTACTTCCCATTGAATAAAGCCACAAGACTGGGCAGCATGGTAGCATCGTGGATAGCACAATTGCTTCACAGCTCCAGGGTCCCAGGTTCGATTCCAGCTTGGGTCACCATCTGTGCGGAGTCTGCACATCCTCTCCGTGTGTGCGTGGGATTCCTCCGGGTGCTCCGGTTTCCTCCCACAGTCCAAAGATGTGCAGGTTGGGTGGATTGGCCATGATAAATTGCCCTTAGTGTCCAAAATTGCCCTTAGTGTTGGGTGGGGTTACTGGGTTATGGGGATAGAGTGGAGGTGTTGACCTCGGGTAGGTGCTCTTTTCAAGAGCCAGTGCAGACTCGATGGGCCGGGTGGCCTCCTTCTGCACTGTAAATTCTATGAAAGACAGCA
Organism: Scyliorhinus canicula; assembly: GCF_902713615.1. Lineage (NCBI taxonomy): Eukaryota > Metazoa > Chordata > Chondrichthyes > Carcharhiniformes > Scyliorhinidae > Scyliorhinus > Scyliorhinus canicula. Next base: position 74,400,043 of record NC_052154.1, on the reverse strand, counting down.
GTGTCCACTGTCTCAGCTCCTGCTTACCTTGGCAATAGACCGCTTGCTATAGCACTGAGGTCCTCCATGAAGTGGAGTGGGATAAATTGTGGCGGGGTGAAACATTGGGTTTCCCTTTACGCAGATGACCTGCTCTATATTGCGGACCAAATGCCCTCTTTAGGATAATGAAGGTGCTTGGGCATTTTGGCTCCTTCTCTGGGCACAAGTTGAACTTGGACAAGAATTAATACTTCCCGGTCAACCCTCTAGGGAGAAGAGCCCAACTGGGGATGCTACCTTTTTGCCTTGCCAAGACCAGCTTTCGTTATCTAGGGTTCCGGGTGACCCACAATTGGACCTCGCTTCATAAATTAAATGATAACTAGTCTGGTTGATAGCATTAAGTCAGACTTACAGAAATGGGATAACCTCCCCTGTCCTTGGCAGGAAGGATTCAGTCTATTGAAATGAACAAACTCCCGAGATGTTTATTTCCTTTTTCAATGTGTCTCCATTTTTATCCCAAGTCCTTTTTGGGCAAAGTCAATGATTTTATGTCCTCCTTTATTTGGGTAGTTAAGACTCCCAAGGATCCATGGGGCTTTTCTCCAAAGAGATAGGCAGTTTGGGGGTTTGGCTCTACCGAACTTATTGTTTTACTATTTGACAGCCAATATTCAGAAGATATTGTTATGGTTCAGTGATCGGGGTTCCATATGAGGACAAATGGAATAGAGCTTCTGCACCGTTTCTATCAATGGTGCAATGATAACCACATCATTGCCTTTACCTGCGGTGAGATTTTCCATAAGTCTGGTAGTGTTATCCACCCTGAGAATCTGGAAGTAGTTCATTTAGCATTTCAAGCCTTGGTCCCTGTTTATGTTAGCTCCCCTTTTCCTGCCAGCAAATTTGGACTCAACGTTTAAGTTATAGATGGGGAAATGTTTGAAGATCTGTTTGTGGGGGGGAATTTCCAGCTGCCTGGTTCCAGTCTTTTCAGATACTTACAGATTTGTGTTTTTTCATGCAAGGCTTTTCCCTTGTTTCCCTTGGCGTCACCTTCTTCCCTGTTGAAGAGGATTTTGTCTTTGTCTGGGTCTTGTATGGGAACTATTTCGGACATATATGACCACATCCTCTGAGTGGAGTCAGCTCCATTGAGTGAGGTGAAGGCGAAGTAATAATAATGTGTATTGTCACAAATAGGCTTACATTAACACTGCAATGAAGTTACTGCGAAAAGCCCCAAGTCGCCACATTCGAGTACATAGAGGGACAATTCAAAATGTCCAATTCACCTAACAGCACATCTTTTGGGACTTGTGGGAGGAAACTATGGCACCCAGAGGAAACCCACGCAGACACGCAGGGGGAGAGTGTGCAAACTCCACACAGACGGTGACCCAAGCCGGGAATTGAACCTGGGACCCTGGAGCTGTGAAGCCATAGTGCTGACCATCATGCTACTGTACTGTGGGAGGGTTAATTGGGTCCCATTCTGGATGATTAGTTACGGAGTGAGACCCTTCACAGGATCAACTCCATGTCTTCATGAGTCTAATCCAATTCAAGGTGGTGAACCGGGTGACTAAAGCGAGGAGAGTGGATTTTTCTCTAGGGTAGAGGATAACTGTGAGCGTTGTTCTTGGGGGGCTGGCTAACTGCACTCCTGTGTTCGGTCTTGTCCCAAGTTAGTAAGTTTTTGGGCCAACACCATGTCGGAAATACTCAATGTTGGATTTGGATCCATGCCTGCCGGTAGCCATTTTTGGGGTATTAGGCTCGCCATCAAATTGGGGTAAAGGTGGATGTCCTCGTCTTCGTCTCTTTGATAACCTGGAGACAAGTTCTGCTTGGGAGATCTCTTACTCCACCCAGTGACTTGGCTTGGTTGGGTCACCTCCTGTCTTTCCTACATTTGGAGACTGTTAAGTACACCATTAGAGCAGTGGTAGAAGGATCCTATCTAAGATGCCAGTTATTCATTCCTCTTTTAAGGAACTACTCACCACCAGCTGTTAGAGTTTCTAGTTTAGCTTTTTGGGGTTAAGTAAATATGTACTTTTGCTTATTAGTCTTGCTCTTTCATTGTGTAAGTTTTTGTATGATTGATTTTGTTTATTAAACTTTTTAAATAAACATTTAAAAAAAAAAAATCTCATCCAGTCTTTCTATTCTATTACAATCCCAGACCAGCAGTGGCTAGGATACGGGACTGAAACTACAGTATTTTAGTTTATTTTGTGAGACTGTTTGGAAAGAATGGTTCATTCCACGAGTGATTACATGAACAAAATAGGGCTTTGGTATTTCTAAACCAAAACTTTATTATGAATATAATATTAAACTTCACACCCAAAAAGAACAGCTTACAATTATCCATTAACACTACTACTCAATTTCCCCAATAAACGACAAGAAAATAAAGGTACAGCTCTTCATCCATCTTAAATTAGTAGGTCATTGAATAATACTTGCTTTATAAAACAGATTTTGCTCTGGTTAGAACTCCTTCAGACTCTTGCTGAATATCTTCAAAAAGCTCGTTCACTTCACGTGTTTCAGCTTCTTCCTTGTCCCCAGACAACACTGCTCTGCTTTACAGATTATTACTCTTTTATAGTTTTCCTATTGTGAGAAAATTATGGACTCAGTTTCAGACAGATCAGAATTCAGCTCCTCTCTCTCCAAAGCTTCTCTAAAACAAATTGTTTCTGTATGCTTCCAAAAGCACATGAACCCCCCAGGGACTTCCCCGGTCCAACCACATTCCTCTGATCAAGTTTATCTGCTGTTTTCTGGAAGCAAAACAAAATCCTTTTTAAAAACATGACCACTGCAGTCAAACACACAACTCCAGACTTTTAACCCTTAAATTGTACCAATATTAAACTTCTGGTGGTGACCATGAGTGAGTGGTCGCACACAGGGCATCGAGGGAGCAGTAGCCCCCCTGAAAGGATCGATGGAATGAGTGGAAAAATGTCTGGATGCACAAGGGTCACAGATATGGGAGATGGAGAAGGTGATGTCTGACCACAGTGACCGGGTGGTTTCATTGGAGGTGAGGCTCCTCGGGGACCTTTGCAAGTCACTGGGGGCAAAGGTAGAGGAGTAGGAGAACAGGTCCAGAAGGCAGAACCTGCCAGAGGGTGTGGGTGGTACAATTATAATCTTTATTATTGTCACAGGTGTGCATTAACACTGCAATGAAGTTACTGTAAAAATCCCCTGGTTGCCACACTCTAGCACCTGCTCGGGGGAGAATTCACAATGTCCACATTACCTAACAAGCATGTCTTTCGGGACTTGTGGGAGGAAACTGGAATACCAGAACGAAACCCACGCAGATACGTGGAGAACGTGCCGACTCTGCACAGTGACCGAAGCCGGGAATTGAACCTGGGACCATGGCTCTGTGAAGCAATAGTGCCAACCACTGCTACCATTCCACCCCATAAAATGCTACGAGATAAGTTTCAAGGATGCTGGTGGGGCTGGTGGTGGAGGGGGTAACGGACAAGGCCTCAGAGGTCGGCCGGGCCCATAGATCCCTAAGGCAGAAGCCAAGAGAGGAGGAGTCCCCGCGGGCGGTGATTGTTAAGCTCCATAAGTTTGTGGAGAAGGAAAAGATCCTGTGGTGGGCCACGGAGAAGCATAACTGCGAATGAGAGGAGAACCGGGTCTGAATTTACCATGATATCGGTGCAGAGTTGGCAAAGAGGCGTGCCGGATTTAACAAGGTGTTACAAAAGCAGATTCAGTTTGGGGTACTGTACCCCGCTGTTGGGACTCTTATTTTACCTTCTAATAAGAGTCAATTGTCCGGTTGATTGGAGGTGTCAAAAATACGACTTAATTGCTAATTATTCACTTGAATAAGAACTGAATCAAAACTTAGAAACAAAATATCAAACAATACATAAAAAGGTCGAACACATGGCAAAAATCATAATACATAAAGAAATGACTTTAACACAAACAAACAGATAGATGATTCAAGAAATCAGGAACAAAGACCTCAAACAAAAGGCCCTACTTTTCAGGGAATTCTTCTCCCAGGTTTGATCCCTCATTTATTCATTGGTTTACAATTCTCAGCTGAGACCTCCTGGTTTGTCCAAATGAATGTCTGCTACTTAGCGGACGATTTGTCAGTCAAACATTGGACATTACTAAAGATTGACTGATGCCTATCAAAACGAGCTCAGCGTCTGCATGTACAGTCTCAAGAAAATTACTGGATATGTTTCTCATGCATTCCATGCCACACAGCTCGGCCCGTAACTGATAAGGTGATTAGACCGACAATGTCTTTAGTGCTGAATACGCTGGAATACAATGGCTAATTCATTATGTGAAACAATGACTCGATTCCCAGTCAAGATACTTTTAATCATTTTAACTCTCAGCTACATGCATTCAACTAGCACCTGAAACTATGAATAAATCAATATTCTATCACCGACAAAACTGTGGGTACCTTTTGATGGTTGTAATATTATTTTGAAATGCCAGAAGAGGCCGATGACTTCATGAGTTACTGTAAGCTGGGGAGAACTGAACATTGATGGAAGACGGAGGAGCTCGAACAGCAGAGGTTGGATGATGTGGGTGTTGTGAGGGGCCGGAGTGTATTTTTTTGGATTGGGTGATTTTGTCATTGTTGCTGTTTGTTCGGGCTATAGGTTTGTAAGGGGGCAACTGCCATCTCCCCCCCCCCACCCCCCCCCACCTTCTGCCATCCTGTGGTTTTTTTTGGAGGGGGTGACCTGTGGTTTTGGATGTGTCTTTGTGTTTGGGGGGGGGGGGGAGGGGTCCACAGGGAGCAGTTTGCATAGACCAAGGAGGGAAAGGTGGGTGGAGGGATAGGTAGGAGAGGCCTTTGGGCAGGAGCTGCCACGCTGACAGGTAATGCTGGTGAACAGAAGTGAGGTGGCCGTGGAGGGGGCAGGGAAAGAGGATCTGGGGAAGGGGCTTGGAGGTGAGGGCGGGCCGGGAAAGGGGGATGTGAGAGACACGATATGGCAGAGTTGGAAACTAAGCGTGGTCATGGGTGGAGAAGGGGCCGTCTTGGATGGGCCCGGTTCAGGGCGAATTCAAAGAGATAGAATTGGCAGGGGATGATGGCAGACAGCAGAGGGGAGTGGAGGCATAAGCCTTTGGTAAGATTCATAACATGGAATGTCCGGGGACTGAACCAGCCGGTGAAGAGTTCTCGGGTCTTCGCACACTTGAGAACTTTGAAGGCAGGGGTAGTCCTTCTGCAGGAGACGCATCTCTGAGTGAAGGATCAGGTCAGTTTGAGAAAGGGATAGATGGGTCAGGTATCCCATTTGGGGTTTTATTCAAAGTCGCGGGGGCTCGCTGTCCTGCAGAGCTAAAGGTCAGGGTTTGTAGGGGCCAAGGAGGTGTGGGACCCCGGTGGGAGGTATGTTATAGGGAGAGGGGTATTGGAAGGGATGCAAGTGGTGCTAGTGAATGTAGATATGCCGAATTGGGACGACATGGGGTTTGTGAATGGGTTACTGGGAATGATTCCGGACTTCATCAATTGATTATGGGGGGGGGGGGGGGGGGAGGGGGGGGGATTTTAACTGCTGGAACCGAGGGTGGACAGGTCGAGCCCCAAGTCAATGGGAAGGTTGAGGATGGCGGAGGAGTTGGGAGGGTTTATGGAAAGGATGGGAATGGTGGACCCGAGGAGGTTTAGTAAACTGGGGTGGAGGGAGTACTCCTTCTTCTCACACGTGTACAACTTATACTCCAGATTTGATTTTCTTTATTTTAGTGAGTCAAGCTGTGTTGGTGGGGGCGGAGTACGTGGGAATCGTGATCTCTGACCATGCGCTGCATGGTTGGAGGTTTGACCTAGGTCGAGGCAGGAGCAGAGGCTGGGATGGAGGCTGGATCCGGGACTTCTGGCGGATAAGGGATTGTGTGAGAAGGTGTGGTCGGTGATCAGAGACTATGTGGAGTTGAATCAGAATGGGGAGGTATCAGCAGCCATGTTCTGCGAGACGTTGAAGGTGGTGGTTCGGGGGAGGTTATCTTGTTCAAGGTGCATAGGGAGAGGAGGAGGGACAAGTATGCAAGATAGTAGAGGTGGACAGGAAATATTCGAAGGCTCCCACCAAGGTGGGGTTGGCGGAGAGAAAAAGGTTAAAGGGCAGTTTGATAGACTGATGATGGGGAAGGCAGTGGGGCGGCTATGGAGGGTGAGGGGGGTGCAATATGAATATGGAGAGAAGGTGAGCCCATATGCTGGCCCACCAGCTACGGAGGCAGGCCACCTCCAGGGAAAAATTGAGGATGTTGACAGGGAAGGAGGAGGTAATGTTGGAGCCGGGGTAGATTAATGAAGCATTTAGGGAATATTATGCAAAGCTGAGCTGGCCGATTTTTGGATGAGCTGTTGTTCCCAAGCTGGATGAAGAGAGGAGGCAGACACTGGCAGAGCCATTAGGGCTGAGGGAGGTGATGGATAGCATAAGGGTGGTGAAGTCGGTAAGGCCTCGGGGCCGGATGGCTATCCGGTAGAGTTCTATAAGGAGTTTGCGACGGAGTTGGCACCGCATTGGCTGGGGGTGTTTATCGCTGGAGAAGGGGGAGATACCAGGCATCGATTATGCTAATCCCGAAAGAAGGGAAAGGACCTGTTGGAGTGTGGGTCATATGGGCCCATTTCATTGCTGAACATGGATGTGAAAATGTTGGTCAAGATAGTTGCAGAGAGGATGGAGGGGTGAGTTCTGGGGGTGGTCGTTAAGGATCAACGGACTTCGGAAAGGACTGGCAGCTCTCCAGTAACATCAGGAGATGTGGGCACCGGACTTAGTGGTTCCGATGGACCTTTCGAAAGTTATTGACCAGGTGGAGTGGTGGTATCTGTTTGAGATCCTGGGGAGGTTCGGGTTTGGCCTGACGTTTGTGGCGAGGGTGGGTCTATTGTTTGTCGCCACGGTGGCGAGTGTACGGACAAATTGGATGAGTTCACAGAGTTTTGGGTTGCACAAGGGAACGAGGCAGGGGTGTCTGCTGTCACCGCTGTTGTTCGCGTTGGCCTTTAGGGAGTGGCAGGGGATTGTGAGGGGGAGTAGGGAACTCCTGACACTGGCGGGGAGATTCCAGGTGCTTAAGATCAACGTGCTGCCGAGGTTCCTGTTTGTATTCCAGACCCTCCCGATCTTTATCCCTAATGCCTTTTTCCAGAAATTGGATGCTGATCTCTGAGTTTATATGATTGGGGAAGGTACCGAGGGTAAAGAGGGCCCTGTTACAGAGGCAGAGACAGGACGGGGGGGGGTTTGGCGCTACCAAACCTGCTGCATTACTACTGGACAGCGAACTTGGGGAAGGTGAGACGCTGGTGGGAGGGGTCAGAGTGGGTTAGGATGTAGGAGGGGTCCTGTAGCGGGTCCAGCCTGAGGGACACGGTGAACTCAGTGGTACAGTCCACGATTAGGATTCGGAACCAATTGAGGAGACCCTTTAGGATGAAGGGGATGTCGGTGCTGATACTGTTGTGTGGAAATAATTGGTTTAAGCCGGGGGTGACGGATGGCATGTAAAAGAACTGGAGGGAGGCGGGACTGGTGAGGGCGAGGGATTTATACTTGGAAGAGAAGTTTGCAAGTCTGGAAGAGCTGCGGGAGAGGGTGGAGCTGCTGAAGGGAAGTGAATTCAGGTATATGCAAGTGAGGGACTGCGTACGGAAGGAGGGTTTGCCAAGCTGCAGGAGTAGGCCCTGCTGGAGAGGTTGCTACCCCTGGATGAGGAAGGGGAAGGATACGATTGGGAGTGTGGAGTGAGGCATTGCGTAGGATAAATTTGACCTCTTCTTCCAGAGAGTGGCGGACAAGTGTGAGAAGTGTGAGCGAGGCCCAGCAAACCGCGTGCATATTGTCTGGGGCTGTGAGAAGTTGGAGAGAAACTGGGAAGCGGTGTTTGGGACACCAACAAAGATTGTGGAGGTAGAGGTCAGGCCGGACAATGGTGGCGACCTTTGGGATGTCGGAAATGCCGTAGGGGAGGATGGCCGATATCGTGGCCTTCACCTCTCTAACTGCCGGCGAAGGATATTGCTGGATTGGAGGTTGTCAATCCCTCCGGGGCTGGCGGCCTGACTGGGGGACCTGAATGGCTTCCTTTGGCTGGAAAATATTAAGTTTGAATTGAGGGGATCAGCAGAGGGCTTTGAGACACGGTGGGGACTGTTCATGACAATGTTTGAGGAATTGTTTGTCGCGGGCCCGGGGGGGGGGGGGGGGGGGGGGGGTGAAAAGGGGAAAAATTGCACAAACTGAACTGTGACAATGTGACTGATTTGCGGTTGTGTACTTTTGAGCATGTTTGGAATAAAATACATTTGTAAAAAATTTTAAAAACCAATATTCCTAAAATCCTCCATTTGATTCCGAAAATGATGCCTTCATTCTCTATTTGTGCACAGATCATTTCTGCTTTGTTCAAGGATCTTGATGCAAACACTATTGGCTTCCCTTCACAATTGGATGTTATATGAAAAACCACTGATCCCACCTCTATAAGGTGATATGTCACAGCCGCTTGCAAGCGTAACTACGGATCAAAGTATGTCAGGACTTCTGACTTTAGTAGCGCCTCTTTAGCTTGTACCAAGGCCTTCTCGCACTGATCCTCCCATTCCCTGTTTTGACACACAAGTTCTATGAAGATTTGAGAATAGTTGCTAGATTAGGGACAAACCTTCTATAATGAATAAGCCCAAAAGCGATCAAAGTCGATTTACATTTTGAGGTGCAGGTGCCTCATTTATGGCTTTTACAGGGGATTTGTGCAGTCCCTTGAATCTATGATGTGCCCCAGGTATTCAATAGAAGATTTAAAGAATTCACATTTATCCTTCCATACTCATAGTTCATAATCTTCTAGTCTCTGGAATGTAGCGTCTAAATTTTGAGAGCGCTATTCATTCTTTCCAGTAATTACGATATTGTCTGTGTAATACTGAGCTCCTTCTCATCCACTTAGAATTTGATCCATGCCGCAGGTGTGGACTTGATGATAAATGGAAGTCTTTATATCTGAATAGCCCTTTGTTTGTCGAATATTGTTGTGTACCTGGATTTGTATTGATCTGGAGATAAGTTTGACTATGGTTAACTTTCCTGAAATGCTGGCCTCCAGCCAACCCAGCAAACGAGTCATCAATCAAAGGCACAGGTTACTGCTCTGCAGTAGCGGATTGTTAGTTCTTTAAAATCGCCACATATGCACATCAAACCATTTTTTTCACCATGGGTACTGTCAGCATGGCCCAATCACTTACATTAACAGGTTTTAAGGTTCCTGTCTTGACCAGCCTCTCCAATTCTTGACCTTAGGCCTGGTGGCGTAGAGCACTGCCCTAGCCTTTAAACATCTTGCTTGGTTTTCTTCTTTAGCTTGACTGAGATCTCTTTCATACTTCCCAGCTCTCCGTTAAAGACTATGGCATGTTTCTTTAAAATCTTCGGTAGACATGCTTCGGACTCTGACATGAGATTCACTTCAGCCCAGTTTTGCTTGACTCTCTCCAGCCAGGTTCCACCCTCAACAGTGCCATTTCCCCAATATAGCTTTTTAATATAATCTTTTCAGGGTTTTAAGGTGATGTGTCAAAGGTTCGTTTGGTAAGCAGCTTCTGGTACCAATGAAATTGCTGCTCCAGTGCCACCTTCATTTTCACCGGTTATCCATCCAGTAAAGGAGAGATCCAGTAATAGCTAGCTGCACTTGCAATGGCCAGTATGTTCAATGCCAGTTCATCATCTGACCGTGACTCTGGTCCTTTTTCACACCCTTTTCGTGCCTTGTGGACCTTTGCCTTCTATTTGGTTTTCTTTTTTTTTTAATAAACAATTTTATTGAGGTAGTTTTTGGCTTTATAAACAGTTACAGACATCATCAGAAAGAAAGCAAAAAAGGCAAAAATGTGCAAACATCCACGTACTTTCAATACTTCCATCGTAACATATTGCACAAGCCCGCTCCCCTCCCACCCGTACTACCCGCCATATTTTCCCTCCTACTCTACTCTACCCCCCCCCCCCCCACCCCCCTGCTGACGCTCACTCTCCCGCAAAGAAGTCAATAAATGGTTGCCACCTCCGGGTGAACCCCTGCACAGATCCCCTCAAGGCGAACTTAATTTTTTCCATCCCCAGGAAACTTGACATGTCCGCAAGCCACCACTCAGTCTTCGGGGGCTTTGAGTCCCTCCACGCCAATAATATTCGTCGCCGGGCTATCAGGGAAGCAAAGGCCAGCACATCGACCGCTTTCTCCCCCTGGACGCCCGGGTCTTCCGAAACCCCAAAAATTGCCATCCCTGGACTCATCACCACCCTTGTTTTTAGCACCTGGGACATGACCCCCGCAAATCCCTCCCAGTACCCCCTCAGCTCAGGGCATGCCCAAAACATGTGCACATGAGTCGCTGGTCCTCCCGCGCACCTAGCGCATTTGTCCTCTATCCCGAAAAATTTGCTCATCCGAGCCACCGTCATATGGGCCCGGTGAACGACCTTAAATTGGATCAGCCCGAGCCTAGCACATGTCACGGTCGAGTTTACCCTACTCAGGGCCTCTGCCCACAGCCCATCCTCCATTTCCCCGCCTAGCTCCCTCCTCCTCCTCCCTCCTCCTCCTCCTCCTTCCTCTGTCTGGGACCCTTCCTCTCTCATGAGCACCTTATAAATACCCGAGACTCTACCCTCCCCTTCGTCCCTCCCAGAGACTATTCTGTCTAGGATCCCCATTGGCGGGAGGCGCGGGAAAGATGGGACCTGTCTACGAACAAAGTCCCGCAGCTGTAGGTATCTAAAATCATTTCCCCTTACCAACCCAAATTTCTCCTCCTCCAAGCTCCTCAAACATGCGAAGCTCCCTTCCAGGAACATATCACCCACCCTGCTCGCCGCCATACTCGGAACCCCCCATCCATACTGCCGGGGGCAAACCGATGGTTGTCGCAGATTGGCGCCCAGACAGACGCCCCCATCTCCCCCACATGCCTCCTCCACTGGCCCCATATCCGCAGGGTCGCCACCACTACCGGGCTGGTGGTGTATTTGGCCGGCGGCAGCGGTAGAGGAGCCGTGACCAGGGCTTCCAAACTGGAGCCCCTGCACGAAGCCGCCTCCACCCGCTCCCAAATAGACCCCGTACCCACCATCCACTTCCTTATCATAGCGATGTTGGCCGCCCAGTAATAATTGACCAGACTCGGCAAAGCCAGCCCTCCCTCGCTGCGGTTCCTCTCCAACATCGCCTTCTTCACCCGCGGAGACTTTCCCGCCCAGACAAAGCTCATGATCAGCCCGTTAACTCTTTTGAAGAAGGACTGTGGGATAAAGATCGGGAGGCACGGGGGGGGGGGGGGGGGGGGTGTGCATTATTGTAGTGTTTATTCTGTAACTTTATAGTGTGTTAATATGCGTTGTTGTTAAAATGCTGGGTTGTTCATGGGGATGGGGTGAATGTATATGATTGTTAATATTATTGTTATTTTCGGTATTTTACTAAGGTGCGTCAATGTTGTATAAAATCAAAATTTCTCAATAAAAATTATTTAAAAAAAAAAAAAGATCGGGAGGCACTGAAAAATAAACAAAAATCGAGGGAGGATTGTCATCTTTACAGTCTGCACCCTCCCTGCCAGCGACAGCGGGAGTGCATCCCATCTCCGAAACTCTCCCTTCATTTGCTCCACCACCCTGGCCAAATTTAACTTATGCAGCCTGCCCCAGTCTCGTGCCACCTGGATTCCCAAATACCGGATATTTTCCTCAACTAACCTAAACGGTAGCCCTCTCAATCTGTTCTCCTGGCCCCTTGCCTGTACCACAAACATTTCACTCTTGACCGTATTTAATTTGTATCCTGAGAACTGGCCGAACTCCCTCAGCATTCCCAGTATAGTTCCCATCCCGGCCACTGGGTCCGACACGTACAGGAGCAGGTCGTCTGCATAAGAGAAACCCTGTGTTCAACCCCGCCCCTCACCATCCCCTTCCAACCCTCTGCGGCTCTCAGCGCAATCGCCAGCGGCTCTATGGCCAGCGCAAACAGCAGCGGGGAGAGCGGGCAGCCCTGCCTGGTCCCTCGGTACAACCTAAAGTACTCCGACACTTCTCTGTTGGTCCTGACGCTGGCCCTCGGGGCCTGATATAATAATTTGATCCAATCCACCAATCCCTCCCTGAACCCAAACCGTCCGAGCACCTCCCATAGATATTCCCACTCCACCCGGTCAAAGGCCTTCTTGGCGTCCATAGCCACCACTACCTCCACCTCTCTACCCGCCGGGGGCATCATTATCACATCGAGCAATCTCCTCAGATTGGCCGCCAGCTGCCTACCTTTCACGAACCCCGTTTGATCCTCCCCAATCACCTCCGGTACACAGTCCTCTATTCTACCCGCCAGTACCTTTGCCAGGAGCTTGGCGTCTACATTAATCAGGGAGATTGGCCTGTAGGACCCGCACACCTCCGGGTCTTTACCCCGCTTCAATATCAGAGATATGGTGGCTTGTGACATTGTCGGCGGCAGGGTCCCTCTGTCCCTTGCCTCATTGAAAACCCTCGCCAAGACCGGGCCCACCAGCTCCGAGAACTTCCTATAAAACTCTACTGGGTATCCATCCGGCCCCGGGGACTTCCCCGACTGCATGGCCTTTAGGCCCCCCAATACCTCCTCTACTCTAAACGGGGCCCCCAGCTCTTCCACTCGCCCCCCCCCCCCCCCCCCCCCCCAACTGTTGGGAATGTTAACCCATCCAGAAACCTTTTCATCCCCTCCGGTTCTTCTGGCGGCTCCGAAGTATACAGCTTACGATAGAAGTCCCGGAATACCCTATTCAATTCTGCCGTATCCTCCACTTTGCGCCCCCCCTCGTCCCTCACTCTACCTATTTCCCTGGCCGCCTCCCTCCTCCTAAGTTGCTGCGCTAACAGTCTGCTAGCCTTTTCCCCATACTCGTACACCACTCCCCTCGCCTTCCTAAGCTGTTCCACGGCCCTGCTCGTGGATAGTGCCCCCAGTTCCGCCTGTAGCCTCTGCCTCTCCCTGAGTAAAACCTCCCCCGGGGACTCCGCGTGCTCTTCATCTATCCGACCCATTTCCCTGACCAATCTGTCCATCTCTGCCCGGTCTGCCTTGGCTCTATGGGCCCCAATTGAAATCAGCTCCCCCCGCACTACTGCCTTTAGCGCCTCCCACACAGTCGCCGCTGAGACCTCCCCAGTGTCATTCACCTGCAGGTAATTTTTTATACATTTCCGAAGCCTCTCGCAGATCCCCTCCTCCGACAGCAGTCCCACATCTAGCCTCCATTGCGGGCGTTGATAACTCGCTCCCCCGAACTGCAGGTCCACCCAATGCGGGGCATGGTCTGAAATGGTAATTGCTGAGTATTCCGTGTTCTTTACCTCCCCCATACAGTCCCTGCTTAGTACAAAGAAATCTATCCTGGAATATACTTTGTGGACGTGCGAATAAAACGAGTAGCCCCTTCCTTTTGGCTGTCCCTCTCTCCAGGGGTCCACTGCCCCCATTTGCTCCATAAACCCTTTCAGCTCCCTTGCCATTGCTGAGAGTCTACCCGTTCTGGGACACGACCGATCCAAAGTCGGGTCAAGGACCATGTTAAAGTCCCCTCCCATTATTAGCCTGCGAGAATCCAAGTCCGGGATCTTCCCCAGCACTCTTTTAATGAAGTCCACGTCATCCCAGTTCGGGGCATATATATTCACCAGCACCACTCTTCTCCCCTCCAGCCTGCCCCGTACCATCAGGTATCTGCCCCCCCTGTCTGCGGATATGCCCTCTGCCTCAAATTGCACGCGCTTGTTGATCATGATTGCCACCCCTCTGGACTTCGAGTCCAAGTCCGAGTGGAAGACCTGGCTAATCCAGCCCTTCCTTAGCCTGGTCTGGTCTGATACTTTCAGATGTGTCTCCTGCAACATAATTACGTCCGCCCTCAGGGCCCGCAAGTGCGCGAACACCCGTGCCCTCTTAACCGGCCCATTCAGTCCCTTGACGTTCCAGGTGATCAGTCTGGTCGGGGGGCACATCCCACCCCCCCCCACCCTGCCGGTCAGCCATAGCCTTTCTCGGGCCGGCCCCTGACCCGTGCATCGCGCCCTTCCTGGCCCGCCCTATAGCTGCCTCCACCCTCGACCTCCTTTCCAGTGCCTATTTCAAGTCCCTCTCCCGTCAGCAGAACAACCCCCCCACTCTCCTAACCCCATCCCCTGATACCCCCACCCCTGCCATCTACTGGCTGTAACTTCCCCCTGCATCTGACTTCCTTGACTAGCCAATCTGCTAGCCCGGTGACTCAACACTCCGGCGCCTTCCTGTCCCATTCCCCTTGTTCCCCCGTCCTCCTCCCCACCCACTGGGGCAAGCCGGCTCCAGTGTCTTCCGCGAGCTGCACAAAAAGCCCAAACAGGAAAAAAAAAAGGGAAAAACCACAGAAAAAAGAGAAAAAGCACATAAATGTCCATGAACAAAGGAAAGAGTCTCAAATGTTCCGCTTGGCCCCTTTGGCCCAGCAAACCGTTGAGCAGCAGTCCAGGCACATTCGGCGTTCCTCCCCACAGAAATCCTCGGGCCCTAACTCGCGTCCTTGGGGCCTCCTTTCGGGACCAGCCCCAGGTCCCTCACAAAATCCATCGCTTCTTCGGGCTCGGAAAAGTAGTGGTGTTGACCCTGGTGCGTGACCCATAGCCGAGCTGGGAACAGCAGACCAAACTTCACGTGCTTCTTGAACAGCACCTCCTTGACATTCTTAAAGGCTGCTCGCCGCCGAGCCACCTCCTGGCTTAGGTCCTGATAGATGCGGAGAACACTGTTATTCCACGTGCTGCTCCTGGCGCTCTTTGCCCACTGCAGCACCCGCTCCTTGTCCACGAACCTGTGGAACCTAATCACCATCGGGCGGGGGGGGGGGGGTCCGCCCGGCCGCCCCTGCCTTGCCTGCACCCTGTGTGCCCCCTCCAGCTCCAGCGGTCGCGGAAAGGCTTCGGCCCCCATCAGCTGCTTCAGCAGGTCTGCTACAAACGCTGCAGCATCAGCTCCCTCCGCCCCCTCCGGGAGGCCGACCATCCTCAGATTGTTCCTGCGGACTCTATTCTCCAGCTCCTCCACTCTGTCCAGCAGTCTTCTCTGCCGCTCTTTCAGGCCGTCCACTTCTAGCGCTGCAACCGTTTGCGCATCCGCCTGCTCCTCCACCGCCTCTCCCAGCTCCTTAACTTTAACATCCTGGGCGTCCAGCCTCTGGTTCAGCTGATCCACCGCTTTCTGGATTGGGTCCAAGCTGTCCCGCTTCAGCGCTTCAAAACTGGACTTCATTACCTGGAGCATGTTATCCAGCGCCAGCTGGATTGCTGAGTCCGGGGTCCGTGTGTCCGCCATCTTAGGTCCCAGGTAATTTTCTTCCGGTCCTTGTCTCTGTCCCTTTTTCTCCTTCTTCTTCTGCTTTCTGGAATCCCGCTGTTCCATGTGTCGCAGCCTTCTCCTCAGCGCCTCCGCTGCCGCTTTCCTTCGCCCAGCTCCTTCAATTTTACCTCCTGGGCATCTGAAGTGGGTCCAAGCTGTCCCTCCTCAGCAACTCCAAACTTTTTTTTTCCCCTTTGTCCTGGAGGAAGGAAGGTCCGTGGGTCCGCCATCTTACCCTGCAGGTCAGCTTCCTCCTTTCCTCCGTCTCTCTCTCCTTCCTCCTCACCTGCTGGCCTCCCACACTTTCATCTTCTGCAGCCCACTCTCCTCTTCTGTTCCCGGCAGCCTTTCTGCCGCCTCCGTGGTCCCGCTATCGCGGGGAAACAGCTGTTCAGGCCCGCCGGAGTGAGAGCCCACCGAATCTGCGGCTCACCCGGACATCGCCGCCACCGGAAGTCCTCTATTTGGTTTTCTATTTGATATACTTGGTTCTTGCTTTTAATAGCTCTTGTTTGGAATTTGTTGCTTTTTTCTCCAACACGCTCGTTCACTGTGCCCCATTTTACAACAATTCCTGCATTTTACATCTTTGCACCAGCAACCTGCTGCTGCGTGCCCAGATTTTGCACATCGGTAGCAATTTCGGACCTGTGTCTGTGTTCGGCTCTTAGCTGACATTTTATGGATTCTAATGCTCAGACTTTATTGTTTGACTTTCTTAGCTGCTAATTCGAAAGAGATCTCAACTTCTAAAGCCTTCTTTAGGTTTAAATTGCGTTCTGTTAACAGCTTCTTAACTCACACACGAGTCTGTCTCTAATGGTGTCATTCAAAACCTCTCCATATTCACAGCATTCAGCTAATTTCTTCAAGGTAGCTACGAACTGTGTGTTTGATTTGCTTGTTATGTTTATAGAACCTGAACCTCTGTGATGACCAAAGGGTTTAGGTGACAAGCGGCCTTGCAATATTGGCACAATCTTATCGTAGGTTTTCGAGCCTGATTTTTATGGCTGCATTCGACTTTGCAGGAGTTTGAATGTATTCTCCCCCCCCCCCCCATTGTACTCAGGAAAGTTGGGACTACAATAATTCGCTTGGACAAAATAATCAAATCTTTCAGTATATGACCCCACCGCTCAGTGTTCTCCTCATGCAGTCCCACAGTGCCAGAAATTCCCACCATTATTACAATGGGAACGGCTTGCATAAGCACGATGTGCCGCAAAAGGTTTCAGCACTACCTCACTTTTTTTTGAACTGAGCTCAGCCTGTTTGAGTTTTGGAACAGCCCAGCTCTAACCTGTTGCTGCAGGCTGTGTGCTACTCAGTGTTTCCTGTACTGTTCCAGATCTTTCTGGGCAGAGCACGTGGCAAGTTCCTTTTCCATGTTGTTTCCTCCAAAAACTATGTTTACATTTTGGTTTCTTCGATGGTTGATCCCAGCATTTGGCACCCTTCCATTGCCAACTTTGGTGTAGTAAACCTTTTAGCTTCTTGATCCTTTTTGGATGTCTGTGCATGGATCAATGATTTTTCTATTTTTTTTTTACTTCTCTGAAGAGTTTGCCAGCATAGTGCCGACCACCTCGTCGCCAGTTTTATTTGTGGTATTTTTAAAGGATAGGCTTGCAGACCACGGAGATACAAACCAACAAGAGCTTTATTGGAAATGTGTTTACTGTATGGGCTGTTAGGATAGGCTGCCTGTTTGCCCGCTCAAACGGCCGATGATATAATCAAAATGTCACCTGATCGGACTCTGATATGACTGTGTTCCAGCTAGGCACAAACATGAATACGCAACAGGCAACAAATGCTGTCCTTACAAATCACAGGCTTTCCATGAAAGAGAAAATATATAAATGCATATTATGTTGTAATTAAATTGCTGAATCTCTCCAGATTTTGATATGTGAAATATCCTGTAACAGGCCTGTAACAAACATAATAGGAATGTCTCGGCAGATGAGAAAGTTTGGTGAAAAAGTATTTGAAGATCTGCCAGCTTTTAGCAACTGAATAGATAAACAATAGATGACATTTACATTTACATTATTGAAGTTGTGACACAATCATGGCCTTTTACAACTTTCAGTACTTCCAACATAGGAGCGGGAGAAGGCAATTGAGCCCTTTGAGCCTGCTCTGCCATTCATTATGATCATGGCTGATTGCAGTCGCTCAAATTGGAGAGAATTGTCTGGAACTTACAATTTAAAGTATTATTTGCATGAAAACATTCCTTCACATTCAGCAGTTTTATCTCCATTTTATATTACTAATCTTGGGATTTATTTTCACAGCCTGAATAATTCTATTTTTAATTGAGACTCTTGGGGCGGGATTCTCTGAAAATGGGGTTATGTCCCCACGTCGGCAGGGAAACCTGCGCCAATGACTCCGGCGTCAACAGCCCCCCAAGGTGAGGAATTCTCACCTTTCTAGGGGGCTAGGTTGCCACTGGAGTCGTTGGCGCCGCTCTAACTGGCGGTGAAGGGCTGGCACGAGTTTGTGCATGCGCGGAACGGCCGGAGTTGTCTCATGCATGCGCGGACCGGCCGGCGTATATGTCCGCGCATGTGCGGGGGTTCTCTTCTCCCCACCAGCCCCTGGGCTGAGCCCGACGGGGGCCCGGCGTGGAGGAATGAAGGCCCCCCCACGGAACAAGCCCACCCCCAGATCGGTGGGCCCCGATCGCGGGCCAGGCCACTGTGGGGTCCCTCCTGGGGTCAGACCCCCCCCCCCCTCGCTCCTCGTCCCCTAGTCTCACCCCCCCAGGGGGCTAGGAGCGGCGGAGCGTGAATCCCGAACACCCGACCTTGACGCTTGCGTCAAAGTGGCGTGCCGGGAATGACCCAGCCGGCGGCGCCGAAGTGACGTCAGCCGCACATGCGCAGGTTTGCCGTCTCCAACCCACGCATGCGCGGTTGCCGTCTTCCCCTCCGCTGCCCCCGCAAGACATGGTGGCTTGAACATGCGGGGCAGCGGAGGGAAAAGAGTGCGTTATTTACAGACACCGGCCTGACAATCGGTGGGCACCGATCGTGGGCCAGACATCTGCTGAGCACGCCCGTGGTGCTCGATCCTCCCTCCGCCCCCCACAGGCCCCACACTCACCTGTCGCGCGCTGTTCACGCCGGCAGCGACCAGGTGTGATTGGCGCCGGCGTGAACCGGTCGGGTTCGGCAGGCTGCTCGGCCCATCCGGGCTGGAGAATCGCCGGTCACCGTGAGAAACGGCGAGCGCCTATTCTCCGAGCGGCGTGTCGAAAAACGCGACATGCCATTTTTGGGGGGGGTGGGAGAATCGCGGGGGGTGCCAGGGCGGTGTGGCGTGATTCACCCGGCCCTCCCTCGATTCTCCCACCCGGCGTGGGGAGTGGAGAATTGCGCCCACTGTCTTGTAGTCCCACCTTAAGTTGAACGTTGGGTGTTGGATTTTTCAGAGTGCGTATTCCATTTGGGGGTCAGCTTCAATTATCAGAAACTACGGATATAAACAGTAGATCGATTCATTTATTGTTAAACCGATAAAGAAACAGTACTCTGTGCAGCCTGTTTACAGTAATACAAATATTACAGTCATGTTCAAAACACCAAAGCACAAAAAACCACTTGCTCTATCTTACATGTGAAACTGGCCCATGCTCATTTTACAAATGGCAAGAGGCTGCCAAAGAGCCGGATCCAGCTTATTCCTGGCTTATTATTTCTGCTTACTTTAAATTCTGACTTTAGAGGTCATGTTAGTCTTGGTATTATCATTAAACAAAGAATTACATATAATGTACAATGCCAGAGCAGGTCATTGGACTCTGGTCACGTGTTTGACCTCAGTCTCTGACTGTTGAGAATATTTATCTGAAAAGAGGCAGAAATCATGTAACATTCTGCTAAACACTTTCAATACATCACTTGCTAATTCTGTAATATTCTTAATGGCACAGTTTCTTATAAATGGGTTCCAAAGTTTCCAAAGTGGTTGCTCTCTAGCTTCCAGGCAGGGGTCTCTTTTCTGGGGGGGGGGGGGGGGGGTCTGTGTGTGTGTGTGTGAGGAGAATCTGTGTGTGAGGAGGGTCTGTGTGTATGTGGGGGGGGGGGGGGTCTTGGGTTTGGATGGGGGCTCTGTGTGTGGGAGGGGTCTGTGTGTTAAGGGGGTCACTTTAGGCAGGGTCTCCCTGTGGGGGGTGGTCTTCCTATTGGAGGAGTTGGGGGGAGGCAAATTACAGGGGTCCCTGGGAAGGTCGGGACAGGTAACTCCCATACTTGGTGAGGGGGACACCCAGGCAATCCGGGGGTTAGGGCCTGCTGTGAGGTGCTGGGAGTAAGGGGGGGTTGTTAGGGCTGGTTTGCAGTGCGGAGAGAATGGCCTTGGCTGTTCTCTATGATCGTGAACCTGACCTGGTGGACCTCCGGTGGGCCAAGGAGCCAACCGTTGCCCCCTGGCCCAACGCGAGGTTCACCATGTCAGGTTCACCATTGTAGAGACTGCAAGTGAACCTCGCCCACTGATTCCCAGCCGCGGGGACTGGAGAATCACGGGAAGGTGGAGCACAGGGCGCCAGGCCTGCTAAATAGATGCAAATTGGTCATTATGACCTATCTGCATTTATCTCCATGCTCCCGTGGTGTGCGGCGTGGAATTTGTTCATGCCACCAGCTAATGGTCGGAGCATGGCATTCACCGACTTTGCCCCGACGCCCGATTCTCCATCCCATTGGGGAATGCATTCCGGGCGTCACGGGGATGGAGCATCCAGCCCCTGGTGTGTTTGAGTGAATGGTATTGAGTGAGTCAGTGTTACATTTGTTGCTATATATATATATATTGCAGCTTCAAAACAAAACTATAAAGGGTCCCCACAGACAATACACTCCAGGAACCACTCTGTTTTGGCCAGTCTTTGATATTATTTTTTGGGAAAGACATTGGAAAGTCGAAGCCATTTAAGGTTCTGAAATAAGTGAATTAAATCTAATGGAACAGAAGGCATATTCTTAAAATATAAAAAGGAATGGTATGGATATTTGTTGGAAAATGATTGACCTGATTTGTGAACAAGTGAAACACTGTCAAATGTTAAGTGATGCCTTTAGCTTCAGACCTGTCAATCTAACTTGCAGTTCAATCTAAATTGGGTTTTGGAGCTTTTAAATCCAGAATGCATGAATTGGATTTAACATTATCCACTCCATGAGTCGACTTCATGTCTCTATCTGCTTAATATTTAGGTAAATGCTGTGAGATTCTACGAACAAGCAGAACAGTATTTTTCAAACTTCTTTTCCCGGGGACCCATTTTGCCAAACAGCCGACCTTCACAACCCATGCTAGCCGACCTTCGTGACCCACCATTCTCACTTACCTTTAATGCGAAAGGGGAGCCAGCTTGGTCCTCATGATCTCACTCCAATCAGGTTCACAGGAGGTTCACAATGCACATATCAGGTGCAGAGTTCAGGCAGTTCCTTTGTACCACCTTCATCTTTCTGAGAGCAGAAAATCTAACCTTGCACATGTAGATCGTTGTGAAAGGTAATAGCAACAAAATGCTTGTTTTACTCATCACTGGATACTCCTGGGAGATGCTACCTCAGAATGTTGACAGCCTCGAGACTTCCGGTGGCGGCGATGTCCGGGTGAGCCGCACATTCGGTGGGCTCTCACTCCGGCGGGCCTGAACAGCTGTTTCCCCGCGATAGCGGGACCACGAAGGCGGCAGAAAGGCTGCCGGGAACAGAAGAGGAGAGCGGGCTGCAGAAGATGAAAGTGTGGGAGGCCAGCAGGTGAGGAGGAAGGAGAGAGAGACGGAAGAAAGGAGGAAGCTGACCTGCAGGGTAAGATGGCGGACCCACGGACCTTCCTTCCTCCAGGACAAAGGGAAAAAAAAAAAGTTTGGAGTTGCTGAGGAGGGACAGCTTGGACCCACTTCAGATGCCCAGGAGGTAAAATTGAAGGAGCTGGGCGAAGGAAAGCGACAGCGGAGGCGCTGAGGAGCGGGCTGCGGCACATGGAACAGCGGGATTCCAGAAAGCAGAAGAAGAAGGAGAAAAAGGGACAGAGACAAGGACCGGAAGAAAATTACCTGGGACCTAAGATGGCGGACACACGGACCCCGGACTCAGCAATCCAGCTGGCGCTGGATAACATGCTCCAGGTAATGAAGTCCAGTTTTGAAGCGCTGAAGCGGGACAGCTTGGACCCAATCCAGAAAGTGGTGGATCAGCTGAACCAGAGGCTGGACGCCCAGGATGTTAAAGTTAAGGAGCAGGGAGAAGCGGTGGAGGAGCAGGCGGATGCGCAAACGGTTGCAGCGCTAGAAGTGGACGGCCTGAAAGAGCGGCAGAGAAGACTGCTGGACAGAGTGGAGGAGCTGGAGAATAGAGTCCGCAGGAACAATCTGAGGATGGTCGGCCTCCCGGAGGGGGCGGAGGGAGCTGATGCTGCAGTGTTTGTAGCAGACCTGCTGAAGCAGCTGATGGGAGCCGAAGCCTTTCTGCGACCGCTGGAGCTGGAGGGGACACACAGGGTGCAGGCAAGGCAGGGGCGGCCGGGCGGACCCCCCCGCCCGATGGTGATTAGGTTCCACAGGTTCGTGGACAAGGAGCGGGTGCTGCAGTGGGCAAAGAGCGCCAGGAGCAGCACGTGGAATAACAGTGTTCTCCGCATCTATCAGGACCTAAGCCAGGAGGTGGCTCGGCGGCGAGCAGCCTTTAAGAATATCAAGGAGGTTCTGTTCAAGAAGCACGTGAAGTTTGGTCTGCTGTTCCCAGCTCGGCTATGGGTCACGCACCAGGGTCAACACCACTACTTTTCCGAGCCCGAAGAAGCGATGGATTTTGTGAGGGACCTGGGGCTGGTCCCGAAAGGAGGCCCCAAGGACGCGAGTTAGGGCCCGAGGATTTCTGTGGGGAGGAACGCCGAATGTGCCTGGACTGCTGCTCAACGGTTTGCTGGGCCAAAGGGGCCAAGCGGAACATTTGAGACTCTTTCCTTTGTTCATGGACATTTATGTGCTTTTTCTCTTTTTTCTGTGGTTTTTCCCTTTTTTTTTTCCTGTTTGGGCTTTTTGTGCAGCTCGCGGAAGACACTGGAGCCGGCTTGCCCCAGTGGGTGGGGAGGAGGACGGGGAAGCAAGGGGAATGGGACAGGAAGGCGCCGGAGTGTTGAGTCACCGGGCTAGCAGATTGGCTAGTCAAGGAAGTCAGATGGGGGGGGAAGTTACAGCCAGTAGATGGCAGGGGTGGGGGTATCGGGGGATGGGGTTAGGGGAGGGGGGGGTTGTTCTGCTGACGGGAGAGGGACTTGAAATAGGCACTGGAAAAGAGGTCGAGGGTGGAGGCAGCTATAGGGCGGGCCAGGAAGGGCGCGACGCACGGGTCAGGGGCCGGCCCGAGAAAGGCTATGGCTGACCGGCGGGGTGGGGGGGTGGGATGTGCCCCCCGACCAGGCTGATCACCTGGAACGTCAAGGGACTGAATGGGCCGGTTAAGAGGGCGCGGGTGTTCGCGCACTTGCAGGCCCTGAGGGCGGACGTAATTATGTTGCAGGAGACACATCTGAAAGTGTCAGACCAGACTAGGCTAAGGAAGGGCTGGATTAGCCAGGTCTTCCACTCGGACTGGGACTCGAAGTCCAGAGGGGTGGCAATCATGATCAACAAGCGCGTGCAATTTGAGGCAGAGGGCATATCCGCAGACAGGGGGGGCAGATACCTGATGGTACGGGGCAGGCTGGAGGGGAGAAGAGTGGTGCTGGTGAATATATATGCCCCGAACTGGGATGACGTGGACTTCATTAAAAGAGTGCTGGGGAAGATCCCGGACTTGGATTCTCGCAGGCTAATAATGGGAGGGGACTTTAACATGGTCCTTGACCCGACTTTGGATTGGTCGTGTCCCAGAACGGGTAGACTCTCAGCAATGGCAAGGGAGCTGAAAGGGTTTATGGGGCAAATGGGGGCAGTGGACCCCTGGAGAGATAGACAGCCAACAGGAAGGGGCTACTCGTTTTACTCGCACGTCCACAAAGTATATTCCAGGATAGATTTCTTTGTACTAAGCAGGGACTGTATGGGGGAGGTAAAGAACACGGAATACTCAGCAATTACCATTTCAGACCATGCCCCGCATTGGGTGGACCTGCAGTTCGGGGGAGCGAGTTATCAACGCCCGCAATGGAGGCTAGATGTGGGACTGCTGTCGGAGGAGGGGATCTGCAAGAGGCTTCGGAAATGTATAAAAAATTACCTGCAGGTGAATGACACTGGGGAGGTCTCAGCGGCGACCGTGTGGGAGGCGCTAAAGGCAGTAGTGCGGGGGGAGCTGATTTCAATTGGGGCCCATAGAGCCAAGGCAGACCGGGCAGAGATGGGCAGATTGGTCAGGGAAATGGGTCGGATAGATGAAGAGCACGCGGAGTCCCCGGGGGAGGTTTTACTCAGGGAGAGGCAGAGGCTACAGGCGGAACTGGGGGCACTATCCACAAGCAGGGCCGTGGAACAGCTTAGGAAGGCGAGGGGAGTGGTGTACGAGTATGGGGAAAAGGCTAGCAGACTGTTAGCGCAGCAACTCAGGAGGAGGGAGGCGGCCAGGGAAATAGGTAGAGTGAGGGACGAGGGGGGGCGCAAAGTGGAGGATATGGCAGAATTGAATAGGGTATTCCGGGACTTCTATCGTAAGCTGTATACTTCGGAGCCGCCAGAAGAACCGGAGGGGATGAAAAGGTTTCTGGATGGGTTAACATTCCCAACAGTTGGGGGGGGGGGGGGGGCGAGTGGAAGAGCTGGGGGCCCCGATTAGAGTAGAGGAGGTATTGGGGGGCCTAAAGGCCATGCAGTCGGGGAAGTCCCCGGGGCCGGATGGATACCCAGTAGAGTTTTATAGGAAGTTCTCGGAGCTGGTGGGCCCGGTCTTGGCGAGGGTTTTCAATGAGGCAAGGGACAGAGGGACCCTGCCGCCGACAATGTCACAAGCCACCATATCTCTGATATTGAAGCGGGGTAAAGACCCGGAGGTGTGCGGGTCCTACAGGCCAATCTCCCTGATTAATGTAGATGCCAAGCTCCTGGCAAAGGTACTGGTGGTTAGAATGGAGGACTGTGTACCGGAGGTGATTGGGGAGGATCAAACGGGGTTCGTGAAAGGTAGGCAGCTGGCGGCCAATCTGAGGAGACTGCTCAATGTGATAATGATGCCCCCGGCGGGTAGAGAGGTGGAGGTAGTGGTGGCTATGGACGCCGAGAAGGCCTTTGACCGGGTGGAGTGGGAATATCTATGGGAGGTGCTCGGACGGTTCGGGGAGGGATTGGTGGATTGGATCAAATTATTATATCAGGCCCCGAGGGCCAGCGTCAGGACCAACAGAGAACTGTCGGAGTACTTTAGGTTGTACCGAGGGACCAGGCAGGGCTGCCCACTCTCCCCGCTGCTGTTTGCGCTGGCCATAGAGCCGCTGGCGATTGCGCTGAGAGCCGCAGAGGGTTGGAAGGGGATGGTGAGGGGCGGGGTTGAACACAGGGTTTCTCTTTATGCAGACGACCTGCTCCTGTACGTGTCGGACCCAGTGGCCGGGATGGGAACTATACTGGGAATGCTGAGGGAGTTCGGCCAGTTCTCAGGATACAAATTAAATACGGTCAAGAGTGAAATGTTTGTGGTACAGGCAAGGGGCCAGGAGAACAGATTGAGAGGGCTACCGTTTAGGTTAGTTGAGGAAAATTTCCGGTATTTGGGAATCCAGGTGGCACGAGACTGGGGCAGGCTGCATAAGTTAAATTTGGCCAGGGTGGTGGAGCAAATGAAGGGAGAGTTTCGGAGATGGGATGCACTCCCGCTGTCGCTGGCAGGGAGGGTGCAGACTGTAAAGATGACAATCCTCCCTCGATTTTTGTTTATTTTTCAGTGCCTCCCGATCTTTATCCCACAGTCCTTCTTCAAAAGAGTTAACGGGCTGATCATGAGCTTTGTCTGGGCGGGAAAGTCTCCGCGGGTGAAGAAGGCGATGTTGGAGAGGAACCGCAGCGAGAGAGGGCTGGCTTTGCCGAGTCTGGTCAATTATTACTGGGCGGCCAACATCGCTATGATAAGGAAGTGGATGGTGGGTACGAGGTCTATTTGGGAGCGGGTGGAGGCGGCTTCATGCAGGGGCTCCAGTTTGGAAGCCCTGGTCACGGCTCCTCTACCGCTGCCGCCGGCCAAGTACACCACCAGCCCGGTAGTGGTGGCGACCCTGCAGATATGGGGCCAGTGGAGGAGGCATGTGGGGGAGATGGGGGCGTCTGTCTGGGCGCCAATCTGCGACAACCATCGGTTTGCCCCCGGCAGTATGGATGGGGGGTTCCGAGTATGGCGGCGAGCAGTGGCGGGAAGGGTGGGTTATATGTTCCTGGAAGGGAGCTTCGCGAGTTTGAGGAGCTTGGAGGAGAAATTTGGGTTGGTAAGGGGAAATGATTTTAGATACCTACAGCTGCGGGACTTTGTTCGTAGACAGGTCCCATCTTTCCCGCGCCTCCCGCCAATGGGGATCCTAGACAGAATAGTCTCTGGGAGGGACGAAGGGGAGGGTAGAGTCTCAGGTATTTATAAGGTGCTCATGAGGGAGGAAGGGTCCCAGACAGAGGAACTGAAACTTAAATGGGAGGAGGAGCTAGGCGGGGAAATGGAGGATGGGCTGTGGGCAGAGGCCCTGAGTAGGGTAAACTCGACCGCGACATGTGCTAGGCTCGGGCTGATCCAATTTAAGGTCGTTCACCGGGCCCATATGACGGTGGCTCGGATGAGCAAATTTTTCGGGATAGAGGATAAATGCGCTAGGTGCGCGGGAGGACCAGCGAACCATGTGCACATGTTTTGGGCATGCCCTGAGCTGAGGGGGTACTGGGAGGGATTTGCGGGGGTCATGTCCCAGGTGCTAAAAACAAGGGTGGTGATGAGTCCAGGGGTGGCAATTTTTGGGGTTTCGGAAGACCCGGGCGTCCAGGGGGAGAAAGCGGCCGATGTGCTGGCCTTTGCTTCCTTGATAGCCCGGCGACGAATATTATTGGCGTGGAGGGACTCAAAGCCCCCGAAGACTGAGTGGTGGCTTGCGGACATGTCAAGTTTCCTGGGGATGGAAAAAATTAAGTTCGCCTTGAGGGGATCTGTGCAGGGGTTCACCCGGAGGTGGCAACCATTTATTGACTTCTTTGCGGGAGAGTGAGCGTCAGCAGGGGGGTGGGGGGAGGGGGAGGGGGGGGTAGAGTAGAGTAGGAGGGAAAATATGGCGGGTAGTACGGGTGGGAGGGGAGCAGGCTTGTGCAATACGGTACGATGGAAGTATTGAAAGTACGTGGAAGTTTGCACATTTTTGCCTTTTTTGCTTCCTTTCTGATAATGTCTGTAACTGTTTATAAAGCCAAAAACTACCTCAATAAAATTGTTTATTAAAAAAAAAAAGAATGTTGACAGCCTCATGGACTTTTGGTGTGTTTTTAATGTGCTATCACATGCCAGATATAGCAGCATCGTCTTTTCATTTGAAATCAGCTATAAGTTAATAATTTACTCTGGGTTCTCAACCTCAAAAGGACTTTTTCACCCACTACATTGCATTAAAAATCTGAAACTTCTCCTCTCATTTGCCATTACTTCCCTGCATATAATGCACATGGGATTTGCATCCTTATTTACATTGGCACAATTGACAAAACCATACCTCAAGAAATCATCTTTATACTGCTTTGTTCCTGAGTTAAGTTTCTTTGTAAGCTTTTGATCAAAGGCATTGGAGCTCTGATGTAAAACTAACGCTGCTTTGTCCTGTTGTGGACGCTCCTGAGAAGCTCTCTCCAGCAGATTCAGTTGTGAGATCTAGGCCAGTAGGAACACTGCCTATTTGTGTCTCTGGCCATCTCTTACTTATAAGAAAGCGATTCATCTTCACAGTCCTCTTGCCTTGCTTGCCAGCAGCTAGAAAATGGAAGAATCTCTCCACCATGATTTGGCAGCAAAAGCACGGACATACAGGGCACTTGACGTCAAGTGTATGTTATGGGCATGTGACCTGTTCACTGCTGCCTCTTATGGCCATAAAATCGCACAGAGCCTTATTTCCTTCTTATTTAAAAGGCAGCAGCTGCCATTCTCAATAAAAATGCAGGTAGCCGCCATTGGGCCCTTCTCTCGTGGTCGGGAATGCCGCGACCAATCACTCTGCAACCCTCATGCACCTGCCCATGACCAATCTGCAGGTCGTGACCCACACTTTGAAAAACCCCGAAATAGAATCCGATGGCATACCCCCCTCGCTTGCTGAAGTACATAACTGCCATAATAGAACATAGGACAAGGGAGCAGGAATAGACCCCTTGACGTTGTGGATAGTTTGTTAACTTCTTAAGCTGAGAGTCAGGCTATAAGCCAAATACAAATTAATTTACTGTTAAAAGCGATAAATAAACAGTATTCAGGTTAATAGGTTTACCATAATTACTATGCCACACAGAGCCAGATCTGGCTCCTCATTTTAAACTCCCTGGCTGGCTGAGGGAAAAAGAGATTTAGGTAAATATCATTGAATATCCTCTGAAGATGTCCTGAATCTCATGATTCCTATAAATTGCCAGCAATTTACAGGTTATCAAGCACGCAGAATGTGTTCATCCGTACAAATAAACCTGACATTGTAGCAAAGCTCACAAGATTTCTTTTGGTCTGTCTGTACCCAATTGAGTGTCAAATTGAGTACCTGGAATAGAATAATCTATAAGCAGTGAGGGATTGAGGAGTGCCTCTTTATGATCTGGATGCAAGAGGACAACTCTAATATTTCTGTAGTTAGCAGAATTCCGTATTACAGCTGTATATGCATTGTGTCCAAAAAAAACCTAGATGGTCCAAAAGGGGAAAATATTTTTCAGTCATGGTAAGGAAGCAAAAATTAAATCTTTCCTGCCTAACGTTCATTGTACCAATTGGTAACATTACTGAGATAAGTGGCCTAAGTCAAACTTTGAACCCATTGCTAAGTTAAAGTAGCTACATCATCCACCATGGTTAAGCAGGCCATAGACAGTCATTTAATAAGACTTCATGTATAATCAGACATCTACCAAGAACTTTTGGAATCGGAGGAAACTCCGGTGGAGGAGCTAAAGGGCAAGTGGGAAGACGAGCAGGGGGGAGAGATAGAGGCGAGTCTGTGGGTGGATGCCCGAAGCAGGATTAACACATCCTCATCCTGTGCCAGGCTTACCCTGGTACAATTCAAGGTAGTCCACCGGGCACACATGGTGGTGGCCCGGATGAGCAAGTTTCTCAGGGTAGAGGACAGGTGTGTGAGGTATGCGGGAAGTCCAGCAAATCATGTCCACATGTTTTGGGCATGCCCGAAGCTTAGAGGGTTTTGGCACGGTTTCGCTAAGGCTTCAAGAGATATTTCATGGAATGGTTATGATTAGATGATAACCAGTTAAATCAGATTAAATTAATATACTGTTCACGTAAGTGCCGCACAATATCTTAATCGTGGCACTTTTTGAGTCAACTGTGACTCAGTATTCAGTGAGTTTTCTTTGCTCTTAAACTCTGAATTGTCATTCTCCTGTACTATAGAAGCTTCTTTTAAAAAAAAAATTTAGAGTACTAATTTTTTTCCAATTAAGGGGCAATTTAGCCAATCCACCTAGCCTGCACATCTTTGGGTTGTGGGGGTGAAACCCATGCAAACACGGGGAGAATGTGCAAACTCCACACGGACAGTGACCCAGAGCCGGGATCGAACCTGGGACCTCGGCGCCGTGAGGCAGCAGTGTTATCCACTGCACCACCATGCTGCCCAGAAGCATCTTCTTAAACTCTTCCACCAAAGCCATGGCAAAGTGCCAAATGATTCAAAAGAAGCTATGAGGCAAGTTGTTACGATCTGTGCATGAAAGGAGTGAAACAATTTGAATAGTTCCTTCAAAGAGCTGACGTAGGCTGAATGGCTGTGTTGTAATGCTTTATGAAATTCTATTTTGTTCATCAGTGGTGCTTTGACATGGAACTAATATCCTTTCTATCCTAAATCATGACAGGAGCCATCCTTGCTTTCAAAGAAGAATATTTCCTGATGGAGGAATATTATAGGGCATTCTGAACTTTAACCCTCATCTTTCTCCTCTTATCCAGTTCCATTGTGAGGTGCTTTGGGTGTTTCATCACCTTGACACTGGGAACTCTGATCTGTTGGTGTGTAATAATGTTGACCCAGCAACAAGCTTGCAATTGATTTAGTCAGGAATACAATCGGCACATGACATTGCCAGCAGGACTAAAGTAGTCCCTTTGAGCTGATACAAAAGCAAAATACTGCAGATGTTGGAGATCTGTCAGCGCTGGAAATAGCAAACGGGTCAGGGAGCATCTGCACCTGAAATACTAACTCTGTTTCTTTCTACACTGATGCTGCCTTAGCTCCTGGGTATTTCAAGCATTTCCTGTTATCTTTTAAAAATTACTCCCTGTCTATTTTAGAACAGTACAGCACAGAACAGGCCCTTTGGCCCTCAATGTTGTGCCGAGCCATGATCACCCTACTCAAACCCACGTATCCACCCTATACCCATAACCCAACAACCGCCCCCTTAACCTTACTTTTTTTTTTATTAGGACACTACGGGCAATTTAGCATGGCCAATCCACCTAACCCGCACATCTTTGGACTGTGGGAGGAAACCGGAGCACCCGGAGGAAACCCACGCACACAGGGGGAGGACGTGCAGACTCCACACAGACAGTGACCCAGCCGGGAATCGAACCTGGGACCCTGGAGCTGTGAAGCATTTATGCTAACCACCATGCTACCCTGCTGCCCCGAATTTATTGTTGGCCAGACTGAGGACATTGAGTCTCGGTGAAGGTGAAAGATAATCAGTGAGTTTTGGGAAACTACCATTCTTACCAAAATAATATTAAAGCAACCAGACTTTCTGCCCTGCTCCCAACAGCCTGTGTACCCCAAGTCAAATCTTGCTGAATTCTTTGCATAAATTGTCAGACAAAGTCTCGACTGTGCTCGTGTATTTGGTAGTGCCCAATTTAGATTTATCAATTGCTTGTTCTTTTTTGCTGTTTGGAATGCAAGTTTGCAATTCAGCGGTGCAATGGTAGGGTGGGTATGAAATTACTGTTCACACTTTGCTCATGATCTTTGTGCAAAATATCTTTTATTTTGAATGTGTGGAAATCCCCCGTTATAATCTGCGGTGACCTTGAAAGCATCCAAAAAAAATTGAAACTGAAAGCAGAGTGAGTTACGGGAAATTGGAGCAGTGACTAAGAACTGAACAAACATTTAACATTTCACTTTCAGCAATTCCAAAAGGATGGAAGTCAATGTTTATGAAGCAGCTGGAGAAGATTTCAGTTTGTCACTGTAAGGAGTTTGGAGACAGGTAAAAAGCATTTTGCAGATGGTGTAGAACATAATTGCTAACTGTAAGCCACATCCTGCCTGTTTGTTGGGCTGTTGGTGGTGAGATATATACAGATAAGTACTCAATGGACTTGTCAGTAACAAGAGTGACAGGAACGATCGCCTCACAGTGAGACAGGACAGCAACTGAATGGTAGGCCTGTAACCTGGACAGAGACCATGTTAGTATTTTGAAACAGTAAGAAGTCTTACAACACCAGGTTAAAGTCCAACAGGTTTGTTTCAAACACGAGCTTTCGGAGCACAGCTCCTTCATCAGGTCCTTCCTTCCTGAGGAAGGAGCAGTGCTCCGAAAGCTCGTGTTTGAAACAAACCTGTTGGACTTTAACCTGGTGTTGTAAGACTTCTTACTATGCTCACCCCAGTCCAACGCCGGCATCTCCACATCATAGTATTTTGAAAGGCAGTTATTTACATCAAATAGTTTATTATGATCTGCAATCAGTAATTACTTTCCTGTTGCAGCAGTTAATTCATTAACATTAACAGTGATGGACATAAACCCCTGTACTGCTTCATTCCCAGTCCAGGTTACATTGGAGACCAAGGGGAAAGAGTGAGAGATAATTATTAGGAGGAATTCTGTTTTAGCTGTCCTTAGCACTCCCTAAGAATAGGTGTGATAAACATTTGAGGGAATCTGGCAGGAACCCCTGTGTTTGTTTTTTTGGTTGCAAGTAACTAACCAGATTCATGGATTTAACTTATGGAATGAGGTTTAAAGATATCCATCTGGAAAAGAACACGTTTAAGATGAATACATCCAGCTTCTGATGGGTGCTGTGATAATGCTCAGTTTCAGTTTAGAATTTGCTTTTACAAAACAGATGTGACTCATTTCTAACTTCCAGCCCGAGTGGTACTTTTTGTTTGGAAATATTCAGAGATATTTTTCTGGTAACGTGACGAACTTTGCAGAGTTTATGAAGGGAGACGATGGCAGGAATGTGGTGATGTATTCTCGATCCTAGTGACTGGTTGTGCGATCTGTAGTTCCCGAGCTGCATCATCAGATTGCTCAGCTTTATTTATTGTAGAGGAGACAAAGCTTCAGTTACAGGGAACCCAGTGGAAGGATTTTTAACTCGGCAATTTTGCAGCACAATCTCCATTAATACTTGCATCAACTTCAGGTACAGTCTCATCATCTTCCTCCACTCTCTCCCTCTCTCTCTCTACATATAAAATTTAAGGTGCTTTAAGCGGGGAGATGCTAAATAAATTATGAAGAACACTTGGCGCCTCTCTGTCTGCTCCCTGAAGTCTGCAGAAAGTCCCAAATCCCCCAACGAACAAGCTGTTGTCTCTCTAATGCAGGGGTGGGCAAACTACGGCCTGCGGGCCGCATGCGGCCCGCCAAAGATCTCTATGCGGCCCACCAAGATCAAGTCATTAAAAAAAAAACATTTTTTTTTTGAAATTTAAAAATTTTTTTTTACGGTTAATGGTGGGGGCTGTTGGGTTACTGGTATAGGGTGGATACGTTGACTTGAGTAGGGTGATCATTACTCGGCACAACATGTGTTTCATGTGAAGTTTCTACTTTAAAATATTAATTAATAAAAATTAATTGCTTTTTTTTCTCTAAACTGAGCTACTTTGTTTTTCAAATAAATGTTTTTCATGTAAAGTTTCTACTTTAAAATATTAATTAATAAAAATTAATTGCTTTTTTTCTTTAAAAACCTTTTATTTTGGCTATTTTAAATATTAATTATTTTACTTAATATACTATGCGGCCCTTTAAAATTGTGAATTTCTGAATGTGGCCCTTGCACGGAAAAGTTTGCCCACCCCTGCTCTAATGCATTCCAGGGTTTTTGTCTCCAGTGCTCTATCTGGAAGTCCTTTCCAAACATTATTTTGTGTGAGAAGATTTCTCATCAGCTCCAAATTTACTAATTTGAATTTCCTGACTCCCTCTATTTATTTTGAAAATAATATTCCAAATTTATCTTCTGTAATTTTATTAAATATTGTGTGGGCCAGTTCAGGATCACTTCCCTGATTTTCCCTCGGGAGGTGAAAGGTCCATGATTCTACAGACTGACCTCCTAACTCTGACCTTTAACACTTGGGACCAACCAATTCTTAAACACATTTTGTCAATTCTGATTACCTCCTTCTGGTTCCAGTGCTGTTTCCAGATGGTATTAGCCAACCTATATAGGATGAAATTAGACTATTGTGGATTGATTCATTGATGCAGATTACAAAGTATTTACAATGCAGAAAAAAGCCATATAGCCCAAAAGATTAATGTGTTTGAATTAATTGCAAATGACGGGTGCGATTCTCCGCTCCCCACTCCGGGTGGGAGAATCGTGGAGGGCCGCTCTGGCACCCCCCGCAATTCTCACACCTCCCCCAAAATGGCGTGTTGTGTTTTGCGACACGCCGCGCGGAGAATCGCCGTTTTTCCCCGTGACCGACGATTCTCCGGCCCGGATGGGCCGAAGCGGCCTGACGGCCCCGACAGGTTCACCCCGGTGGTAGCCACACCTGGTCACTGCCGGCGTGAACAGCGCGCGACAGGTAAGTATGGGGCCTGTTTGGGGCGGAGAGAGGATCGAGCACCACGGCCGTGCTCGTGAGGGGACTGGCCCGCGATCGGTGCCCACCGATCGTCGGGCCGGCGTCTCTAAGAGACCTACTCTTTCCCCTCCGCCGCCCCGCAAGATCAAGCCGTCACGTCTTGCGGGGCAGCGGAGGGGAAGACGGCAACCACACATGCGCGGGTTGGAGCCGGCCAACCTGCGCATGCGTGGCTGACGTCACTTAGACGCCGCTGGCTGCGTCATTCTCGGCGGGCTGCTTTGACGCAAGCGTCAAGGCCTGGCGGCCGAATTTCTCGCAACGCCGCTCCTAGCACCCCGTGGTGGGGTGGGGGGGGGGGGGGGGGGGGGGGAGAGAGAATAGGGGGCGAGGAGCGGCCCCCGACGCCGGAGTGAAACACTCTGGGTTTCACTCCGGCGTCGGCCGTTGCGGAGAATCGCGCCCGACAAGTTTCAATCTAGGCCTGTTCTTGTTTGTAGAAGGATATGAAGCATCCTGTGGCCATATGGTGAAGTCCAGTGGTCTGAGGGAATGGTGTATGGCCCTTCTAGATTTGCTGAGTTCACAACAGGTTAGAATTATTTCCCAGTGTTGAATTATAGGCTCCAAGGTCGGTCTGTGATGATCGAGGGGGTGGATGATAGAACGGGAAACAAATGTTCTGCCCCAATTCACCAGTGAGAATTCTCCACGTCGTAATCAGTTATTTATGTGGAGCAGTCAAAATATAGGAGATAGTTTAATTCTATAAGGATCATTGAGATGCCCAGTAAAGTTCATCCTAGGTGAATGCCCAGTCCATGTTTAGGATTACTTAGATCCTTGTATTGGGTTTGATCCCGTTCCTGGGTCACTGTCTGTGTGGAGTTTGCACATTCTCCCCGTGCCTGCGTGGGTCTCACTCCCAACCCAAAGATGTGCAGAGTGGATTAGCCATGCTAAATTGCCCCTCAAGTGGAAAAGGTTAAAAAAAAACTTTGCATTGGGTTGCTTAAGATTATTTATAACAGGACTTCCTGAACTGAACTGTATGGGGTCATAACCTTCGAGGCAACAATGGATCTCGGACTGAATGCTAACTTATAAATCCTTGTTTATTTTGTGTTGTTGGAAAAAAGCCTAATGAGGCCTGATAGCTGCTGCAAAGGAAAAAACCTGTGAAAAGTTGCTATTTTAGAAAATAGCAGAATAAAGAACTTCATCCAGGCTGAACGTGTCTCCACCACAGCCAACGCTCCACCCTCCCCTCCACCCACATACCATCACAGCACCTGCACTCACCACTTCCCCTCCAAGCTCTGCAACTCACCACCCCCACCTCCACGTTAAGGAAATTCTGAGGCATTAAAATGGGATCACACTGGGCAAAGGTTTGGAAAAGACTGACCTCGAACCTGGTACTGGGTTTCAAGTCAGCTGCAGGGTATCTGTGATCAATCTGGTGCCACGGTATTGAGCACATATTCAGCAGCAGCAGAACTCTATAAAATCTCAATGTGAAAACTCTTGGCTTGGCCTAACCTCCACTTCATTTTTACCATCAAGTTAGGGGATCGACACTGGAAATGAAAATTGAGGGAGAGCATGTCAGGAACAGCACTATGTGCACCTAAAAAAGAGCTGTCAATCTGGTGAAGCTTCAACCATAGGACTACTTGCATACCAAACAACGAAAGCAGCTTTCGATAGAACTATGCGATTTCCCTCGACCAACTGATCACATCTAAGCTCTGCAGTGCTGCTCCATTTAGTCATCAATGGTGGTGGACAATTAAATAACTCGCAGGATGAGGAGGCTCCAAAATATCCCCATCCTCACCCATGAGGGAGCCCAATGCATCAGTGCAAAATTTGTCAGTGGGTAATTCACCTCAGCCTCCCCCCCTGGGTCCCTAACTTCACCGCTGTAAATCTGTAGCTGATTCAATTCACCCCACATGATATCAAGAAGTGCTGGCTACAGCAAAGGCTAAGGGACCCTGAAGACCTGTGCTCCATAACTTGCCACGCCTCGCTAAGCTGTTCCAGTGCAGCTCCACCACTGGCATCTACCCAACAATGTGGAAAATTGTTCAGGTATGTCCTGTCTGCAAAAAAGCAGGACAAATCCAATTCAATCATGTACCGCCCCATCAGCTTCTGTTTGATCATCAGCATAGTGATGGATAGTGTTGTCCATTGCACTATTAATCAGCACTTGCACAGTAAAAAATACCTGTTCACTGGCGCTCAGTTTGGGTTCCAGCAGGGCCACTTGGTGCCTGACCTCATTACGGCCGTGGTTCAAATATGTACAAAAAAGCTGAACACGAGGTGAGGTGAGAGTGACTGCCTTTGACAAAAGAGCATTTGGCTGAGTGTGACATCAAGGAGCCCTGAAAAATTGAAATCAATAGGAATAGGGGAAAACTCACTCCTGGTTGGAGTCAACACTATCACAAAGGAAGATAATTGTGGTATTCAGAATCCACATCTCAGTCCCAAGATATCACTGCTGCAGTTCCTTAGGGTAGTGTCCTAGACCCAACCATCTTCAGCTGCTTCATCAATGATCACCAGAGGATGTTCACAGATGATTGCACAATGTTCAGCACCATTTACGACTCCTCAGAGCGGGAGCAACCCATACCCATATAGAGCAAGATTGGACAACATTCAGATGTGGGCTGATAAGTGGCAAGTTTCATTTGCACCATGCATGTTTGAGACAATTATCTCCAACAAGTGAGAATCCAACTATCTCCCCTTGACATTCAGTGACATTGCTATTGCTGAATCCCCCACTATCAACATCCTGGGGTTTACCAATAACCAGAAATAGAACTGGGACAGCCACATAGACTTTGGTTACAAGAGCTGATCAGAGGCTGAGAATTCTGCAGCGTGTTAGTCACATAGAATAGAGTCCCAACAGTGCAGAAGGAGGACATTCGGCCCTTTGAGTTTGCACCGAAGAGCACCCTATCTTGGCCCATGCCCCGCCCTATCTCCGTATCCCAGTAACCCCGCCTAACCTTTTGGACACTAAGGGGCAGTTTATCATGGGCAATCCACCTAACCTGTACATCTTTGGATTGTGGGAGGAAACCAGGGCACCCGGAGTAAACCCACGCAGACATGGAGAGAATGAACAAACTCCAGACAGACAGTTACCCAAGGCTGGATTTTTTGGCGTTGTGAGGCAGCAGTACTAACCACTGTGCCACCGTGCTGCTCCTACTGTGCCACCGTGCCAACCCCCCCCCCCCCCCCCCCCCCCCCCCCCCCACTGTCACCATGCTCACCTCCTGACTCCCCAAAGCCTGTCCATCATTACAAGGAAAAAATCAGGAGTCTGATGAAATACTCTCCAGTTGCCTTGATGTCTCCAGCTCCAACATCACTCAAGAAGATTCACACAATCCCGGACAAAACCATCCTGCTTGATTAATGGGCCATCTTGGGCCAGACTCTGAGTTGTTGGAAACATCCAGTTAGGGACCAATAAGTCTTTGTTTAAAGGAGATAAAGTTTGAGATTCAAGACACTTGCTCAGTAAATAAAGCCACAGGATTCCATGGATTTTGAACAAGCAATAATGTATATAGTTAGAAAGATAAAACAATTTACAGTAACTATCTTATACGCTTAACATTCAGGATAAGCATGAGGTATGTGAATTTTTTTCCATACATTTAGAGTACCCAATTATTTTTTTTCCAATTAAGAGGTAATTTAGTGTGGCCAATTCACCTATCCAGCACATTTTTTGGGTTGTTGGGGTGAGACCCACACCGACAAGGAGAGAATGTGCAAACTCCACATGGACAGTGACCTGGGCCGGGATTGAACTGGGGTCCTCAGCGCCGTGAGGCATCAATGCTAACCACTGCGCCACTGTGCCGTCCTTGAGGTACGCGAATTAACAGGAAAATTGTGGTCAGACACACAACACTACACAATAATTGACAGATGGTACTACTCCATGGATTTCTCAACAACCCACCAACTCTTTGAGTTGACCAATCTCACTTAAACTTCATCTCTAGAGGGTTTCCAGTCTTCACCTTTGAAGATCTTGCCTTGGAATTATGTCCAAAAGTCGTTCCAACTTGGACCACTTCGCAATGGCCAACTTTGTAAGGCTTCAATCTTATCTTTCGAGATTGTGTTTTCCTGGATTCCAGGGTACGTTCAAGCATCAACTTACAAGCACAATTTTAGATCTTCGCATGGCGCCAAGCAGAACATGACTGCTCTAAAGAAGTAACCTTTTTTCTCCAAAGGGGTAACGTTTGCCCCAAAGGCCTGCAGCACGGAATCACTAACCTTCGCCTTCCTTCCAAGTTTTTATCGATTATTAGGGCTTCTTCCGAGCCCACTTCACTGAAAGTCTGCACCCCGCAGCCTTTTCTCTAACTTGGAGCCTATTTCTCCGCTCCTTTCTTTTAACTTAACTGGGACACATTTCTATTCCTTTGACCCTCACTTCAGTCACTTGTTAGTTGACAGACTTTTAAAAATAACCTAACTGCATGTGGTAGAGCCCACTAGTGGCATATTATCTGTATTATGGCACTGCCTGTATATTAAGGGTACAATCCCTGCCTGTTGGCTCCACCTAGCAGGCGGTGTATAAAAGTGTGTGCTCTCCAATGCTGTATCCATTCTGGGTCCAGCTACAGGAGGCACAACATCTTGCTCAATAAAGCCTCGATTGTTCCACCATTCTCGTCTTGTGATAATTGACAGTGCATTACTGCAATATCAGACCTGCTGTTCACTGACCTTTGAACCAATTTAATCCTTTATTAAAAGAAGAGGGTCCCACCCTTGTTACTCAGCAGGAACAAACATAACATGCAATGGAACATTCTGTACCTTAAATGTTACAATCTCCACAGAGCACACAGGGACACAGAAAAAAGAATTTCATACCATCCGTCAACCACATTCAACATCCACTCCCTCCACCCCTGAAGCACAGTAGCAGCAGTGTGTACCATCTACAAGATGGTACAGCAACTCGCCAAGGCATCTTCGACAGCACCTTCCAAACCCACGACTGCTGCCACCTCGGAGGACAAAGGGCAGCAGACACGTGGGAACACCGCCAACTGGAGGTTCCCCTCCCAAAGCACTCGCCATCCTGACTCAGAAATAAATCACCGTTCCTTCACTGTCACTGACTCAAAATCCTACAATGCCCTGTGGTGCTTCAAGAAGGTGGCTCATCGTCACCTTTCCGAGGACAATAGCAATGCTGGCCTAGCTAGTGACACCCACATCCCGTAAATGAACATTTAAAAAAACACACCCGCCACTCAACTACTCTGAACAGGTACTTGCAGTCTGTGCAACTGTAAGGCATTTGCTCAGCTTCTGAAGTTTTTTGTGGTACTGGGGCATTGCTTTGCTGGGCTTCTTGTACTTGGTGCATCTTCCCCAGTATCACATAGAAAAAACAGCCTCTGCAGCAGAAACGTTAATTTGCTGAGAACACAAAGGGTGCAACTTTAAGAAAGTTCATTCAGCTCCATTTCAGAACTTTATTCACATTGTCCCAGCGGTGGTAAACAATCCCACATTAGCAGCAAAATCATGACTGCAGCAACAAATATATCACATGCGATCTCGTATGTGTGAGGGTTCTGAATATCTCAATTAGAATATATATCAGGAGGTGTAATCTATGTATGGATTTTCTGAATGGCTCCATTAGATTCATTCCAGTCAGAAACTCATTTTAACATTTCCGTTATTCTGTATGTATTAATTTTTAAAGTGAAGCTCTAAGTTACCTGAGTCCGCATGTCACCCTTGTGAATTTCTCTGGCCCTGGCAGGAGATACACCTTTGCAGACTGTACAAGGAGCAGCTCGGCAGAATAATGGCACAAAAGGAATCATCGCGTCGAAAGGTAACTTGTGTATTTTAGGATAAAAAAATAAAATAAATTTAGAGTTCCCAATTCATTTTTTCCAATTAAGGGGCAATTTTAGCGTGGCCAATCCACCTAGCCTGCAAATCATTGGGTTGTGAGGAGAAAACCCACGCAAACACGGGGAGAATGTGCAAACTCCACACGGACCCAGAGCCGGGATCGAACCTGGGACCTCGGTGGCGTGATACAGCAGTGCTAACCACTGCGCTGCCCTTATTTTCGGATTTTTAATGTTTACATAA
The DNA here is from genome assembly GCF_902713615.1 of Scyliorhinus canicula. Taxonomy (NCBI): domain Eukaryota; kingdom Metazoa; phylum Chordata; class Chondrichthyes; order Carcharhiniformes; family Scyliorhinidae; genus Scyliorhinus; species Scyliorhinus canicula. The sequence continues at coordinate 74,360,407 of NC_052154.1, read as the reverse complement.
GTGATTTTGAATTGAGCTGTGATTGTGTTTTCAAACTAAGTCTATTAACAAATGTTTAATTAATAAAAACACCATCTTTTCAGCTTTCATTTACACTGGGACAATGAGGTCAGTTGTTTCATCTCTAGTCTGTTATAATAATAATATTATAATCTTTATTATTGTTACAAGTAGGCTTACATTAACACTGCAATGAAGTTACCCGAATTTGAGGCTGGCCCACCCAGAAGGAAACAATCATGCCAACTAAATGAGGATAATTAGCACCTATTTCTTCCTCCTTTTTGAACCAAGAAGATAGAGAACACCTGTTTCTCCATCTTCACTTCCTGTCTGTAATATAAATTCAGCTTAAAGTGTTAAATTGAATTGGGAGTGAAGGGGAGATGCTCCCAAACCTTTTGTGGCTTAAAACCAAGACAGATGAGTAAAGTAGAGTATATTCTAGTTACAAATCCAGTGTAACATCATGTAGAACATGTAAATGCTTCACAAAGGAAAAGAAGTGAATATAAAGATGAACCGACAAAAAGGTCAGCAGGGAGAACATAGAACATAGAACATAGAACAGTACAGCACAGAACAGGCCCTTCGGCCCTCGATGTTGTGCCGAGCAATGATCACCCTACTCAAACCCACGTATCCACCCTATACCCGTAACCCAACAACCCCCCCTTAACCTTACTTTTAAGGACACTACGGGCAATTTAGCATGGCCAATCCACCTAACCCGCACATCTTTGGACTGTGGGAGGAAACCGGAGCACCCGGAGGAAACCCACGCACACACGGGGAGGACGTGCAGACTCCGCACAGACAGTGACCCAGCCGGGAATCGAACCTGGGACCCTGGAGCTGTGAAGCATTTATGCTAACCACTATGCTACCGTGCCAACCCGCACATCTTTGGACTGTGGGAGGAAACCGGAGCACCCGGAGGAAACCCAGAAGGAGAAACCCACCCGGAGGAAACCCGGAGCACCCAGAAGCCCTGAAGAAAGTGGCCAGGGACAGCAAGAACTAAGTGGGAGATTGGGCTTTGGTTTAAGAGACTGAGCCAAGTTAATATGGAGGGAAGTGCAGGCACCCTAAGCTACCAAGTTAATGTGGGAGGTTGGGGACAGGATGGAGAACATAAGTTCAGCCTGAAGGGTTAGCGAGCAATTCTAAAATGGGGAATTATCACAAAAAATGGCATCATCCAGGTTTGCCACACAGTTTTCTTGTGACCTCATGTCAGAGTTCCAACTTCAATAAAAACTGGGCAGGGGTAAATCAGGGAGCTCCTGTGAAATAGTAATGATACAAACTGAATGGAAACCTTTACAAACATTGAATAAACATCTTGTAGTCCTTGTGCAGCTGTTCATAGGACACAAGAGGGACTGGTGGTTAATAAACAGCTTGTCATGAAACACTTGGAACCTATTTCCAGAAAGGTTCCGTCTCTTGCCTTCTGGCCTTCACATCAAGGTGCTCATGTGGGTTTTAAATTCCCTGGATGTTGACGGTAGTTGGATAAGACCATCACTGGTGCGTTAGCACAAGGCCAGCAAACAGCTTATGTTTACAATGTGTGGTAATGGTTACAATGGTGATAACATGTTGAACAGCAGAAAGACAACAATCTCCGACAGACTCGGGTACATTATGTAAAAGAATGAGGAAAGCACATTTGAATTATGGCCAGTTTTGGTCACGATATTTGGGTAAAAGAAAGGAGACGCTGATAAAAGGTCAAAGCAAAGCATTAAACAATCTGTTGAGCCATGAACAAGTGAGTTTATGGATGTTAAAGAATGTCAAACAGTTTCAATTGGATAGAAATTTTGAATTCAAAAGGCTGTGGATGTTGGGACACTTAGAACGTTCAAGAATGAGATTGATCGATTTTTTTTAGTAAGCATGCCCAGAGCTAATGTGGGTAAGTAGTGGTGAAATATAAATCAGTCATAATTTAATCAAAGGTGGATTAAATCTGAGGGACAGAATGGCCTCCTGCTGTTTCTATGTTCTTAGAATTGATAAAATGGCAAATAAGACCTCTTGCAATCAAATATGCCAGAATGAAGATGGGGGTCAATGGGTTACTGTGAATAGCTCTGTATTGTCAAACAGGAGATGTCAAGCCAAAATGAAAATGATACTATTATTTTTCAGTTCTAAGCTCATGCTCCTAAAATTCATATTCCTAATTTGAATAAATACACTTCCGTCACTGATATCATTTCTCATTTTGTCCCTCAGTGTCCAGTATGCAGTCTCTATGTACAGAGAATGGATGCGGAGAAGCTGTGTGTTCAGTGTCTGCCTTGCTCAGAGAAATCAAAGAAAACCTTTCAGTTCTGCTGGGAGTGTCAGAGGGAGTGGAAGAATACTGATGTGCAGAGTAACAACTGCGGTAACGAATCCTGCAGTCTGACAGCTCTGCTTCTGGGCTGTGGTACAACCGAAGACCAGGCTAGCCCAGTGTATGGCTGTCCTGAAGTCCGGGCCTGTCCCAACTGTGAGACATTAACACAGCATTGCACGACAGGCTGTCCATTTGTACAGTGTCCCACCTGCAATTCTCAATTTTGCTACCGGTGCCTTCAGCTAAATGGACATCGTAGAGAAAGGCAAACTGGGTCACCACTTTGTTATATAGCTGAAAGGCAAAAGGTCGGCAGTAAAAAGCAGAATGATCTGCTGGATTCTCAAATGGAGAATTCAATCACAAGAACGTCTCCATTATTAACTGGAGGATTAGGGTCCCAACAGGAGCAAAGAGACATACAGTCTGAAAACACTTGTGTAATTTTTTGAACTTTGTGTTTGGAAATTCCTGTTGAACATCCTCCTTGATGCAAAGTAGAAACTTTCTCTGATGTGACAGCTATATCTTTATCTCTTGCTGCCTTCTGCAGGGAGATTTTTTTCCCCCAAATATTTTCTCCAGCTCTTGCTTAGATACTTTTCCTGTGGACGCAACAGCTTCCCCACATTCCCTCTCCTGAGTGGACATTCCTCATGTATAGGCTTAGACAGCAAAGAGGAAATCACTCTGGACAAGGTGGAAAGGCGCTGATGACACTAAGATGAGTGGTAAAGCGAAAAGTGCAGAGGATACTGGAAGTCTGCAGAGGGATTTGGATAGGTTAAGTGAATGGGCTAGGGTCTGGCAAATGGAATACAATGTTGACAAATGTGAGGTTATCCATTTTGGTAGGAATAACAGCAAACGGGATTATTATTTAAACAATAAAATATTAAATCATGCTGCTGTGCAGAGAGACCTGGGTGTGCTAGTGCATGAGTCACAGAAAGTTGGTTTACAGGTGCAACAGGTGATTAAGAAGGCAAATGGAATTTTGTCCTTCATTGCTAGAGGGATGAAGTTTAAGACTAGGGAGGTTATGCTGCAATTGTATAAGGTGTTAGTGAGGCCACACCTGGAGTATTGTGTTCAGTTTAACATAGAATTATTATTTTTTTAACATAGAATTTACAGTGCAGAAGGAGGCCATTCGGCCCATTGAGTCTGCACCGGCTCCTGGAAAGAGCACCCTATCCAAGGTTAACACCTCCACCCTATCCCCATAACCCAGTAACCCCACCCAACACTAAGGGCAATTTTGGACACTAAGGGCAATTTATCATGGCCAATCCACCTAACCTGCAGATCTTTGGAATGTGGGAGGAAACCGGAGCACCCGGAGGAAACCCACGCACACACGGGGAGGATGTGCAGACTCCGCACAGACAGTGACCCAAGCCGGAATCGAACCTGGGACCCTGGAGCTGTGAAGCCATTGTGCTATCCACAATGCTACCGTGTTGCCCTAAGGAGTTTTGGTCTCCTTACTTGAGAAAGGACGTACTGGCACTGGAGGGTGTGCAGAGGAGATTCACGAGGTTAATCCCAGAGCTGAAGGGGTTGGATTACGAGGAGAGGTTGAATAGACTGGGACTGTACTCATTGGAATTTAGAAGGATGAGGGGGGATCTTATAGAAACATTTAAAATTATGAAGGGAATAGATAGGATAGATGCGGGCAGGTTGTTTCCACTGGCGGGTGAAAGCAGAACTAGGGGGCATAGCCTCAAAATAAGGGGAAGTAGATTTAGGACTGAGTTTAGGAGGAACTTCTTCACCCAAAGGGTTGTGAATCTATGGAATTCCTTGCCCAGTGAAGTAGTTGAGGCTCCTTCATTAAATGTTTTTAAGGTAAAGATAGACAGTTTTTTGCAGAATAAAGGGATTAAGGGTTATGGTGTTCAGGCCGGAAAGTGGAGCTGAGTCCACAAAAGATCAGCCATGATCTAATTGAATGGCAGAGCAGGCTCGAGGGGCCAGATGGCCTACTCCTGCTCCTAGTTCTTATGTTCTTATGACCTCGACCCATCTATCACTGAATACCCCAGAAAGGAAGCCCGTATACAACTGTTTCCATAGGAATCTCAATAAAGCTGTTGGTGATAGGTTAGCTTACTATGTGGCTTAGATCTTGGATATCTAGGACATCAAGGTAGCCCACGCCGTAAAAGCTGCTACTAGATAGACCTTTCTGATGACTGATGTGCTTGGTAAGGTTGATAGTCACATTCCAGGACTGAATAGAGAGGACAGCAGCTCCTGCTGAAGCTGCCTGTCTCTAACTGGTGCAATGTGATGTGTTCCTTGCTCAAGGGAATGGTGACAAAGCTCTTACACATTTTATAGATGTCTTACTCACGCCACTTGTGATGAATTTGACTTGCCTGCTTTCCACCTTGTGGAAGGCTCCATTTCTCCAAATCCCCCTTGAATCTGTAAAGACCACTCCATCACACAGCGCATTCCCAACCCTAACCACACAAACTGCATTCAAACTACTGTCCGCATGTCACATCTGGGTGTTTTGCCAGTCACTGTAAACCTGTCCCACCTGGTCACTGACCCTTTCTGCCATGGGGGAACAGTTTCCCATTATATACTCCATATAAACTCAATGATCTTAAACACCTCTACTATGGTGATTATGAAGGCCTGACTCACCTCAACCCAACAGAACTTGTCGTCCAGCCTCGGAAATCACAGCATGGAGGGGTGGGGTAAAATACAGACGAGCTAAATTTATTTTCAAATGGCTCCATAGTTTCTTGCCAACTCATGGAGTTTACAGATATTCTGCAAGACGTTGGACCAAATGGGCTGGGAAGGTTCAACACATGATCAATGTCAGGAGTGCGTTACCCTTGGCCTCTATGTTTTTTATTGTGTAAGGGAAAATCAATTATGGTTCCTGCTTGGAATAGTAATCCAGCCTCCTGTCAGCCATTGTGGAAGTGAGCTCATGTAGACTGTGACAATAATATTGATTTTGTTAAAGTTTTACTTTCCATTTATTTTATGGTTAGTGCATGTGATGTTAAGTTGGGGTATTTTTTTGTCAACCAAGCTTTCAGCTCAGCGCTGTCGGCCTGGCTGCAAGGATTGAAGGATTCTGAGGCAATCACAATGGGATTGCACCAGGATACGAGGCAAAAAATGCCCTGTGTCAGTCCATATGTCCATTGGCCATAGAACCCTTGGCTATTGCGCTGAGGAGCTCGGGATTGTGGAAGGGGGTAATGAGGTGGGGGATGGAACATAGGGTGTCCTTGAATGTAGATGATTTGTTGCTGTATATTTTGGAGCCGAGATTTCGGTGGGGGGGGTATACTAGGGTTGCTTCATTGATTTGGGATGTTTTCAGGGTACAAACTGAATTTCGAGCAAAGTGAGTATTTTGTGGTCTGGGTGAGGGCTGCTATTCCGACTGGCAGCGTCTCATTTTAGGCATTTGTGGGTGCAGGTGGCCGAGAATTGGGCAAGGCTTCGGAACTTCGCTGGCTTGGTGGGGAGGGCGGAGGCTGATTTGCTGAGGTGGGACTATCTCCCTCTGTCATTGGGGCTGGCTGCAGGCAGTAAAGATGATGTTTTGCCCTAATTCTTGTTCTTGTTTCAATGTCTGCCGGTCTTTTTGCCCAAGGCATTTATTAGAAGAGTGGACAGGCTGCTCTCCACGCTTGTTTGGCGGGGAAGGTGGCCAGGATAAGTAAGATGATACTGCTGAGAGGATGGCAGGCGGGTGGGGGGGGGGGGGGGGTGTTGTGTGTGGTTAGGCCTCCCAAATGTGTTGTATTATTATTGGGTGGCAATTGCAGATGTTTGGGGTTGGAGCTTGGTAGCGGGGGGGGAGCTATGTGGGAAGCTATAGGGGAGAATGGGGGTGGGATCTTGCAGGGGGTTGGGGTTGTGGCTGCTGGCAATGGCGCCACTCCCGATGGCCCGAGTGGAAGGTATACGGTGAGTCAGGTGATGGTGGTCACGTTGAAGATCTGGAAGCAGTTCAGACAGTATTTTAGGTTAGGAGCTGGGTCAGGGGTAATGCTGATCAGGGGAAATCGTGGGTTCGAGCCAGGGAGGATGGATGCAAGGTTTCGGGGATGGGAAGAGAGGGGGGATTAAGGAAATGAAGGATTTGTTTCCACGAGGGCGATTTGCGAGTCTGGAGGAGTTGGGTGAGAGGTTTGGGCTGGTACAGGGGGAAAGCTTTAGGTGCGGGACTTTGCAAAGAAGATCTTCGCAACATTCCCAATAGCGCCTGCCTCCTCGTTGTTGGAGGCGTTGCTGTGGCGTGTTGGTTTGGAGAGGTGGGTTGTTTTGTGAGAATTTTGGAGGAGGATGGGGTATCCATGCACGGGGGTTAAGGCAAAGTGGGACGAAGAGTTGGGGGTGGCGCTGGAGGAGGGATTGTGGTGTAAGGTGCTGCCGAGGGTTAATGTCTCAAATTTGTGCGCAAGGCTGGGGCTGATACAGCTGAAGATAGTGTAAAGGGTGCACCTGACAAAGTCTAGGATGAACCGGCTGTTCGAAGCGGTGGAGGGTGTCTGTGAGCGTGTGGGATGTTTTGGTCCTGCCCGAAGCTGGAAATGTTTTGGAGGACGGTGTTCAGAACCATTTTGGGGGTTTTACATGTTGGTGTGGAGCCTGGTCCCCTAGCAGCCATATTTGGGGTGTTGGACCGGCCAGGCGTATGCAGGGGCAGGTGTTTTGGCCTTCGCCTCGCTGATTGCTGGCAGGCGGGTCTTGGGTGGAGGTCAGTTTCTCCACCCTGTGCCTCGGCGTGGCGGGGGTCCTGCTGGAGTTTCTGACTCTGGAGAAGGTGAAGTTTGTGCTGAGGGGGGCGAGTGAGGGGTTCTACAATTGTTGGGGTTTGATCATCATGCATTTTCGGGAGTTGGTTACCGTTGATTGTCGGGGGGGGGGGGGGGGGGGGGGGGGGGGGGGGGGGGGTTTCGGTGGGCAGGAGTTTTTTGTGGGGTTGTTTTGTATTGTAAAGCTGTTGAAAACTTATTAAATAAAAATACTTTTTAAAAAAAAACTCTGCTGACCAGCAGAACAGCTAAGAGGTTGAGCCATCTTTCTGAGCAAGTCACTCTTTGCTTTAGTGCATGTGTAGATTTATTCCATATATCTGCGAAAATAATGTAATATTCACCTGTCTGTACAAAATAAAATGATCTGACAAGACCGCACATACAGTTTGTTTTTTGAAGAATGTTCTGTTTCTTTATCATGATGCCTGGGTCTGCAGTTGTTTACCTACATACCAGACAGAAAATGAAGAAAGTTGTAGCACAGGAAACTCAAGGCCTGCTTGTGTGTGGGCAAGTCACAATAAACCTGAGAATATTTCGAGTGTTTTGTCATAGAAACTGCAATCCCCATATATTCCCATGAATGATGTATTTGTAAGTGAGTGTGCATATTTTAACCTTTTTTTTTTTTTTTTTAAATTTAGAGTACCCAATTTATTTTTTCCAATTAAGGTGCAATTTAGCGTGGCCAATCCACCGACCTGCGCATCTTTGGGTTGTGGGAGCAAAACCCACTGCGACACCGTGCTGCCCATATATATTTTAACCTTGAATGAATAATTACATTTTTAAAAACTCAGTAGCTAAACAATTTTTATTTTGAAAAGGTGAGTTTATTTCGCGCTATTGCTCTGGAAGGTACTTGAGAAAAGATAACATTACTCACAAGCACACACAGAGATTAATTACAAATGAAGATACGACAAGACTTACAAGAATTGAATCCATTACAGCGATATTCAGTGCAGGCCGAATGATTTGAAAATGGAGATGCTGATTTGGAAGTCAAGATGTTGCATTGCCTGAAGATGCCAGGACGTCCCTGCAGCTGCGATGGCTTCCACTGTCCATTTGACAGAGGTTACTTCAACAGGTGAGCTTGCAGACGGAATCGGGCTTTACATGGGGGAGAAAAGATTCCCTCCTTCTGTTTAGGCAGTTTTTGTCACTTTCAAACCACCTGGTTTCTTGAAGCTGAAGCCATGGTTGTTTCTGTTTTGTTATGCTCATGACGTTGCATATGCTGCTTCCTTGATGTGCACTCTGACAAAGGAAGGTTCAGACATGGAGATAGCTTTAACACATTTATTAAACTGTTAATGATTCTCCTACTTGGATTTGACTCTCCTGTTAATCCTGCTATAGCTACTCAGACTGACGAACCAGTCTGCTACAATCCAGGTGGTGGGTGTGATGTGTTTCAAATCAACCCTGTGTACTCACTGAGTCTCCACTGGAAAGAGGCTGAGCATGTGTGCTGTGTCCTTTTATATGGGTTGGTGTAATGCCCTCCTGTGGTAGTGTCACCTCTGGGTGTGTCGTGAATGCCCATTGGTCGTGCCCTATCTTACTGGCCTATTGGTTGAATGTCTATGTGTCATGTCTCTGGTGCTCCCTCTAGTGTCTATCTAGTCTACGTGTATTTACATTAACCCCTTGTGTTTTTACAGTGATGCATATCACCACAGTTTCTAGATGCCTTTCTTTGTCTCTCTGAGTTGAAGTTGCTTTAAGATGGCTCTCTCTGGGTCTCCTGCCTACCTCGATGCTCTTTGCAGGTTGTAGCCAAGATGGCCACTGTTATCATCTGACCTGTACAAAATGTCAAGTCAACTTTCCATAATTCCTTTACAGTTACCTGAATTCACCTTATTCCCCAGTGGTGATCAAGGGTCAAATTTGTCCACGCCTTACAATGACTAATCAGTTAGAGTCCTTGGGCTGGATTCTTCAGTAATGGGGCTATGTCCCCACGCCAGCGTAAAAACGCTGGCGTTTCACTCTGGACTTTCCTAAAGAATGTCGTCTCTGCCCTGCTGAAATTGTTCCGATTTGAATCTACAAGAACCAAATAGTGACCCTCTGATTTTGTAAACACAATTAGGGTGCTGTTTCCAAGGGCTGGTGCAGACTCAATGGGCTGAATAGTCTCCTTCTGCACTGTTGGTATTCTATTCTATTCTACTCAGTCCAAGGTTTTCAAAATGTGACCGTAAAAACAAATTTTTCTAAAAGTTTGTAATATCATAACTATGCAGGTTATTATTGATTTCACAGCCCCTGTGACTGCACATTGAGAGCAAAATGGATACAAATCTGCTGGGAGTGCAACCATCGTGTTAAACGGTTGCATGCACAAGAACGACTTTACAAAAATTACTTTATCAATTGGTAAATATCAAGCCTCCCCAACCAAAGTTCCTGCATTTTATTCCCTCCGAGTTGGCCAGCCTGCCCCCAACTCAGTAACTTTATTCAAACTCTCTAACCCATCCAGTTATGCATTTCCTACTTCCTGTGGTCCACCATTGGTAGCTGTGACTTTCCTCACTAAGCATCTGCCTCCGCCATTTTAACAGGCTCTATAAGAGCCAAGTTATCTTTTGTCTGATCAGCACTCCTGCAAAGCACATTGGGACATTTTATACTTTTGTATTTATACAGCACCTTCGATGCTTTATTGCTTGAAATCTCCAAAAGTGGGCATTTATTGGTATTTTCTATTTTTTAAAAACTAGTCACTGTCTGTTCAAGAATCACATGGAAAATTGGTATATTTTGATCAATAAGCTGACCCATTTGTGCTTTTGAGGCCATTATCTGAGCAAGGACACCCAGAATGAATTAGTTGAACTGTTTCCATATCATGTCCTTCAACCTAAAATCAAAAGAATCTATAATGCAAGGCAATTTATCATGGCCTGAGGTTGCTGGTTTCTCTTTCCCTCCTTTCTTAAAGCCAGTGTTGTTTCATTTCTCAACTTCAAATCTGACAAAACCTTCCAAAAGCTATGGGGCTGGAATGTCCGATTCTGAGGCTATGTCCTCACGCCGGCGTGGGAACGGACCGCAAATCGGGCGCAAGACAGCCACCGATCCTGTTTGGCTGGGGGCTAGCATTCCCAGCAGCATAGAGCACCCGGCTCCAGCTACCGCCTGGAGAATTGCCAAGTCTGTGGCAGCATATGCGGCAGCATGTAGTGGCTGCGCCATGCAACATGGCGCCGGCCGCTCGCGGACCCGGCCTGCTAAATAGTGCCGCCCCCCCCTTTGGCCGGCTCGCACGCCCTGGACCACCCCCCAACATTGCCCCCCGCCCCTGGAGGGGGCGGAACATCGTGGAAGCGGCTCCGTCCCTGATTTGGTCAGAAACAGGTATTCTTCAGCCAATCGCGATTTCGGTGTCAGCGATCGGAGAATCCTGCCCAAGGAATTTTGGAATATGATAACTAGTCAATCCACGATCTCTGCACTATTTTAGAACGCTTGCGTGTAGGCTGTCCTGTCCCAGGGATTTGGCAGATTTTGCTTTCTCTAAAACTTTTTCTCATCTGACATTAAATACTTGAAATTCCTCGCTCTCATTAGCCCATAGGTTACCTTCTAATTCTGTTATGCAACTTTTGTCTTCTACTGCCTGTTTCCTCTGGTGGGATCGTCTGGTCACATGGATGGTGCTCCCCCTCCATGGGTTCCCTGGCAGCGGAGGGTGTGAACAATGGGAAATCCAGCTGTCAGCAGCGGGTTCAGAAGATCCCACTGCCGGCCAATGGCGGGCTGCCTCTGCTGCTGCATAGCACAATGGGCGGGGGGGGGGGGAGGAGGAGCGGGGGGGGAGGGGAGCGGGGGGGGGGGGGGGGGGAAGAGTGTGTGGAAAATCTTGCCCTGTGTCCTTGTGGTGAATGAGATTCACACGGTATTATAAGTTACCAATGTCACTCTGTTCCCATTGTATATATGTACCGATATGGTAAGTGCAGTTGCACTACCTGACCACCAGGGGAGTAGCTCTGGGAGTACTCGAGAGTTTATACTGGGCTCACCCCTTGGCTCCGCCCAGAACTCCTCCCCCTGGAGCTGCTGTATAAAGATCCGTGCCACAGAGCCAGCCGGCCAGTTCATCGAAAGTTCAATGGCGAACAGGCTGGCTCTGTTGTAAGTATATTAAAACCGCTATTCTAATCCTACAAGCACGTGTCCGTAGAATTAATGGTTCCATCAATTTAATATACTTACGAAACAGTCAAAGTAAATCATGGAAGCAGCCCTCAAGCCCGGACGCCTAGAACTCGACCCGCAGGATGCAGAGGCTAAAGAAATGTTCTCCCACTGGCTGAGATGTTTTAAGGCCTACCTGGCAGAAGCCAGCACCACTGGAACAACGGAGGAACAAAAACTCAGCCTACTGCAGGCGAGGGTAAGCCACAGAATCTCCACGCAGCTAAACCCGGCCGGTTCTTACACCGCAGCGCTGGCGATATTGGACAAAATGTACATTAGGCCCATTAACGAGGTTTATGCACGCCACGTGTTTACGACTCGCCATCAGCGGCCTACAGAAACGCTAGCCGACTTTGTACGTGAACTGAACAATCTCTCTAATGACTGTAATTATCAGGCCGTTACCACGGCTGAACATAGGGAGCTTGCTGTGCGGGACGTCTTCGTAGCTGGCCTTAGATCGAACTATGTGCGCCAAAGACTGCTAGTAAAGGGGGCCCAGGACTTGAATACTACTGTGGAGGCTGCTACCACTATGGAAGTCTCCTTCCGCAGCCTCACCTCGTTTCCTGCGGACCCCGTGACCTCATCGTGGGCCCTTGACCAACAACACCCCCAAGCCTGTGCCGCACGGCCCCCCAGCTACCGCGCTGCCAAAGCCAGTTACCCTGCGGCCCCAGCCAGTCAATCTGCTGCCCCAGCCAGCTACTCAGCTGCCCCAGCCGGCCATTTCTGTGGCCAAAGCCAGCACCCGCGGCAGCACTGCCCAGCCCGATCCGCGACCTGCAGCAGCTGCGGGAAGAAAGGCCACTATGCCAGAGTGTGCCTCGCGAAAAGGGCCCCAGTTTCTAACTCCCCAGTAGAGAGAACAAATCGCTCCCAGCACCAGCGGGCCCGCGGAGCCCGAAACGCTGCGGCCTACGTCCCGACTCCGCCCCCTCCCGCCACGTGCGACTCATGGGGGCCGCCATCTTGGACACCATCTTCCTCGCCGCTCACCACATGCGATCCACAGGCCCCATCTGCATCTCCATGCTCAGATAGCTCATCAGAAGACTACGACTTCCCCGGGCACTCATCACAGGGCCCGCAACTCAGCGCAGCGATCCTGCATCAAGCTCGCCAGAACGTACCGGCATCTACTCGACCGGACGCCCACTCGGAAGACTACGACTTCCCCGGGCACCCATCACGCGGCCCGCAACTCACGCGATCACCCTAGATCAATCCCACCCCAAGCACCTACGAAGTTCGATGGCGGAGGTCCAAATCAACGGGTACAGCACGCCATGCCTCTTTGACTCCGGGAGCACCGAGAGCTTTATACACCCAGAGCTGGTAAGACGCTGTTCGCTTCCTATTTCTCCTGTGAGCCAAAATACGCCCTCACTTCGGGCTCCCACTCAGTCCAAATCCAAGGACAAACCGTCGCTACGCTCACAATTCGAGGTGCTAGTTATTCGAAATTTAAACTTTATGTCCTGCCCGACCTCTGCGCGCCACTCTTATTAGGCCTGGATTTCCAGTGCAACCTCAAGAGCCTCACCCTCAGCTTCTGCGGGCCCCTGCCCCCACTCACTATCTGCAGCCTAGCTATGCTGCGCATCGCCCCCACTCCTCTCTTCGCCAATCTCACTCCAGATTGCAAGCCAGTAGCTACTCGCAGCAGGCGATACAGCCTACAAGATAGGGTCTTTATCCGTTCGGAGGTCCGACGGCTGCTCAGTGAGGGGATCATGGAGGCCAGTAATAGTCCCTGGAGAGCTCAGGTGGTGGTCGTCAAGACCGGGGAAAAATTTCACATGGTCGTCGACTATAGTCAGACCATAAATCGCTTTATGCTCCTAGACGCGTATCCCCTCCTCAGAATCGCAGACATGGTTAACCAGATCGCCCAATATCGGGTATTTTCCACGGTGGATCTGAAGTCTGCATACCACCAGCTCCCAATCCGCCCGGAGGACCGCCACTACACGGCGTTCGAGGCCGATGGCCACCTCTTCCATTTCCTCCGGGTTCCCTTCGGCGTCACTAACGGGGTTTCTGTGTTCTAACGAGCAATGGACTGAATGGTAGACCAGTACGGGCTGCGGGCCACGTTTCCGTATCTGGACAATGTTGCCATCTGCGGCTATGACCAGCAGGACCACGACGCCAACCTCCACCGTTTTCTCCAAACGGCACAGAAATTAAACCTCACTTATAACAAGGAGAAATGCGTTTTCCGCACAAACAGACTGGCCATCCTCGGCTACGTCGTGGAGAACGGAGTCCTGGGCCCAGACCCGGACCGTATGCGCCCCCTCTTAGAACTCCCCCCTCCCTCATTGCCCCAAGGCCCTCAAACGGTGCTTGGGGTTCTTTTCATACTATGCCCAGTGGGTCCCTCAATATGCGGACAAAGCCCACCCACTCTTTAAGGCCACACGATTTCCCCTGTCAGCTGAGGCGCGCCAGGCCTTTAGCTGCATCAAGTAGGACATCGCCAAAGCAGCTATGCGGGCGGTGGATGAATCCAGATCAGCATCTGAAAGCCATCCACGATGACCTCTGCCATCCAGGGGTCACCCGGCTCGCTCACTACATCAGAGCCCGAAACCTGCCTTTCTCCAACGAGGAGGTAAAAGCGGTCACCAGGGACTGCCCGATCTGTGCAGAGTGCATACCGCACTTCTATAGACCAGACAGGGCCCACCTGGTCAAGGCTTCTAGGCCCTTTGAACGCCTTGCGATCGATTTCAAAGGGCCACTCCCCTCCACTAACAAGAACATTTATTTCCTCAACATCATAGACGAGTTCTCCCGATTCCCTTTTGCCACTATGCATTAGGGCCCTGCATAGTGTCTTCACCCTGTTTGGTTTCCCCAGCTACGTGCACAGCGACCGGGGTTCGTCCTTTATGAGCGACGAGCTGCGTCAGTACCTGCTCGACAAGGGCATCGCCTCGAGCAGGACTACCAGCTACAACCCCAGGGGGAACGTGCAGGTAGAGAGGGAGAACGCGACGGTCTGGAAGACCGTCCTACTGACCCTCCGGTCTAGAAAACTCCAAGTCTCCCAATGGCAAGATGTCCTCCTAGATGCTTCCACGCAATTAGATCCCTCCTCTGTACAGCGACCAATCAAACCCCTCCCGAGCGGCTCTTCATTTTTTCTAGGGGTACTACCACGGGAGTCTCACTTCCGGCGTGGCTGAGGACACCAGGCCCAGTTCTCCTGAGGAAGCACGTCAGGGCGCACAAAACCAACCCCCTTGTTGAAAAGGTGCGCCTCCTCCATCCCAACCCCCAGTACGCATTCGTGGAGTTCCCGGACGGTCGCCAGGACACAGCGTCCCTGCGGGACATGGCACCCGCTGGATCCAGCCCCCCCTACCCCCACTGAGGAACCCCTTACCCCGTTCCCTATGCTGCCACCCCCTCGTGCCCCCAATCCCGCAAGCTCACCCCACCGGTTCCACGCGCCAGAACCAGCCCGCCCCCAGCTCCCCCAGTCTCCGGTCGAGCCAGAGGTGTATGAAGTTTGGACAAGACCCACCCCGGAGTCTGCCATCGTACCCCAGCTCTCAACACCCACCCAGCCACCGCAAGAGGCTGCAACCCCGGTGCTCCGCAGATCGCAACGAACAATTCGTCCACCGGACAGACTAACTCTGTGAGCCACCACCTCCGCCGGACATGATTTTTTTCACAGGGGGTAAATGTGGTGAATGAGATTCACACGATATTATAAGTTACCAATGTCACTCTGTTCCCATTGTATATATGTACCGATATTGTAAGTGCAGTTGCACTACCTGACCACCAGGTGGAGTAGCTCTGGGAGTACTCGAGAGTTTGTACTGGGCTCCCCCTTGGCTCCGCCCAGAACTCCTCCCCCTGGAGCTGCTGTATAAAGATCCGTGCCACAGAGCCAGCCGGCCAGTTCATCGAAAGTTCAACGGCGAACAGGCTGGCTCTGTTGTAAGTATATTAAAATCGCTATTCTAATCCTACAAGCACGTGTCCGTAGAATTGATGGTTCCATCAGTCCTTAATCACCTTGTGGAATTAACAGGCATTGTATTGTTAACTGTTAGCAGAAGTTGTTTGCTTTCTGTTTCTATCTCTCTTCAGGAAAAAAAAGCATTCCTAGCTGCCAGGGCCTGAGGTAAAATAAAAATGTACATATCCAACAATGATTACAGGGTGTCAAAACCCCTCTCCCCCCCCCCCCCCCCAATTCAAACTTCACCTTCTCCAGGATCAAAAACTCCAACAGGTCCCTCGCCACACCGAGGCACAGGGTGGGGAGACTCACCTCCACCCCAACAAGACCTGTCTCCGAGCAATCAATGTGGCGAAGGCTAAAACATCCACACTGCCTGTAACTCGGGCCAGTCCGAAACCCCAAATATGGCTTCTAGGGAACCAGACTCCACATCCATGTGCAAGACCCCGAAGATTGTGCTAAATATCATCCTCCAAAACCTTTCCAGCTTCGGGCAGGACCAAAACGTATGAGGGCCCCCTCTCACATCGCTCACAGGTATTCTCCATCCCCTCAAACAGCTGGCTCATCCTTGATTTTATGTGGTGCGCCCTATGCTCGACTTTCAATTGAATCAGCCCCAGCCTCACACAGGAGGCATTTGCAGCACCTCACACCACAATCCTTCTTTCATCAACCCCACTCCTCCATCTCCTCCTCCCACTTTGCCTTGATCCCCTCCGTAGACACCCTGTCCTCTTCCAGGATCCCCCCCCCCCCCCCCCCCCCCCCCCCCCGTAGATCGCTGAAACAACCCCCGTCTCCAACTCTCCCACTGAAAGCACTGCCTCTAGCAACGAGGAGGCCGGCACTATCAGGAAAGTTGGGAAAACCTTCCTTGCAAAATCTCGGACCTGCAGGTACCTAAACTCTACCCCCTGCAACATTCCATACTTCCCTCCCACTCCTCCAGACTCGCGAATCGTCCCCCAAGAAACAAATTCTTCATCTCCTTGATCCCATCTCCGAAACCTCACATCCATCCTCCCGGCTGGAACCCATGATTCCCCCTAATTGGCAGCCCCCCTGACCCGGCTCCCAGACTGAAATGTTGGCTGGACTGCTTCCAGAATTTCAAAGGAGCCGCCATCACCACCTTGGGAGGATGCAGGCAGGGAAGGCGGCGGGGCCTGATGGGTTCATAGATCATAGAATTTACAGTGCAGAAGGAGGCTATTCGGCCCATCGGGTCTGCCCTGGTCCTTGGAAGGAGCACTCTACTTAAGCCTACTCCTCCACCCTATCCCTGTAACCTAGTAACTCCACCTGACCTTTTAGACATGAAGGGGCAATTTGCCATGGCCAATCCACCTGATCTGCATTCAGTGGCGATGTGGGCCTATACAATCCACACTCCACTGTGTCCTTATTTTCCTTATCTTTGGACTGCGGGAGGAAACTGGAGCACCAGGAGGAAACCTACACAGACATGGAGAGAAAGTGCAAACTCCACACGGTCACCTGAGGCCGGAATTGTACCCGGGTCCCTGGAGCTGTGAGGCAGCAGTGCTAACCACTGTGACACCGTGCCACCCCGTTGGATTAAAAAATTTTAAAATTTAGAGTGCCCAATTTTTTTCCCCAATTAAAGAGCAATTTAGCGTGGCTAATCCACCTATCCTGCACATCTTTGGCTGATGGGGGTGAGACCCATGCAGACACGGAGGGAATGTGCAAAATCTACATGGACAGTCACCCAGGGCCAGGATCGAACCCGGGTCCTCAGTGTCGTGAGGCAGCAGTGCTAACCACTGCACCATGCTGCCCTTCCCAGTTGAATTCTATAAGAAGTTTGAGGAGAAGTTGGTAACGCTGATGGTGGGAATGTTCGAGAGTGTGATAGGCAGGGGTGTCTTACCACAGATGATGGGGCAGGCTTTGATTTCACTGCTGCGAAAAGGAGGATAAGTACCCGTCGAGTGTGGATCATATAGGCCCATATCTCTACTGAATGTAGATGCCAAGATATTGGCAACGGTTCTGGAGGTAAGGTAGGAGGGATGTCTCCCGAAGGTGATTGGGGAGGACCAAACTGGGTTCATGGAGGGAAGGCAGCTGTTCTTGAACATGAGGAGGTTGCTGAATGTGACCTTGTCTCCGGTGGAGGGAAAGGAGACCCAGGTGGTGGTGGCACTGGTGTCCCTATACACCAACGATTTGCTGTTGTATATCTCGGAACCGAGCATGTTGGTGGGGAGTATAATGGAACTGCTCCAAAGATTCGGGCTGTTTTCGGAATATAAATGGAACTTAGGCAAGAGCCAGTATTTCATGGTCTCCCAGCAGGGCGTAGGGTGGGGTTAGGGTTACTGCCATTCCATTTGGGGGTAAACCACTTTCCTATTCAACCAACCCAAAAAACCAACTGTTCTTTCCACAAACAACAACCCAAAATGAGAAATAAAGGCTTAGCACAGCTCCCCCCCATTCTGTCCCAATCCCAATCCCATCCCTCGTTTCAGCTCCAGTTCTTCCGCTTTCACAAACGCCTCCGCTGTTTCCACCGTCTCGAAGTAGAAATCTCTCGAGTTGTAGGTCACTCTCAGCTTTGCAGGTAGACTACGCCAAATCTCACACCATTGCTGCAGAGTGCCACCTTCGCATGTCCGAAGGCCACGTGCGTTCTCGCCAGCTCCACCGTCAAGCCCCGGTATATTTGAACACCAGCTCCTTCCCACCTCACCTCATGCATTTGCTTCACCCAACTCAGGACCTTCTCCTTAACATGAAACTTATGGAAGCAAATTCTATCTGCCCTCCTCGAGGGTTCTTCCCCCTCAGCCAACAACTCCGGCAGCATCTTCGCAAAGTACTCAGTCAGCCTCGGGCCCTCCACCCCTCAGGCGAGCCCACAATTCAGAAATTCTACTGCCTTGACCTGCTCTCCAGGTCCTCCACCTTGGCTCTAAGTCCTTTGTTGGCCTCCACCACGCTTCACAGCTCCACACCCATCGAGGTGAACTGATCACTGGGTTGTGACAGAACTTCCTCCACCCTCTTCAACTTCTCTCCATGCTCCTGCACCTCGGCCGATGTCTTCGACACCGCCGCCTTCACTGGGCCTATCGCCTCCTCCATCAGCCTCTTCATCGCAGCCAACATCTCCTTTTGTAACATATCCATGTGCTTAGTGAACTGCCTCTCATCTTTCTCAAATATTATGTATACTGGCATATTTATTTCTCAACCATGATCACCCTGTAGCCATATTTCTACTGGTGATTAATTCTAAATAATTGATCTCAATTTGTGTGACTAGGTCATCTATCACATTGCAGATTCTTTGTGTAATCAGGTAAAGAAACTATAATTTCATTTTTACTACAATGCATAGACACATTTGCTATTTCACAATTGATGTGTTGGATACCCTGGATCTGTGGAGACTGCGTTTACCTCAGCAGTAACACATACAGGCTACCAACACTTGAAATAGTACAACACTATTTTATTAAGCTAGGAACTGTTGAACATACTTTCACTGTGGGTCGACACTATGTTAGATTAAACTGAAGACCTATGCCTATTCTAACCAGTCTATACTATCAGCACATGGTGAAGATCTGTGCTACAAGCTGTGAGTTCTGTCCTTCTCAGAGGCTGCATCCGAGTGAACGGAAAAACGAGTGCCCTCTGGCTTTATAGCGAGTGTGCTCTAACTGGTGATTGGCTGCTGTGGTGTATGTGTTGATTGGTCTTGCAGTGTGTCAATCAGTGTGTGTCTGCACCATTATATACTGATGTGTATATTATGACAACAATTAGTGTTAAACTCCCTTGTCCCTTCCTATCCACTCAGTCTTTATTCACATCATTACACTGCCCTGTTGCCTTGACCGTTCTCTTTGGATTCCCAAATCTCCCTTCACCCCAACCCTCTGTTGTATCTGTCCAATTCAGATACTTCAACCAGCTCCTTAATTAAAGTTTATGCAGATGTCTTTATTTATGAGTAGAACAAAGTACGGATACGGATATAATGTTCTAAATTGCCCTTAGCCTCCAAAAAAGGTTAGGAAGAGTTATTGGGTTACCGGGATAGGGTTGAAGTGAGGGCTTAGGTGCAGACTCAATAAGCCGAATGACCTCCTTCTGCACTTTATGTTCTATGTTCAATGCACCACCATGTCTGCTGCTATGGGTTACACATTATCTGTTCCCATATTAGGTAACAGTAGATACTCTCGGTGATGGAAAGTCTGGCTCGATCTGGGCACCTGTGGTAAGCCACTGTTACTGTATTATATATATTGTGGTAAACCACTGTTACTGTATTGTTGCTGTCTCTGCTGGCTCTGCCTGTGGCTCCTCCCCTCAGGCTCTGTATAAAGGTGGCCAACCTCTGGCCCTGCCCCAGTTAGGGATCGGTTTCCAGCAGGTTCCCGTTTAGCTTATTAAAGCCAAAGTTTTGTTCCACAACTCATCTTTGTTATAATTGATGGCACATCAGCTCTGAACAACATTCTTCCTGAGGTTTGACTGCAGTATATTTTTTAAATGACCACACCTCCACCTCTGTCAGTTTAAAGCTCTGTGCACATCTCTAGTTGTCTGGTAGGCCAGGGCACTTCTCAGGCCAGGCTGTCAATTTTGGTTATATCTGCTTTATATTTATTGATGACTTGATCTTATCAGTTTGGAATGGTAGTCACCATTAGCTGTGCAACAGCAAGGGACAAAGTTACAGCTTTTATTTTTGTCAGGGAATATTTTGCATGATGGGACAAAAGCTTCCCTTTGTGAAAGTGGAAAATTCCCCTTTCTCTAGTGTTGTGAACTCAAGGGCATTGAGACAGAATGAAACAGAAAGCGAGGTGAGTTACAGGAAATTGAAGCAGTGCCTACGGAATAAACATTCAGCATTTTAATTTCAGCAGGAAAGGATGGAAGTCATTGTTTATGAAGCAGATTGTAGAAGATTTCAGTTTGTCACTGCAGCGAGTTACCTAGAGACAGGTAAAAAATACTTTGTGGATGTTTAGAACAGAATTGTTAACTGTAAGTCGTGCCTTGTATGTTTGCTGTCACTGTTTATAGATGAATATTCCTTCGACTTGTCTGCGATGGGAATGACAGGAATGATCACTAGTGGGTTAGACTGAAACTGGAAGAATAGGTCTGTAACTCGTTTTAGGAACAGCGGCTGTGTATTTTGAAGGGCAGTTTTTTACATCAAATAGAGCATTATGATGTGTGATAAGGAACTGCCTTCCTGATGCAGCAGTTAGTTCAGTGGCACCCACTGCCATGTAGCGGGGCTGGATATAAACCCTGGACTGCTTCATTCCCAGTCCAGGCCACACTGAGAGGGCTGGTGGAGAGCAGATGGAGCAGATCTTAATTGTGGGGCTTGAGAGGCCATTGAGATGGAGAGAGAGAGAGAGAGAGGTCATTGTGGGAAGAATTCTGTTTTGTCTGTCCTCAGCATCTCCTAACAGCCGATGTGATGTATCACTGGGAGAATCTGGCCCGAAGTCCTGTGTTTCTCCTTTTAGTTGAAAGAAAGCCAACCAGATTTATGAATTAATTTATGGAATGAAGTTTAAAGATGCCCATCCGGAAAAGAACACGTTTAATGTGAATACATCCAGCTTCTGATGGGTGCTGTGATAATTCTGTTTATAATTTACTTTTACAAAACAGATGTGTCTCATTTCTAACTTCCAGCCCGAGTGGTACTTTTTGTTTGGAAATATTTAGAGATATTTTTCTGGTAACATTACGAAATTTATTTATTAGCTGCCACTCTAGTTTATGAAGGGAGAAGATGGCAGGAATGTGGTGATGTATTCTAGATCCTAGTGACTGGGTGTGTGATCTGTAGTTCCCGAGCTGTGTCATCAGATTGCTCAGCTTTATTTATTGTAGAGGAGACAAAGCTTCAGTTACAGGGACCCCAGTGGAAGGATTTTTAACTCTGCAATTTTACAACACAATCTCTATTCATAGATGCGTCATCTTCGGGTGTGGTTTCACCATCTTCCTCCGCTCTCTCTCTCTCTCTCCCTCTCTCTCTATATATATATATATATACATAAAATCTAAGTTGCTTTGAGCGGGGAGGTGTTAAACAAATGAGGAAGAACACTGAGAGCCGCTCTGTCTGCTCCCTGAAGTCTCCAGAAAGTCCCTAAATCCTCCAACAACAAACTGTTGACTCTCTAATGCAGGGGTGGGCAAACTACGCATGCGGCCCGCCAAAGGTCTTTATGCGGCCCACCAAGTCATTAAAAAAAAAAAAAAAATTTTTTTTAAAAAAGTTTTAAAATTATTTTTTTAAGGTTAATGGGGGGGGGGGGGGCTGTTGGGTTACTTACTGGTATAGGGTGGATACATTGACTTGAGTAGGGTGATCATTGCTCGGCACAACATCGAGGGCCGAAGGGCCTGTTCTGTGCTGTACTGTTCTATGTCCCATATGAGGCACCCAGAATCATAACCGGGTGAAGTAATTATTTTACTTAATATACTATGCGCCCCTTTAAAATTGTGAATTTCTGAATGTGGCCCTTGCACGGAAAAGTTTGCCCACCCCTGCTCTAATGCATTCCAGCATTTTTGTCTCCATTGCTGTATCTGGAAGTCCTTTCCAAACATTGATCATTCTTTTGTGTGAGGAGACTTCTGACCAGTTCCAAATTTACTAATATTAAATCCCGACCCCTCGGCCTACCCTCATTTTATTTGAAAGTAACTTTCCAGATCTACCTTTTAAAATTTTATTAAATATTTTGTCTGTCAGTTTGTCCTCGGCCACGGTAAATCCATTCTACAGATTGTCCTCAGAACTCGGACACTCATGGGCAGCTCCTGCCTTTTTCTGCATTCCAGCCCTCGAATATCTCGGAATTTAAGATACAATTAAATCATAACTTTTGAACTTGGACTTTTCTGTTTCCAAAACATTTTTTCTGCCATGATGTCATTTTAATGTCCCACACTTGGTGCAAACCCAGAGTGACAATTGGCTGGAGTTCGAGGTGCAGGCTCGGGGTTCACACAGCAGGGATACAGGCAGAAAAATAACAAGACACACAGACCATTTTGCCAGCTCTATTGGTGTCAATGGTTAGTCCTCAAACCCATTGGATTGGGCTTCGCCCACAGTCAAATTGATCTCACTCATTTGAAGGCGTCTCACTGCCAATCCCAGAGGTTGTCCAATTCAGAGTCTTGGTTTCACTCCTAACGTTGACCCCTCAATTTCACGACCTCAATTGCTCATCTCATGTTCCCACTAGAATTGGCGACCCACAATTTAGGGACTCCTGTTCCTGTGGTTAAGCATCCTATTGTCTTTATCGCCCTCAGTTTTTCATTGGGAGGACACGTTGAGCGTCAGGTTTACTAAGATTTTCTGTGTTTCTCTCTATTTCACCATTTGCTCTTCCATAACCACACTTTCTGTGTATCTCACACCCATTTTCACTTGTGTGGAGCAATTTTCACGTCTGCATTAAACACTTTCTGCTGTCGTGTAGCCACACTCTCAGACTCAAACTCATTTTGTCAGTTCTGACTATCTCCTTCTGTTTCCAGTGCCCCTCCCAGATGGTATTAGCTGCCACTCTAGTCTATTAGCATTGTGGATTTGAAAATTACAAAGTATTACAGCATAAAAATAGGTAATCAGTGCAAAAGGTCAATTTGTTTAATTAATTGTAAATAACTAGCTTCAACCTAGGCCTGTTCTTATTTGTAGGAGGACATGAAGCATCCTGCGGCCATATGGTGAAGTCCAGTGGCCTGAGGGAATGGTGTAAGGCCCTTCTAGATTCGGTGAGTTTACAGCAGGTCAGAATTATTTCCCAGTGCTGGGCACAAGCTCCAAGGTTGGTCTGTGACAGTCGTGGGGAATGAATCAGAGTGTAATAGCGTCAAGTATTGAGTCTCATTTAGGTCATTTTTTGTCGCAGAAGAGGAAAAGGAAAGATAGAAACATAGAAAATAGGAGTTGGAGGAGGTCACTCGTCCCTTCGAGCCTGCTCCACCATTCATTATGACCATGGCTGATCATCCAACTCAGTAGCCTAATCCCGCTTTCCCCATATCCTTTGATCCCCTTCGCCCCAAGCACTACATATAGCTGTTTCTTGAAAACGTACAATGTTTTGGCCTCAACTGCTTCCTGTGGCAACAAATTCCACAGGCCAACCATTCTCTAGGTGAAGAAATGCCTCCTTATCTCTGTCCTTAATGGTCTACCCTGTATTCTCAGACTGTGACCCTTGGTTCTGGATCTCACCCCCCCCCTCACCCCACCATCGTAGCTATCCATCTTACCCTGCGGAGCCCTGTTGGAATTTTCCAGGTTTCTTTGAGATCACCCCTCATTCTTCTGAACTCCAGTGAATACAATCCTAACCGACTAAATCTCCCCTCATACGGCAGTTCCGCCATTCCTGTAATCAATCTGGTTACTTTTGATGTATTCCCTTTATAGCAAGAACATCCTTCCTCAGAGGGAGACCAAAACAGCGCACAATATTCTGGGTGTGGCCTCACTAAGGCCCTGTATAATTGCAGCAAGACATCCCAGCTCCTGTAATCGAATCCTCTCGCTATGAAGGCCAATATACCATTTGCCTTCTTTTCCGTCTGCAGTACCTTTATGTTTATCTTCAATGACTGGTGTACAAGGACAGCCAGATCTCATTGCACATTCCCCTCTCCTAATTTATGGCTATTCGGATAATAGTTTACCTTCTCATTTTTGTTACCAGAGAGGATAATCTAGCATTTATCCAAATTATACTGCATGTGCCCACTCACTCAGCTTGTTCAAATCACATTGAAGGGTCTCTGCATCCTCCTCACAGCTCACCCTCCCACACAACTTGGTATAATCTGCAAATTTGGAGATATGACATTTTGTTCCCTCATCTAAATCATTAAAATGTGAAATGAAAAATGAAAATCACTTATTGTCACGAGTAGGCTTCAATGAAGTTACTGTGAAAAGCCCCTAGTCGCCACATTACGGCGCCTGTCCGGGGAGGCTGGTACGGGAATCGAACCGTGCTGCTGGCCTGCTTGGTCTGCTTTAAAAGCCAGCGACTTAGCTGAGTGAGCTAAACCAGCTATTGTGAATAGCTGGGGTCCCAGCACCGATCCCTGTGGTATCCTACTGATGTACCATCAATTGGACTCGAGACACGATGAAGATCCAAACTGTGGCTTTAATCAGCTAGATGTTAGCCCGGTGGTCGACTACAGTGAAAGGCTGACCGCCGGGAACCCTGGGTACTTATACCTCACCTTGGAGGTGGGGTCTGCTTGCCTCTTGACCAATTGGTGAGCAGTCACATGACGAGACCCAGCCAATCGGCCGAGAGGCACATGACCAGCCAGAGCCAATGGGAAACCAGTGCTCTGCACCAATGGCAGTGCTCCTATTCATACCATCACATTCACCCCTTGTGGAGAAAGAAGCCGGGGGGGGGGGTGTTGTAAGGGCAAAAGAGAGAGGGGGAGGCTCAGGACTGGTGGTATGAGTAGAGACAATCGAGAAGATGGAGGCTGCCCACTGGCTCATGGCAAAAGTGAACAAAACCGAATACAGTTGGGTGCAAAAAAAAATATTACAATAGAGTCCAATAAAGTCGCATGGTGGCATCAGATGGACACGATCAGCTTGTCGGGTGCCCGTGGTGTTCTGGTGGACCGTCGCAGTGGAGCCAGTGACGTTGGGCCGGTGGTCGTCCTTGCCTCCGGGAGCGTCAGTCGTAGATGTGTCTCCGTACCCCGGGCCGGTGGTGGAGACGATGTAATCGGGGAAGGGGGGGTCTGTGCGCTGGGTCGTGGGGGCACAGGGGGCGCTGGGGGAATCGGGATTGGGGGGGAGGTGTTGATGTAGGGGGAGAAGGCCGCACGCCGGCGTGTGCCAGGTCCCGAAGCGAGACCGTATCCTGCCGACCGTCGGCATACTCCACGTACGCATACTGCGGGTTGGCGTGGAGTAACTGGACTCGCTCAACCAACGGGTCGGACTTGTGCACCCGCACATGCTTCTGGAGCAAGATGGGCCCGGGGGTGGCTAGCCAGGTCGGGAGAGGGGATCCTGAGGACGACTTCCTAATGAAAACAAGAAGCTGTTCATGAGGTGTTTGATTAGTGGTAGTACATAGGAGAGACTGGATTGAATGCAGGGCGTCGGTGATGACCTCTTGCCAACGGGGGATAGGGAGATCTCTGGACCGTAGGGCCAGCAGGATGGTCTTCCAAATGGTGCCATTCTCCCGCTCGACCTGACCGTTACCCCAGGGGTTATAACTGGTCGTCCTGCTAGAGGCTATGCCCCTGCTGAGCAGGAATTGACGCAGTTCGTCACTCATAAAGGAGGACCCCCGGTCGCTGTGGATGTACGTGGGGTAACCGAACAGGGAGAAGATGGATAGGAGGGCCTTTATGACGGTTGTTGTGGTCATGTCGGGGCAGGGGATGGCGAAAGGGAAGCGGGAGTACTCGTCAATAACACTCAAGAAATATGTGTTACGGTTGTTGGAGGGGAGGGGACCCTTGAAGTCTATACTGAGACGCTTGAAGGGGCGGGATGCCTTGATTAGATGCACGTGCGCGGGGCGGTAGAAGTGCGGTTTGCACTCGGCGCAGATGTGGCAGTCCCTGGTGACGGCCCTGACTTCCTCAACGGAGTAGGGCAGGTTGCGGGTCTTGATAAAGTGGTAAAAACGGGTTATCCCTGGATGGCAGAGGTCCATGTGGAGGGAGCGGAGGCAGTCAATCTGCGCGCTGGCACAGGTACCGCGGGATAGGGCATCGGGAGGCTCGTTGAGCTTCCCCGGATGATACAAGATATCATAGTTGTACGTGGACAACTCGATCCGCCACCGCAAGATCTTGTCGTTCTTGATCTTGCCCCTCTGTGCATTGTCGAACATGAAAGCTACTGACCGTTGGTCCGTGAGGAGGGTAAACTTCCTGCCGGCCAGATAGTGCCTCTAATATCTCACAGCTTCGACTATGGCCTGTGCCTCCTTATCCATCGAGGAATGGTGGAGTTTGGAAGCGTGAAGGGTCCGGGAGAAGAAGGCCACGGGTCTGCCCGCTTGGTTCAGGGTGGCCGCTAGAGAAACTTCGGATGCTTCGCTCTCGACCTGGAATGGGAGGGACTCGTCGATAGCATGCATTGTGGCCTTTGCGATATCCGCTTTGATGCGGCTAAAGGCCTGGCGGGCCTCCATCGACAGGGGAAAGGAGGTGGATTGGATGAGAGGGCGGGCTTTGTTGGCGTAGTTGGGGACCCACTGGGTGTAATAGGAGAAGAAGCCCAGGCAGCGTTTGAGGGATTTGAGGGTGTTGGGGAGATGGAATTCCATCAGGGGGCGCATGCGTTCGGGATCGGGGCCTATCCCACTACGTAGCCAAGGATGGCTAGACGGTCGGTGCTAAACACGCACTTATTCTTATTGTACGTTAAATTAAGGAGTTTTGCGGTTCGGAGAAATTTTTGGAGGTTGATGTCATGGTCCTGCTGGTCGTGGCTGCAGATGGTGACGTTATCGAGATACAGGAAGGTAGCCCGTAAACCGTACTTGTCGACCATTCGGCCCATCTCCCGTTGGAAGACAAAGACCCCATTTGTGACACCGAATGGAACCCTGAGGAAGTGGTAGAGGCGCCCATCTGCCTCAAACACGGTGTACTTGTGGTCACTCGCGCGGATGGGGAGCTGGTGGTAGGCAGACTTAAGGTCCAATGTGGAAAAGACTTTGTATTTCGTGATCCTGTTAACCAGGTCGGAAATACGGGGGAGAGGATACGCGTCCAGCTGCGTAAACCTGTTGATGGTCTGACTGTAGTCAATCACCATCCGGTTTTTCTCCCCAGTCCGAACTACCAGCACTTGGGCTTGCCAGGGACTGTTGCTGGCCTCGATGACTCCTTCCTTTATGAGACTCTGGACCTTGGACCTGATGAAGGTCTGGTTCTGGGCACTGTACCGTCTGCTCCTAGTGGCGACAGGTTTACAATCTGGGGTGAGATTAGCAAACAAGGAAGGGGGGTCCACTTTGAGGGACACGAGGCTGCAGACAGTAAGGGGGGGGGGGGATAGGGCCGCCGAATTGGAAGGTCAAGCTCTGCAGGTTGCACTGGAAATCCAGGCCCAAGAGTGCCGGAGCGCATAGATGGGGGAGGATGAGGAGTTTGTAGTTTTTGAAAACCCTCCCCTGGACCGTGAGGTCCGCTATGCAGCACCCGGTGATCTGGACGGAGTACGAACCCGAGGCAAACTCGATCTTACGTTTGACAGGGTGGATGGGGAGCGCGCAGCATCTTACCGTGTCAGGGTGGACGAAACTTTCCGTGCTCCCGGAATCCAGTAGGCATTTAATTTCATGCCCGTTGAGCTGGATCGAATTCGTTGTCTTGGCGAGCGTGCGTGGTCACGACTGGTCGAGCGTGATGGAAGCAAGTCGTGGCTCGAGTTCCAGATCATCCTCGGTGGCAGAGTAATCGCTGGCAGGGCCTTCCGTGTTGGCCCAAGATGGCGGCGCCCAGGACCTGCACGTGGAGTCGGAGCCCCAAAATGGCGGTGCCCAGGACCAGCACGTGGAGTCGGAGCCCCAAGATGGCGGTGCCCAGGACCAGCACGTGGAGTCGGGGCCCCAAGATGGCGGTGCCCAGGACCAGCACGTGGAGTCGGAGCCCCAAGATGGCGGCGCCCAGGACCCGCACGTGGAGCCGAGGCCCCAAGATGGCGGCGCACGAGGCCCACACGCGACGTCTAGGGCCCAGGATGGCGGCGCCCATGGGACCCTCGTGGCGGCTGGGGGCAGTGTCAGTGGCGTCTGCGGGCCGGCCAGGGCAGCCGTGAGCTGGGGTAGGGAGGACCGTGGGCCTGTTGCGGGGGCCGGGAGGCGGGCCGGTGAGGCTGGTGCGCGGCACTGGGCCCTGGGAGGGCCGGGGGGGGGGCGATCCGCGGTCGCTGCGCGGAACAGCAGCGACCGACTTGGTCTGGCAGACCACAGCGTAATGGCCCTTCTTCCCGCAGTTCTTACACAGAGCGGAGCGGGCCGGGCAGCGTGGTCGGGGGTGTTTGGAGAGGCCGTAAAAATAGCAGCGGGGCCCCGCTAGCTTGTCGGAGCGTCCCGCAGCGCAGGCCTGGGGGGGGTCGGGGTCAGCGGAGGACGGAGGTGGTGCGTGCCATGAAGTCCAAGGGGTTGCCGCGCGGCCAGGGGCGTATGTGCGGGCGTTCAGGTCAGCAACCTCCAGGGAGGTTGCGAGGGTCCGTGCCTCAGCTAGGCTGAGGGTGTTCTTCTCCAGCAATCGTTGGCGGATAGAGGAGGATTGCATGCCGGCAATGTAAGCGTCTCTAATTAAAAGTTCCATGTGCTCTGTCGCAGAAACTTGGGACAGGCATAATTTCTCCCCAGAGCCGCGAGGGCCCGGTAAAACTCGTTGAGGGACTGACCGGGGAACTGTTGTCTAGTAGTCAGGAGATGCCGTGCATATACTTTGTTGACCGGCCGGAGAAAGTGTCCTCTCAGGATATCCATCGCCGCGTCATAATCCTGTTCGTCCTCAATCATTGAGTATACCGCCGTGCCCACGCACGAGTGGAGGATGTGGAGTTTCTGCTCCTTGGTGGGCTTGCTGGCTGCGGTTGTCAGGTAACTGTTGAAACACTCCAGACAATGTTTAAAGGTTGCAGGCGCGTTCGAAGCATGCGGGCTGATGCGGAGGCAGTCAGGCTTGATGAGTAGCTCCATTTCAAAATTCTAGCTGATTAAATTGATGTACCATCAATTGGACGTGAGACATGATGAAGATCCAAACTTAGGCTTTAATCAGTTAGATGTTAGCCCACTGGTCGACTACAGTGAAAGGCCGACCGCCGGGAACTCTGGGTACTTATACCCCACCTCGGAGGCGGGGTCTACTTGCCTCTTGACCAATTGGTGAGCAGTCACATGACTAGTCCCAGCCAATAAGCCGAGAGGCACATGACCAGCCAGAGCCAATGGGAAACCACTGCTCTGCACCAATGGCAGTGCTCCTATTCATACCACCACACCCACGAATCATTGTCTGCTAATTTGAAAAAGACCAGCTAATTCCTACTCTTTGTTTCCTGTCTGCCAACCAGTTTTCTACCCATCTCAATACACTACCTCTAATCCCATGCGCTATAATTTTGTGCTAATCCCTTTTGTGGACTTTCTCAAAAGCCTTCTGAAAGTTCAAATACACCACATCCACTGGCTCTTCACCATCAACTCTACTAGTTACATCCTTGAAGAATTCCAGTAGATTTGTCAAGCATGATTTCCCTTTCATAAATCATGCTGACTCTTTCCGATCCTGCCATTGTTTTCTTTTTATTTTATAAATTTAGAGTTTCCAATTCATTTTCTTTTCCAATTAAGGGGCAATTTAGCGTGGCCAATCCACCTAACCTGCACATCTTTTGGATTGTGGGAGCGAAATCCACGCAAACACGGGGAGAATGTACAAACTCCACACGGACAGTGACCCAGAGCTAGGATCGAACCTGGGACCTCGGCGCTGTGAGGCAGCAGTGTTATCCACTGCACCACCGTGCTTGCCATTGTTTTCTAAGTTCTCTGCTATAAAATCTTTTATAATGAATTCTAGAATTTTTCCAATGTCAGCTTTACTGGTCTATTATTCCGTTTTCTCTCTACTTCCCTTTTTAAATAGTGGAGTTACATTAGCTACCCTCCAATCTGCAGGAACTGTGCCAGAGTCAATAGAATCCTGGAAGATGACCACCAATGCATCTACTATTTCGAGAGCCACTTCCTTAAGTACTCTGGGATGTAGATTATCAGGCCCTGGGGATTTATCAGCCTTCAATCCCATCAATTTCCCCAACACCATTTGTCCACTAATGTTGATCTCTTTCAGTTCATTCCTCTCACTAAACCCTGCATTCCCCAACATTTCTGGTAACTTATTTGTGTCCTCATTTGTGAAGACAGAAGCAAAGTATGAATTTAGTTGCTAAGCCATTTCTTTGTCCCCTATTGTACATTCCCCTGTTTCTGACTGTAAGGGACCTACATTTGTCTTCACCAATCTTTTTCTCTTCATGTACCTATAGAAACTTTTACAGTCAGTTTGTATGTTCCCTGCAAGCTTTCTTTCGAACTCTATTTTCCCCTTCTTAATCAATCCCTTGGTCCTTCTTTGCTGAATTCTAAACTGCTCCCAATCCTCAGATCTGTTGTTTTTCTTGGCCAATTTGTGTACTTCTTCCTTGGATTGAATACTATCTGCAATTTCCCTTGGACGCCATGGATTGGCCACCTTTCCCATTTTACTTTTGTGCCAGACAGGAATAAACCATTGTTGCGGTTCCCCCATGCACTCCTTGAATATTTGCTCTTGCCTATCCACTGTCATTCCTTTAGGCAATATTCCTCAATTGATCAATTGGATTGCCAATGATTCCATTCTCATTACATAGTACTCATTCTAGAATGG
This sequence comes from Scyliorhinus canicula, assembly GCF_902713615.1. Taxonomy (NCBI): domain Eukaryota; kingdom Metazoa; phylum Chordata; class Chondrichthyes; order Carcharhiniformes; family Scyliorhinidae; genus Scyliorhinus; species Scyliorhinus canicula. The sequence goes on along the minus strand of NC_052154.1, from coordinate 74,329,524 downwards.
CCTGTTCTTTAGTTGGTTCCTCAACGTATTGGTCCAGAAATCCATCCTGTATACACTCCAGAAATTCCTCCTCACTGTATTGTGACTAATGTGATTTGCCCAATCTATATGCAGATTGAAATCACCCATAATAACAGATATTCCTTTAGCGCATGCATCTCTAACATTCCACATTGTTGGAGCTAAAATCCTTCCTCAATTCCCTCTCTAATCAGCACTGCAATTCCACCATCTTTTCCTTTTTGTCTGTCCTTCTTAAATACTGAATACCCCGAGACATTCAGTTTCCATCCCTGGTCACCCTGCAGCCATGTCTTTGTAATCCCAATTATGTTTATGCCTATTTGCCCGATTAGTTCATCCATTTTATTGTGAAATCTCCGAGCGTTAAGCTACAAAATCTTTAAGTGTGTCTTTTTAACATTACTTGTCTCACTCCCAATATTTTTCACTGTCCCGTTTGAATCTGGCCCTTGGTTTCTTTGCCCATCACTTTTCTTATTTTCCTTTCTGTCTTTTGTTTTTGTCCTTGATTCCCCCAGCCCTCACTAATTGCATAGCTTCCCATCACCTGCCTTTTTAGTTTAAAATATCCCCAGTCACTCCAGCCAATGCTCCTCCTAGGACATCAGTCCCGGCCCTGCCCAGGTGCAACCCCCGTCCAACTTGTACTGGTCCGACCTCCCCCAGAACTGGTCCTAATGTCCCACGACACTCAACACCTCGTGGAAGCTCCACAGTTTCCATAGGCCACTGCTCCAGGTCCGAAACTCGGGCTTCCAGGAGCTGTAACTGGAGACACCTCCTGCACACATGCTGGCCATGGCCCTGGAAATATTCCCGGCTTCCCTCATGGAGCAAGAGGAGCAAATCAAGGCTTTGAGCTCTCCTGCTGTCCTTTACCCCTTTAAATTAAACCTTTGGAAGATGCTTGATATTAGATTATATCCAATTCTCTATGGCTCTTCTTTCCTTGTCCTCATTACTACCAATTATAGCCTTTACAGATTATAAACCACAAAAAGTATTTTCAAACTACAAGTGATAAAAGTTGTAAAGATCTACAGACCTTACCTATTACTGACCAATCAGCACTCTCCCTTGTAGTCTCAGATGCAGCAGGGCAAAACCATTCACTGAAGATTTAAAAGTTACAAAGCAAGGAGGAAAAGCAAAAAGCTCTGCACCTACTCTGTTTCAAATTCAAAGACAGTCTAATTAGTGTAGGAACATAGGAATTAGGAGCAGAAGTCGGCAATTCAGCCCGTCAAGCCTGCTCCACCATTCAATCAGATCATGGCTGATCTCTTCTTGGTCTCAAATCCACCTCCCCACCTGCTCCCGGTTTTTTTTATCAGAAAAACATCTGTCTCCGTCTTGAAACCATGTAATCACTCAGATTCCACCGCACTATGGGGTAACGAGTTCCACAAATTCACCACCCTCTGCGAGAGGTAGTTCCACCTCATCTCAGTTCTAAATCTACTATTTCAACCTATATCTGTGACCTCTCATTCTAGATTTCACCACAAGGGGGAGACATTTGGTCAACGTTCACTTTATTAATCCCTTACAGTATTTTATATACATTGATCAGATCCCCTCTCATCCATCTAAATTCCAACGAGTATAAGGCCAAACTGTTTAATCTCTCTTCATACGTCAACCCGTTCATCCCCGAACTCAATCTATTGAACCTCCTCTGAACTGCCCCCAATGTCACCACATCCTTCCTGAAATAAGGAGACCAAAACTGGACACTATACTCCAGATGTAGTCTCACCTAACACCCTATACAATTGCAACAACACTCTTTTACTTTTGTACTCCAGTCCTTTTGCAATAAATGCTCACATTCCATTTGCCTTTTTTATTACATGCTGTAACTGCATACAGACTTTCTGCGATTCATGAACAAAGACACCCACTTCCTTCTGCCCAGACACATTTTGAATCTGCTTTCCATTTAGAGGTTAATTCGCCTTTCCATTTTTTCGGCCAAAATGGATAACCTCACACTTATCCACATTAAACTCCATCTGCCAGATTTTGGCCAAATCTCCTAGCCTATCTATATCCGTGTGTAAAATATTGATCTCCTCTTCACTGCCTGCTTTCCCACCTATTTTTAGTATCATCCGCAAATTTTGCTATGTTACACTTTGCCCCTGCTTGCTGATCATTTATATAGATTCAATCAGGATTGTTGAGATGCCCAGTAAAATGTTCTCCGAGGCGAGTTAATAATCCATGCCTAAGATTAAAAGTAAAATTGCCACAGTCCCAGCTAACCACAGGCCGTTTCCCCTTTGAGGGGGAGAGCTGATTGGTGGTGGTTTAATCTGAGGATCACCACACTTCGGGCAAGGGGCAATTGAACTAAACCGGCTCCCATGTTCAAGATTACTTGGACCTCGTTAGGAGTTGCTAATCAGTTACTGCAATCAGTGCAACCTTTAAAAATAACTATCTCTCAGTGTGTTGCCAAGATATTGAGCACACAAACACATGCGCACACACACACACACACATGCGCACACACACACACGTACACACATGTATGCACACACGTACACACATGTACACACACACACACACGTGTACACACATACACATACATACACAACATGTACACACACATGCACACAAATGTACACAGATATACACAGCAACGTATACACACACGTGCGTGTACACGCACAGAAACACATACACACACATACACACACATATACACATGTATACATGCACACATACACGTACACACACACATATGCACACATGTCCAAATACAATCTCTGTCCAAATCCCGACTTCTGAATCTTTTGTAATCCTTGGGCCCTGTTTCGCCCGGGGGCTTCTTGTACGTGATGCCTTTTTGCATTCCTGTCCATTGGAAAGCATCATTGAAAATCCAGCTGCTTTTAAATGATCTTTCAAATAGCATTATCCAAACAAATGTTAGCAATCCTGTCTTAGCAGGAAAATTATATATGTAGCAGGAAATATGTTAAGGACTCCTGATATACATTCAACGTCTAAACTGTCTGAATGGTTCCATTAGATTTATTCCAATTGGTAACTCATTCTCATATGTATATTTTTAAAAGTGTGATTCTAAGTTAATTCAGTTATCCTGTGCACATCTAGCTCGTTGTAAGTGTTCAAGTCATTGTTACAAGAGTTTGTGTTGTGGTAATTTCCCATGTTTGGATGCTGGATGATGCTCAGGATGGTGAAAGGCAGCAGTTTTAAATAGCAGTTGATTCTCTTTAGGGTTGCTTCACGTTTAACTGCCCCAAGTGTGCGAAGGAGTGGCCCTGGCAGGAGGTACGGCACCTTGCACAGTTGTCACAGGAGGAATGCAGACGGTATGAGGAGCAGCTCGGCAGAATAATGGCAGAAAAAAAGGAGTTGTACCGAAAGGTAACTTGTGTTATTTAGGATTTTGATCTTTGCTTCTTCAAATAAATATTTTAAAATGGAGTGTGTCTATGAACGCGATTTAACCAAAGAAAATCTATGTACGGTTATGGGCACGTTTAGCGGGTTGTTTCTCAGTGGCTGCAGCGCCGGGGAATACCCCATTATTCAACACACTTTGCCTTTTTTTGGCCACGAGGAGTTTCTCTCCGCCAAGGCTGCAGTTAGAGACCCCAGCAGGAAAGGCTCCTCGCCGATCGGGCGCCATTTTGTCCAGACACACCGTCCCCCCCCCCCCCCCCCCCCCCAAGCCTCAGGGAGGCCGTCGGGCCTGATCCCTGGCAGTATCAAACTGTCATCTGGGCACCCTGGCACTAGCGCCCCGGCAATGCCACCTGAACACTATGGCAATGTCAGGGTGCACGGGTGGTACTGCCAAGGTGCCTGGCTGGTAGTGCCAAGAGAGAGGGCCGAGTGCCACCCTGCCCTGTCTCCAACCACCCGGGGGTCTCTAATAGCCTGGAGACTCCCCCAGGTGCCATTATGATTGGTCCACATTTGTGGAAACCGGTACTAAATGGCGTCCTGGCGAGTTCTCCCAGGCATGATCATTAGGCCTAATGGCTCATTTTAAACATGCTGATCTGGGTGATGCCCAGTGAGGGTGACATCCAGATCGCGACATCTCGGGAGATTCAACGATCTCGTCCCGACAATAAGTCGGGCGTGATGCGGCCGTTAAATTGCACTATGTTTTCCGACTAAGTAGGCCGGAATTCTGCGGTCATTGCCATTCACATTTCCTGCCGGCAGTGCAACCCCGCCTGTCGGTTTCACAGCAGCATATATTGGTTATAATGGGGAATCTCATTGACAATCGGCAGGAAGAGAGAATCGTGCCTGCAGTGAACAGCGTGCAGCTGAGAAACAGTACTGTGGGACCGGAGAATTCAGCCCCAAGTATATTGGGCACGATTCAATGAATTGGGAATGAGGTCCCATAGCGAGCAAGATATACAACGCAAGTCACTCGCGTTGTATAAAGGGCCTCAGCGGGGAACGCATAGAGCTCTGTTTTGAACACTGAGGAGCTCCGCTCCCTGGAATTCCCCAGTGTAGCGAGAGATAGGAATGCTATTTTTAAATGGCGCCTGTTCTCTAAGGCCCTCCGAAGTGGGTCCATGGCCCCCCCCCCCTCACGCCCCCCTCCGCCCCCCCCCAAACCCATGCCCCCCCCCCCCAAAACCCACACAGGGCATCACTGGCCCAATCGCACGCATGCAATAAATGCCAGATTGGCACTGCCAATCTGCCATCTTGGCAATTCCCCACCAGCTGTTTTGTTCTTTATTCATTCTTGGTATGTGGGAATAGCGGCTTGGCCAGCATTTATTACCCATCCCTAATTGCCCTTGATGGGGCAGTTAAGAGTCAACCACATTGCTGTGAGGCTGGAGTCACATGTAGGCCACATAAGTAAGGACAACAGATCTTCTTCCCTAAAGGGCATTATTGAACCAGATAGGTTTTTACAACAATCTGCAATGGCTTCATTCATCATTAGGCTTTTCATTCCAGATTTTTATTGAATTCAAATTTCTACAGTGGCGGGATTTGAACCTAGATCCACAGAGTATTACTCTGGATCTCTGGTTTACTAGTCCAATGACAATACCACTACGCCACTACCTCCCCTGGCAGTGCCAGGGCACCACCCTGTCCTGGGAGACCCGCATGGAGCAGCACTGTATCACAGTGATTAGCACTGTTGCTTCATAGCGCCAGGGACACGGGTTCGATTCCTGGCTTGGGTCACAGTCTGTGCGGAGTCTGCACGTTCTCCCCGTGTCTACGTGGAATTTCTCTGGGTGCTCCAGTTTCCCCCTCAAGTCCTGAAATACATGCTTTTTACGTGAATTGGACATTCTGAATTCTCCTTCAGTGACCCCGAACAGGCACTGGAATGTGACAATTAGGGATGTTCACAGTAACTTCATTGCAGTGTTAATGTAAGCCTACTTGTGACAATAACAATTATTATTATTATTATGATGAGTGCTGTTCCGTCTGGTCCCCATTTGTGGAGACCAGGACCAAACAGTGCTTGCCCGAGGTCCCTGAGGATAGATGTCAAACCTCAGATCCCTCGGGAATTTGCACATTGAAGTTAGACTAGCTGTCTCGCTTTAATTTGCAGATTTGCCAAAATGTGATCCCGTCCACAATGGGCGGGATTTACATCGCAATTTCTTGTGCTAGCTGTTGCGAGGCATTGCGACACAAGTAAATCCCGGGAGTGGTGTCTCCAGGCTTTTATTGGCCAGGATGCGAGCTTTGACTTTCAGGTGCAGCGTTGCCATTGGATGCGCCCATTAACTAACAGTTAAATTTTTTAAAAAACTCACTGGGCAGGATTCTCCGACCCGTCGCCGGGTCAGAGAATCGCCGAGGGGCGGCGTGGATCTCGCCCCGCCACTCCGACGCCGGCTGCCGAATTCTCCGGCGGCAGTTTTTATGTGGGGGCGTGGATCACGTTGCGCCGGTCGGGGGCAGTTGGCAGTGAGCCCCCCCCCCCCCCAGCGATTCTCCGGGCCTTGATGGGCCGAGCGGCCGCCCATTTTTGGCCGGTCCGGCCGGCGTGGAATACACAAGGTCCATACTGGCGGGACCTGGCTTTGAGAGCGGCCTGCAGAGTCCTCAGGGGGGCGTAGGGGGATCCGGCCCCAGCGGGGGGCCGCCACGGTGGACTGGCCCGCGATCAGGGCCCACCGATCTGTGGGCGGGCCTGTGTCGTGGGGGCACTCTTTCCCTCCCCGCTGGCCTCTGCAAAGCTCCGCCATGGCTGGCGCAGAGAAGAAACCCACTGCGCATGCGTAGGGATCAAGCGAGCGGTTCTGCGCATGCACCAAAACACGCTGGCTCTCCCGCGCATGCGGCAACTCGCGCCGGCTGGCGGAGGCCCTTCGGCGGCAGTTGGCACACCGCCAACCACTTCAGTGCCAGCCTAACACCTGGAAGTGCGGAGGATTCCACAATTTCCGGGTGGCCCGACACGGGAGTGGTTCACCCCACTCTTTGGCGCCGGTAAGGCCCGCCTGCTGGTTGGGGCAGTGTGGCGCTAACAATTGCACACAAAAGACTCGATGAGGTACAAGAGAGGCTTTATTACAGTGCGATGCTATTCCTCTGGCTGCAGCTGTAGAATGGCATCTCAGTGAAACTCATGCATATTTATACTGCCCCCTGGGGGCAGAGCTAGCTGGCCAGGGCTTACCAACAAACCTGTAATACAGGTACTGCCATACATCCCCTAATGCACTCACACTCATATATACAGTGGTAGAGATCACCACATTCACCCCCCCGTAAAAAATGAGTCTGGCGGGGATGCCGTGAAACTATAATACATAGAAGTGATATAATTACAGGGGGGGGGGGGGCAGGGGGGAATCAAGAGTCCATCGCCAACCCAGTGCCCGTCACAGGTTGAGCCGGTCCGGCGGTCGAACGTTCCGTTGCGAGCGACACAGTAGTGGTGGCGACGTCTGCACAGGCGGTGTCGGCATCGACGGCGTAGGTGCTGGCGGTGTTGGTGCTGGCCAGTGGCGGGATGACTCTGGGAGCGAGCCGGAATCCTCCATGTCCTCTAGTGTGGGCCGGGGGACGAGGGATGGACCTGATGGGGCTGAATTCGGGGGCGCTGGGGAAAAGGAGGGTGGCGCGTGGGTAGGGAGGGGCGTGGGCATGGAATCGGCACCCGAGGGAGCCAAGTCCCTGAGCGAGACTGTATCCTGGCGGCCGTCGGGGAACTCCACGTAGGCATATTGGGGGTTCGCGTGGAGCAAGCATACCTTGTCCACCAGGGGGTCTGCCTTGTGGTGCCAGACATGCCTACGGAGAAGGACTGGGCCCTGGAGCAGCGAGCCAAGTTGGGAGCGACACTCCAGATGTAGACTTCCTAGGGAAGGCAAAAACACGTTCATGGGGAGTACTGTTAGTTGCGGTGCACAGCAGTGACCGAATGGAATGGAGCGCGTCAGGGAGGACCTGCTGCCAGCGAGCGGCTGGGAGGTTCCTGGACCGTAGGGCCAGCTGGACGGCCCTCCATACCGTCCCGTTCTCCCTCTCTACCTGCCCGTTTCCCCGGGGGTTGTAGCTGGTCATCCTGCTGGAGGCGATACCCCTGCTGAGCAGGAAATGACGCAGCTCATCACTCATGAACGAGGATCCCCTGTCACTGTGGATATAGTCGGGGAAACCGAACAGAGCGAATATGGAATCAAGGGCCTTGATGACGGTGGCAGACGTCATATCCGGGCATGGGATGGCGAAGGGGAACCTAGAGAATTCATCGACCACACTAAGGATGTAGGTGCTGCGGTCGGTGGAGGGGAGGGGCCCTTTGAAGTCCATGCTGAGGCGTTCAAAGGGGCGGGGCGCTTTCACCAGGCGTGCGCGATCTGGCCGGTAGAAGTGCGGCTTGCACTCAGCACAGAAATGGCAGTCCCTGGTGACTGTCCGTACTTCCTCAATGGAGTAGGTCAGATTGCGGGCTTTGACCAGATGGTACAACCGAGTGACCCCCGAATGGCAAAGGCTCTCGTGCAAGGCACAGAGCTGGTTCACTTGTGCGCTGGCACATGTACCTCGGAAGAGGGCGTCTGGGGGCTCGTTGAGCTTGCCGGGGCGATACAAGATCTCGTAATTATAGGTGGAGAGCTCGATGCTCCATCGCAAGATTTTATCATTTTTGATCTTGCCCCGCTGCGTGTTGTTGAACATGAAGGCTACCGACCGTTGGTCAGCGAGGAGAGTGAATCTCCTGCCGGCCAGGTAATGCCTCCAGTGCCGCACCGCTTCAACGATTGCCTGGGCCTCCTTTTCAACGGACGAATGTCGAATTTCGGAGGCATGGAGGGTGCGGGAAAAGAATGCCACGGGTCTGCCTGCCTGGTTGAGCGTGGTGGCAAGGGCGACATCTGAAGAGTCGCTCTCTACTTGGAAGGGCAGTGTCTCGTCTACTGCGTGCATCCCGGCCTTGGCTATGTCAGAGTGAATACGAGCGAAGGCCTGTTGTGCCTCGGCCGTGAGGGGAAATTGTGTGGGCTGGATTAGTGGGCGGGCCTTGTCCGCGTATTGTGGGACCCTCTGGGCGTAGTAAGAAAAGAACCCCAGGCAGCCTTTGAGAGCCTTGGGGCAGCGGGGACGGGGAAGCTCCATGAGGAGGCACATGTGGTCGGGATCGGGCTCTAGTGGTCCGTTCTGGACTACGTACCTGAGGATGGCTAAGCGGCCGGGTCTAGGATGAGTAGGTTCTTTGGGGGCGAAGACAGGTGTGTCAGGTGTTCGGGGAGTCCAGCGAACCATGTCCATATGTTCTGGGCATGCCCGGCGCTGGAGGAGTTCTGGAAGGAGGTGGCGAGGACGGTGTCGAGGGTGGTAGGATCCAGGGTCAAACCAGGTTGGGGACTCGCAATTTTTGGGGTTAGGGTGGAGCCGGGAGTGCAGGATGCGAAAGAGGCCGGTGTGCTGGCCTTTGCGTCCCTAGTAGCCTGGCGGAGGATCTTGCTACAGTGGAAGGATATAAGACCCCCAAGCGTGGAGACCTGGATCAATGACATGGCGGGATTTTTCAAGTTGGAGAGGGTCAAATTTGCCCTGAGAGGATCGGTACAAGGGTTCTTTAGGCGGTGGCAACCTTTCCTCGACTTTCTGGCTCAGCGATAGGGTACTGGGTCAGCAGCAGCAGTAACCTGGGGGGAGGGGGGGGAAAAGCGGGGGTGGGGGTGGGGCGTTGACTTTGTTTATTTAAATTAAATTTTAATTTATTTTTAAATTCTCTTGTTGTTTACTGGGTTTGGGGGGGGGGGGGAGGTGGTGAGATACATGCGTTGATGCGGTCTCGGGGGTGTTACAGTTACTATAGTGTTTTATTGTTGCTTTTCATTGTTTGTTATATTTTCTGTAAAAAATGTCAATAAAAATTATATATATATAAAAAGAATGGCTAAGCGGTCTGTGGGGAACACGCACTTCTCCTTGTTATACGTGAGGTTAAGGAGAGATGCGGTGTGGAGAAATTTAACAAGGTTGGCGTCATGGCCCTGCTGGTCATGGCCGCAGATGGTGACATTGTCTAAATACGGAAACGTGGCCCGCAGTCCGTACCGGTCAACCATTCGGTCCATTTCTCGCTGAAAAAGCGAGACCCCGTTAGTGACGCCGAAGGGAACCCTAAGAAATTGATGCCGTCGACCGTCCGCCTTGAAGGCAGTGTAGGGACGGTCCGATTTACGGATGAGGAGCTGGTGGTAGGCGGATTTCAGGTCAATTGTCGAGAAGACCCGGTACTGTGTAATCTGATTGACCATATCAGATATGCGAGGGAGAGGGTATGCGTCGAGCTGCGCGTACCGGTTGATGATCTGGCTGTAGTCAGACCATCCTGTGTTTCTCCCCAGTTTTAACCACCACCACTTGGGCTCTCCAGGGACTGTTGCTGGCCTCGATAATACCCTCCCGAAGCAGCCGCTGGACTTCGGACCTGATGAAGGTCTTGTCCTGGGTGCTGTACCGTCTGCTCCTGGTGGCGACAGGCTTGCAATCTGCAGTCAGATTGGCAAAGAGTGAGGGAGGTAGGGGTCCGCCGAATTTGAGGGTGAGGCTCTGGAGGTTACATTGGAAGTCCAGGCCCAGTATAAGTGTCGCACAGAGGTTGGGGAGAACGTACAGGTGGAAACGGTTAAATTCAACGCCCTGTATGGTGAGTGTAACCAGACAGAAGCCCGGATCGGGACAGAGTGGGATCCGGAGGCCAGGGAGATCCGCTGGTTGGCTGGATGGACCGCGAGGGAGCAGCGCCTTACCGTGTCCGGATGGATGAAGCTGTCCGTGCTCCCGGAGTCGATGAGGCAGGAGGTCGCGTGGCCGTTGACAAGCACCGTCTTGGAAGTGGTGACCAGGTTGCAAGGACGGGACTGGTCGCGCGTCATTGAGGCGAGTAGCGGGCGATTGACCGAAGAGTCCGACGCGTCCGATGAATAGCGGCAGCGACCCGTGTCCCGTGGTCCAGTTCCGAGGGGTGGACAAAATGGCGGCGCTGGAATACCTGTGGAGAAGAAGATGGCAGCGCCCATGCAGCGGGGTTGCTTCTGCTGACCGCGGAAGTTGCAGCGGGGATCCCCAGGGTGCGCGGTGCAGCGAGCGGTGCAGGCATACTGCGCGGGGGCGGCTCCAGTCGGGGGGGGGGGGGGTCGGTTGCGGGGTCCACGAGGGGTAGGATGGGTGGGCCGCGCGGCTGGCGGGGTAGGATTGCACATTACGGGAAGCGGCCGTTATTGAGAGCGCTAAGGTCTTTGTTGCCGCAAGATCGAGAGTGGCCTTTTCCAGCAGTCATTGCCGGATGGGGTCCGATGCAATCCCCGTAACAAATGCATCCCACATGAGTAGATTTGAATGTTCCGTGGCCGAGATGGCCTGGCAGTCGCCGTCCCATACTAGAGGGATAAGGGCCCGCCAGAAGTCCTCAATCAACTCACCCGGTTGTTGAACACGAGTGGAGAGTACATGCCTCGCAAACAGAGTGTTCGTCGATTGTGCGTAATTTTCGTTGAGCAGTTCCATGGCCCGGGCGTAATTAGGCGCATCCTGGATCAGCGGGAACATGCTGGAGCTCAGTCTGGAGTAAAGGAGTTGTACCTTCTGAGCCTCTGATGGGTCAGGGTCCGCTGAGGAGATGCAGGCCTCGAATACAGCCAGCCAGTGGTTGAAGTCTTTCCTGGCATGTGGCGACTGCGGATCCAGCTGCAGGCGATCAGGCTTGATTCTGATGTCCATGGTTTTGGGAAAATCTCACTGTAATAAATTGTGGCGCTAACAATTTCACACAGAAGACTCGATGAGATAAAAGAGAGGCTTTATTACAGTGAGATGCTATTCCTCTGGCTGCAGCTGTAGAATGGCATCTCAGTGAAACTCATGCATATTATACTGCTCCTTGGGGGCGGAGCTAGCCGGCAGGGGCTTACCAGCAAACCTGTAATACAGGTACTGTCATACATCCCCTAATGCACGCATACTCATATATACAGTGGTAGAAATCTGGCCACTGTCTTTTTAACTAATTGTTAAAGCTAAATGAGCCAGTTTGTGGAATGTTATCGCCCACAGCCTAATTCACACTTAGGATCATGAGGTCAGCAACACGGCAACCAAAAGAATATCCAAAGCGAACGTGTGGTTCACTGTTCCTGCCAAAAGCCGCACCCCCCCCCCCCCCCCCCCCCGCCCCACTCCCCAGCCTGTGTGTATTGGGGAGGCATGGGTTGGTTACAATGGAAAATCCCATTGACAAGAGGTGGGAAGACAGTATCCCGCTGTCAGTAAACAGCAGACACAGTAAACTGCCAAGTGGACGTATTGTGTGAGGTTGAGGGCAGGGTGGAGAACAAGAGTTCAGGCCCGAGGGCGGGAGGAAAAATCTAAAATGGGAAATCACTAGAAATAAATGGCACCATTCTGATTTGCTGCACAGATATTCTCCGATTCATGCTTCAGTCCCAGCTTCAGTGGAAACTCGGAAGGGGCCCATCCAATGAGCCCTGCATTAAATAGCAACAATGCAAACTCAATAGAAAGGTTAAAAAATATTCAATAAACATCTTATAGCCCTTTGCGACTCAAAAAGGGACAGGCGGTTAATGAAAAGATAAACAGCTCGGAATGTTACACTTGTGGCCTATTTCCAGAAATGTTCAGTTCCTTGTTCTGTCCTGCATATAACCATGTGCTGGAAGTATAAACACAAACCTTTGGGTGGAATTGTCCCAAACTTTGTCAGTGTTAATTTCAGACTGTAAACCGACATGTATCGCTCCAGTTGCACAGCCGAGTTTTCACTCCAGGTTTTAATGGCCATTACCATGCCCATGGCCATGCCCATGGCTAGCGAACCCGCTAAATTGCGGCCTTAGAAGTTGGCTGGAAAGGTCCATCACTGGATAACTGGCACACAGCCAGCAAACAGCTGCATCTACACAAATGTGGTAACAGTTACTCAGGTGTCAACATGTTTAGATGTAGAAAGAGAATCTCTTGAGAGACTCGGGTACGTTATGCTGACTGTAAAAGAATGAGGAAAACACTTTCACATGATGACCAGTTTTGGTCACGAGAGTTCTGATAGAAAAAGGACACACTGACTAAAGTTCAAAGGAAGGCATCAAATGACTTACTTCAGTTGAAGCAATTGAGAAAGAAGGTCATGCTGTGTTAACTTGTGATAAAATCTGGAATACTCTCTTTAAATTATGTTGACGGTGGAACAATTGGAACATTGAAGCATGTGAGATTTTTGTTAGTAAGCATATCTATCTAAGGATATAGAGCTAATATGGATAAATTGAGTTTGTTTCAAATCATATATCATCTAATAGAATGGTAGAATAATTCTGAGAGGTTGAATGGCTTCCTGCTGTTCTTGTGCTCTGATTAATAGTGAACACAAAGATATTTGCAATCAAATATACCAAAATCAAAATGGGGTCAATAGGCTAATGTTGGGTAGTTCTGTGCAGTGCAACAGGAGATGTCAAGCTAAAATATAAATGCTACATTTTTCCAAGTTATCTGTTCTTGATCTACGTTCCCACAATTTACCTTCCAAACATAATCACACACGTTTATGTCACTGATATCTTGTCTCATTTTGTCCCTCAGTGTCCAGTATGCAGTCTCTATGTACAGAGAATGGATGCGGAGAAGCTGTGTATTCAGTGTTTGCCTTGCTCAGAGAAATCAAAGAAAACCTTTCAGTTCTGCTGGGAGTGTCAGAGGGAGTGGAAGAATACTGATGTGCAGAGTAACAACTGCGGTAACGAATCCTGCAGTCTGACAGCTCTGCTTCTGGGCTGTGGTACAACCGAAGACCAGGCTAGCCCAGTGTATGGCTGTCCTGAAGTCCGGGCCTGTCCCAACTGTGAGACATTAACACAGCATTGCACGACAGGCTGTCCATCTGTAACTTGTCCCAATTGCTGTTATCCATTTTGTTATCGGTGCCTTGAGTTAATTGGATATTGTACAGATTGCCAGATAGTCGGAAGACAAAAACTGACTGGCAAAAAGGCTGATAGTAAATGGAAGGCTCAACCTTCAATTCAAATGCTGAATGAATTATTAGATGATCGTCTAGAACAACAAATAAACCAACTGAGTATACATTTACGTGTAGCGGAACAGCAAAACCAGCAGCCTGAAAACTCGTGTGTAGTTTCCTAGGGCTGGATTCTCTGCCCTGCCGCGCCACATTTCTGTTTTACTCTGCCGGCGGGATGCTCTGTTAAGCCGGCTGGTCAATGGGGTTTCCCGTTGTAGGCCAGCCCCACGCCGTCCAGAAACCCCCTGGGCTGCCGGCAAAACGGAGCATCCTGCCAGTGGAGAATCCAGCCCCTAAACTTCATGTTTGGAAAATTCCTGTTGAATATCCTCCTTGATGCAAAGTAGAAACTTTATTTGATGTGACAGCTACATTGTTTGCTGCCTTCCATTTTTCAAATATTTTCTCCAGCTCTTGCTTAGATGCTTTTCCTGTGGATGCCAACAGCTTCCCCACATTCCCTCTCCTGAGTGGACATTCCTTGTGTATAGTCTTAGACAGCAAAGGGGAAGCAGCTCTGGACAAATGGTGAATTGGCAGCTGCCTCCTCATACTGCCTGAAGTGAAAATCACTTTGCTGTGGTTCAGTATCAAGGACCAACCTCTGGGCAGAGAACACAATAAGAAGATGGACAAGGCGGAGAGGTGCTGACCTCAATCCACCTATCACTGAGTACTCCAGAAAGAAAGTCCGTAGCCAGCTTTGTCCATGGGGATCTCAATAAAGCTGTTGGTGATAGGTTAGGCTTACTTAAGTGGCTTGGACCGTGGATCTAGGACATCAAGATATCATAAAACCTGCTAGATCTTTCTGATGTATTTGGTAAAGTTGATAGTCACATTCCAGGACTGAATAGACAGGCTGGGAGCTCCTGCTGAACTGCCTGGCTCTAACTGCTGGGACATCACTATTCAGTGCAATGTGATGGGTTTCCCTCAGATGATAGGTGATTTGAAACTAACTCAATTTTTCCAAGGCTCTTACACATATTATGGTGAGATGTCTTGTTCATGTTGTTTGTGAGGAATTTGACTTGACTGCTGTCCACCTTGTGGAAGGCTCCATATATCCTATAGTCCTCATGTCACTTCAGGTTCTTTGGCCAGTCACTGTAAATCTGTGTCCTCTGGCCATCGACCCTTCATATCGTGGGAAATAGTTTCTCTTGATGTACTCAATATTAATCATTCCCATCTCTAACACCTTCATTATGGTGAATTGGCAGCTGCCTCCTCACGCTGCCCATAGTGAAAATCACGGCACTTCGCTGTGTTCACTATCACGGACACGCCTCTGGACAGAGAACACAATAAGAAGATGGACTGGGAAAGAGACATAATTTTTCATATCTATTGGTCGTTACTTTAGGCTTCGATGCCTTTGATTGGGAAAGGGGAAATGAATTAGTGTTCCTACTTGGAATTGTAAACCAGGATCCAGTCAGCCTGAGTTAAGTGCTCCCCCGCATTATATAGGTAACATAACCCTTGGATTTTTAAAGCATAATTTCGATTTTTTTTGGAGTTATGTCAGTATGTTTCAGCTCAGGGCAGTCAGCCTGGCTGTACTGTGTTCTCAGGTTGAAGGTTTCTGTGGCAATTGTAATGTGGTAGTCCAAGGGGTTTGAAATAATTAGTCATTCATCATGTTCAGTAACAATCATTATAATCATTGTACAAATATGTATTGGGATTTGTTATTAAGAATGCAGCTTTGTGTGGACGCTGTTGATCTAATATAATTATCGAAGATGCAGTTGTCCATTGCTTTTTACTCCTGTTTGTGTTTTTGATGAAAAATCGAGACTTCGGCCGTCAGTTTCAATTCCACAACCAGTACTTCAGTTCAGAGAGCTGTCCGCATAACTCTGCTGACCAGCAATGGAGCTTGTTCTGTTATGGGGTTGAGGTATCTTTCACGAATTAAGAAGTAACTTTTTGTTTTACAGTATATGTTTAGATAGAAATCGTTTTATTTGATGTAACTGCAAAAATAATGTAAGATTCACAATTCATTCCCCCTGCCTGAATGAAATAAAGTTACCAGTTAATCTGACAAGACCGCACCTACAGTTTGCGTTTTGAAGAATGGAGAAGAATGTTCTGTTTCTTTATCATGATGCCTGGGTCTTGCAGTTGTTTACCTACATACCAGACAGAAAATGAAGAAAGTTGTAGCGCAGGAAACTCTAGGCCTGCTTGTGTGGTGGGCAAGTCACAATAAACCTGAGAATATTACGAGTGTTTTGTCACAGATGCTGTTATCCCCAAAGTTGTCCATGAGCGATGTATTTGTAAGTGAGTGTGTATAGTTTACCCTTGGAGTGAGTCATTCAATTCAAAAATAACTCAGCATTATTTCTATTTAAAAGGGGAAAGGTGAGTTCATTTCACAATATTGCACAGACTTCAGGGAAGACCTGGGGCGGAATTCTCCCCCCCCCCCCGCACCCCCCCCCCCCCCCCCCCCCGCCCACCCCCCCCCCCCCCCCCCCCCCCGCCGGGTGGGAGAATCACTGGGGCGCCATGCCATTCCGGCACCCGCACGCGATTCTCCCACCCCCCCCAAACCAGCGCGGCGAGAATCACGGCTGGCCATTCGGAGAATCGCCGCTCGCCGTTTGCAAAAGGCGACCGGCGATTCTCGGGCTTGGATTGGCCGAGCGGCCGCCCCAACACGACAGGTTCCCGCTGGCGCCGTCCACACCTGGTCGCTGCCGGCGGGAACTGCGCGGGAACGCTGGAGGGGGCGGCCTGTGGGGGAGGGGTGTTCCTGCACCAGGGGGGGCCTCCGATGGGGTCTAGCCCGCGTCTGGAGCCCACCAATCGGCGGGCCGACCTCTCTGAAGGAGGACCTCCTTTCCTCCGCCGCCTTGCAAGATCCGTCCGCCATCTTCTTGTGGGGCGGCCTCGGGAAGGACGGCAACGGCGCATGCGCCGGTGACTTCATTTACCCGACGCCGGCTGCGTAGTTTACGCAGCGCCGCTTTTTACGCAGCGCCAAGGCCCAGCACGCGTAAAAGACGCGACGCCGCTCCTAGCCCCCCCCCCCCCCCCCCCCCCCCCCCCGGGGTGGGAGAATAGGGGGCTGGGAGCGGGCTCTGACGCCGGAGTGAAACACTCCGGTTTTCACTCCGGCGTCGGGACTTTGTCTCCCAGCAGTGGGTGCTACTGTCAGCAGCATACAAGTATGTTTTGGAACATCGCTACGGGCCTGCGATCCCGGACGCTGATGCGTTGAGCTGCCTCCCTCCCCCCACCAGGCTGCTTGCACTGGTGTCGGCTGACAAAGTGATAACCACCCTCCATTTTATGGATTCCTTGCCGGTCACGTGTTCAAAGATCCACGGCTGGACTCGGACAGATGCGCAGTTGTCCCGGATAAGGCACATAATCCAGTATGGGGCTCAACACCGTGCCTTGAATAGCCAATTCCCTATTTGAAGGGATTTGAAGGCGTACACTAACAAGATACTCGTGTCATCCTGTGGGGAACACAGATTGTAGTTCCCGAGCGCCTGCTTGCCCCACTCCTGCAGGACCTCCGCAATGGACACCCAGAGGTGTCAAAGATAAAGATGCCAGCCCGCGGCTACGTATGGTGGCCAGGCATTGATGCAGCTGTAGAGAAAGTGGCCCAACGTTGTGCTCAGTGCCGGGGCTGGCGCCTCCACAGAGATGTTGCAGGACCTTTCCAGGGAGCAATGTTCCTTATCATCATAGTCACCCACTCAAAGTGGATGGAGGTCCAGAAAATGCAAGGCATGACATCTTGAGCTGCCATTGATCGGATTGTACAAAGAACAAAGAACAAAGAAAAGCGCAGCACAGGAACAGGCCCTTCGGCCCTCCAAGCCCGTGCCGACCATGCTGCCTGTCTAAATTAAAATCTTCTACACTTCCTGGGTCCGTATCCCTCTATTCCCATCCTATTCATGTATTTGTCAAGATGCCCCTTAAATGTCACTATCGTCCCTGCTTCCACCACCACCTCTGGCAGTGAGTTCCTCTGTGTAAAAAAACTTGCCTAGTACATCTCCTTTAAACCTTGCCCCTCGCACCTTAAAGCTATGCTCCCTAGTAATTGTCCCCTCTACCCTGGGAAAAAGCCTCTGACTATCCACTCTGTCTATGCCCCTCATAATTTTGTAGACTTCTATCAGGTCACCCCTCAACCCCCGTCGTTCCAGTGAGAACAAACCGAGTTTATTCAACCGCTCCTCATAGCTAATGCCCTCCATTCCAGGTAACATCCTGGTAAATCTCTTCAGCACTCTCTCTAAAGCCTCCACATCCTTCTGGTAGTGTGGCGACCAGAATTGAACACTATTCTCCAAGTATGGCCTAACTAAGGTTCTATACAGCTGCAACTTTACTTGCCAATTCTTATATTCAATGCCCCGGCCAATGAAGGCAAGCATGTCGTATGCCTTCTTGACTACCTTCTCCACCTGTGTTGCCTCTTTCAGTGACCTGTGGACCTGTACACCTAGATCTCTCTGACTATTAATACTCTTGAGGGTTCTACCATTCATTGTATATTCCCTACCTGCATTAGACCTTCCAACATGCATTACCTCACATTTGTCCGGATTAAACTCCATCTGCCATCTCTCCGCCCATGTCTCCAAACGATGTAAATCCTGCTGTATCCTCTGACAGTTCTCATCACTATCCACAATTCCACCAACCTTTGTGTCGTCTGCAAACTTACTAATCAGACCAGTTACATTTTCCTCCAAATCATTTATATATACTATGAACAGCAAAGGTCCCAGCACTGATCCCTGTGGAACACAACCCGTCACAGCCCTCCAATCAGAAAAGCAACCTTCCATTGCTACTATCTGCTTTCTATGACCTAGCCAGTTCTGTATCCATCTTGCCACCTCAAACCTGATCCCGTGTGACTTCACCTTTTGTACCAGTCTGTCATGAGGAACCTTGTCAAAGGCCTTATTGAAGTCCACAGAGACAACATCTACTGCCCTACCTGCATCAATCATCTTTGTGACCTCTTCGAAAAACTCTATCAAGTTAGTGAGACACAACCTCCCCTTCACAAAATCATGCTGCCTCTCGCTAATATGTCCATTTGCTTCCAAATGGGAGTAGATCCTGTCTCAAAGAATTCTCTCCAGTAATTTCCCTACCACTGACGTAAGGCTCACCGGCCTGTAGTTCCCTGGATTATCCTTGCTACCCTTCTTAAACAAAGGAACAACATTGGCTATTCTCCAGTCCTCCGGGACATCACCTGAAGACAGTGAGGATCCAAAGATTTCTGTCAAGGCCTCAGCAATTTCCTCTCTATCCTCCTTCAGTATTCTGGGGTAGATCCCATCAGGCCCTGGGGACTTATCTATCTTAATATTTTTCAAGACGGCCAACACCTCGTCTTTTTGGATCTCAGTGTGACCCAGGCTATCTACACACCCTTCTCCAGAATAAACATCCACCAATTTCTTCTCTTTGGTGAATACTGATGCAAAGTATTCATTTAGTACCTTGCCCATTTCCTCTGGCTCCACACATAGATTCCTTTGCCTATCCTTCAGTGGCCCAACTCTTTCCCTGGCTACCCTCTTGCTTTTTATGTATGTGTAAAAAGCCTTGGGATTTTCCTTAACCCTATTTGTCAATGAAGTTTCATGACCCCTTTTAGCCGTCCTGACTCCTTGCTTAGGTTCCTTCCTACTTTCCTTATATTCCACACAGGCTTCGTCTGTTCCCAGCCTTCTAGCCCTGACCGATGCCTCCTTTTTCTTTTTGACGAGGCCTACAATATCTCTCGTTTTCCAAGGTTCCCGAAATTTGCCGTATTTATCCTTCTTCCGCACAGGAACATGCCGGTCCTGAATTCTTTTCAACTGACATTTGAAAGCCTCCCACATGTCAGATGTTGATTTA
Source organism: Scyliorhinus canicula (assembly GCF_902713615.1). Classification (NCBI taxonomy): domain Eukaryota; kingdom Metazoa; phylum Chordata; class Chondrichthyes; order Carcharhiniformes; family Scyliorhinidae; genus Scyliorhinus; species Scyliorhinus canicula. The sequence continues at coordinate 74,310,035 of NC_052154.1, read as the reverse complement.
CCCTCAAACATCTGCCCCCAATCTAGGTTCTTCAGTTGCCGCCTAATATTGTTATAATTAGCCTTCCCCCAATTTGGCACATTCACCCTCGGACCACTCTAAGTCCACCAGCACTTTAAAACTTACTGAATTGTGGTCACTGTTCCCAAAATGCTCCCCTACTGAAACTTCTACCACCTGGCTGGGCTCGTTCCCCAATATCAGGTCCAGTACAGTGCCTTCCCTAGTTGGACTATCTCCATGTTGTTTTAAGAAGCCTTCCTGGATGCCCCTTACAAACTCTGCCCTGTCCAAGATTTAGTTATAATTAACTATGTGGCCCTGACACTAGATGATTTTTACTGTAAAATTAAATGCTCAATAGCGATCACTGCCCTCAGGTTTAGTTACTCCACTATCTAGTTAATTAGATTTGTTTTGCAATGTTATTTTTTTTTCAACTGCCAACCTGCAAAGGACCATGGGAATTGTGGTCAATTTGGGACACAGCCTCTGTGTATTGCGCAAAGAAACCAGACTTGGCTGAAACTTGTATCCATTTAGAGTCGATCACCATTTCCCCCAGGACAATAGAGTTTGAATCAAGGAGTTACAGCAGTAGCAGACTAATAGACGCCACTCCCCCCCCCCCCCCCCCACCTTATTTGGAAAGGCCTACGTGCCTGGGACAATGATAGCTGGGACCTGCCCAGCTATCGAGGTATCCGCCCCCTAATTGGCTGAGATCGATGAGGGTGATCGAAAGCCCTATCGATCCTTTGGACCTGGAGTAAGGACCGTCCAAAAGGGCGCGAAAGAGACGAAGGATAAAAAGCCCTGCGCACTAGAGATCGATCTCTTTTGGGACCGGCCTGTGTGCGACCAACTGCAGCAGAACAACCAAGTTCAAAGTGACCGGATTCATGGGCGTCGAGGCAGCTGTGGGAGTTTGCGACCTGTGCAGACAGTGCTGCCGGTGCCTTTCTTTTTGGGATGAGTGGCGGCTGCTTTTGACTTAAATTGGGAAAGAGAACAAACCACAAGAGTAAGTTTCATATCAGCCAAATAACCGATTTTCGGAAGTGTGCACTAACCACATGTGTAACTAACAGGGAAGGGTAAGGTAAACTCGTCAGACTTGCATGCAAATCTCGAAGGATTGTGAACCGGAATATAGCCATAAGCCGTACCCTTTGTTCGATCGACTCCTTATTCCCCCCTGTTCCAAATTGTACGTAGAGAAGAGATGGCAGCGCAGATGATGGAGAAGTTGATGAACCCACAGCAGCAATCCGAGGTTACAGTAGTTGATAAATCAGAGCAGTGCCCCATATGGGAGGATGTGTTGAGAAAGTATTTAAAGGGGAAAGGATGGCCCCTTTGGTCAAATTTTTGTGCAAACACCGAGACAAGTCCAGGAAAGATAGGACAGACTTGGTGGGAGGATCTTTGTGAGATATATAAGAAAAACGCAGCAAAGTTTAGAAAGCCAATGGAAATAGTGTGCTGCTTGGCACAATTGCAAGGCACCAAGGGGGTCGGCGAGAAGCTCCGCAGACAGTTAGCAGAGAACATAGAACATAGAACATAGAACAGTACAGCACAGAACAGGCCCTTCGGCCCTCAATGTTGTGCCGAGCCATGATCACCCTACTCAAACTCACATATCCACCCTATACCCGTAACCCAACAACCCCCCCCCTTTAACCTTACTTTTATTAGGACACTACGGGCAATTTAGCATGGCCAATCCACCTAACCCGCACATCTTTGGACTGTGGGAGGAAACCGGAGCACCCGGAGGAAACCCACGCACACACGGGGAGGACGTGCAGACTCCACACAGACAGTGACCCAGCCAGGAATCGAACCTGGGACCCTGGAGCTGTGAAGCATTTATGCTAACCACCATGCTACCCTGCTGCCCCTGCTGCAGGAGAAGGAAGAAGAGAATGAGGGAAACAGTAAAGAAAGTGAGAACATTATTGAGGAACACCGGGAGAAGTTAGCCGTTAAAGACAGGGAAATCGCCGATGTTAAACGTGCCCACCAGCCTTGCATAGAACACCTTAGCAGCTTTCAGACCCAGCTCGACAAGGCCTATCAAGATACACAGCACACAGTCTTGCTAAGAGAGGACACTGAACACCAGGTCACCCAGCTAACAAAGAAAGCGCCGATTTACAGGCAGCTTTAAGAGCGCTCCACCAGTCCACTAAAGAACAAAGGCAGAGCACCGTTGACCATGTTAAATGCCAGCGAAAGATAGACAAGCTCCAGTTGTTACTTTCAGTTCAGAATGGTTTTATGTGTGCCTTCGGGACAGATGAGACAGATGAGGAAGAGATGGCAGATTGGGAAGAGTTAACTGAAAGCGCGCAAATGTACGTTAAAGGAATGGAAAGTCAAAAGCAGCCGCCACGCATCCCAAAAAGAAAGGCACCGGCATCACCGTCTGCACAGGTCGCAAACTCCCAGAGCTGCCCCGACACCCATGAATCTGGTCACCACGGAAAGAAGGATAAGGGATCAGGCAGGTCTAGATATCACCTACACCACCCAACTTTTGGTAAGTCAGTTGAGGGACGCTTGCAGTAAAATTACTCCATTTCAGCCCACCGCAGACCCGCATAGCTTCTTTGAGGAGGTGCGCCAACAAAAGGTTATGTACGGATTAGATGAGAGAGAGGAAGTTAAATTGATAGTAATGAGCCTCAGCCAGTTGGTAAGGTCAGCTTTGCTAGACCCTGAAACGTAGGAGGAGGAGGAACCCTAGAGGAAATAAAGGCCGCAATATTAGATGCTATCAGACACAACAAAGGGGATCTGGTAGAGGGTTTGAACAAATGCAGGCAAAAGAAAGGGGAACATCCGACCACCTTCGCCGGTCGCCTCTGGATACATTTCAAAGCAGTATACGGAAACTTAGACCGCTTCCACTAATAATGCCCCGATTTGGCCCGTAAAGAAACCAGACGGTTCATGGTGACTCACCATTGACTACCGCGAACTAAACAAAGTTACCCCATTAACAGCACCCACCATTTCCATGAGTCCCGTGACGATGCTGAAGCAGGGAGAGCAAGCAAAGTATTTCACCGTGCTAGATATCAGCAATGGTTTTTGGTCCATTCCCCTAGATCGGGCTTGCCAGTACAAATTCGCATTCACTTTTCAAGGACAACAGTACACGTGGATGTGTCTCTCCCAAGGGTTCCATAATTCCCCCTCCATTTTCCATAGACAGCTAGCTGCTGGTCTTTCCAAATTCTCCCACCCTGAATGCCTAATTCAGTATGTAGACAACCTGCTCCTGCAAACCGACACCAGGGAAGAGCACTTGGCTCTAATGGCCGAATTACTAACCCTGCTTCAGTCCATCAGATGTAAGGTAAACCCCAAAAAGGCACAGATATTGAGGGAAAAAGTACTTTATTTAGGCACCAGTATTACACAAGGCAAACATGAAATTGAACAAAAATGCATCGACTCCATTGTGAACTTACCCCTGCCCCATAATGTAGGTGCACTCCGCTCATTTTTAGGTTTAGTGGGATACCGCAGAAATTATATAGACGGTTTTTCCACAAAGGCCACCCCGCTCTCAGAGCTTCTGAAAAAGAACACCCCATGGAATTGGCTTCCCCAGCACACAGATGGCATAGACGATTTAAAACTTGCCCTAGGTACAGCTCCCGCTTTACAAGTTCCCAACCCCGCCTTCTATGCCATAGAAGTAGCAACCACCGAATGAACCCTCTCAATAGTGCTCCTACAGGAACGCCACGACCGATTAGGCCCGGTAGCCTATGCCTCTAGAGTTTTAGACCCCGTAGAACAAGGATTTTCTGCCTTGAACGACACTTGCTTGCAGTCTTTTGGGCAGTTCGGTACTTTGCCTACATTACAGGCCTAAACCCAGTCACGATATTAACCGAGCACACCCCCACCCAACTGTTGTTAGACGGCAATCTCAAGGATGGTTCAGTTAGCCAGATCAGAGCAGCTCGCTGGACACCATTTCTGTGAAACGCAGCAAGACCCACACATTCTTAGCAGACAATTTACAATATGCAGGGACCCCACACGACTTCCAGATAATTGCAGCCACACACCCCACAGGACCCTTTGTTCCCAAATTGTTACAACCACGTGTAAACGGTGAGACACAAAGTTCCCAAGACACAGGGGACACAGTAAAGATCTATGTAGATGGCTCCTCCACTGTTGAGGATGGAGTAAGAATCACAGGATGTGGGATTTACATGGAGGACTCACAGGGACGCCCACTAGAAGAGGTATCTTTAAAATTACCCGGCCACTTGGGATCCCAGTGTGGTGATCCACTGTGTTAACTGTGTGCACCTGTATTAGGGGATGTACAGTAGGACCTACACTACAGGTTCGCCGGTAGCCCCTGCCGGCTAGCTCCGCCCACAAGGAGCCATATAAATAGGCATGACTCCTCCTGATCAGCCATTTCGCCAGCTGCAGCAGGAGGCCACGCATCTGACTGTAATAAAGCCACAGTTGTACCAATCTGAGTCTTTCGTGCAATTGATAGTGCGTCACGCAGGCAGCCGAACTGGCAGCCATAGCTTATGTAATTGACCACCCAGACTCCTTTCCAATGCCTGTGGACATACACTCCGACAGCTTGTATGTCTGCAACAGTCTAACAGAATTCTTTCCCCATGGGAATCTCGAGGTTTTGTATCCGCTGACAGAAAACCCCTATCATCAGCCCTTCTCCTGAAACATATTCTTAAGAAAGCCACCGGCCGCACATACGGCATCATTAAAGTAAACAGCCATCACCACACCAACCCTATCCCCCCCACCCCTGGGAATCACAAGGCCGACGCCTTAGCTAAAGCTGGATCACGCACTGGTCACTTCTGGCAACCCCCCCCGGTGTGAACAGATACATTTAATCCAGGTGTCCCAAACCAATATTGAGGATTTATCTCAGGCACAGAAAGCAGACGACCTCCTTAAACAGGTACTGAACAGCACCTATCCAGCCCCCTATGATAAATGGAAGGACACACTCACAATACAGGACGGAATAGTGTTAAAGGACAAAATTTATGTGGTCCCCACCCAAGACAGAAATCAGTGAATCCATGATGGACACGGACATCAGGGAATAGACACAACCATTGCCCATTTAAGACCCTTGTGCTGGTGGCCCGATTTAAAAAGCGAAGTCACACATTATGTAGACAATTGCCTCACTTGCGCCCAGAACAATCTAGAACATTATACAAAGAAGGGACAATTAAGACACACCCGACCTGTAGAAGGCCCCTGGACAAATCTGCAAATTGATTACATTGCCCCCCCCCCCCGCAGAAACGGTTTCAAGTGTGTGCGAGTCGTCATCGATACATTTACAAAATGGGTTGAAGCATTCCCCACACGTTCAAACACGGCAAAGGCCACTGCTAAAATTTTGACCCACCAGATCTTTGCGCGCTGGGGTCTTCCACGCAGCATTGAGTCAGATCAAGGTTCCCACTTCACCGGCAGAGTAATGCAAAATGTTATGACCATTTTTGGTATCAAACAAAAATTCCACATAGCGTACCACCCGCAGTCCAGCGGCATAGTGGAGCGCATGAACCGCATTGTAAAAACGACCATTAGGGAAACGGTACAGCAGAACAATTCCACTTGGGACACGGTACTACCCTTTGCTCTCATGATTATCAGGACACAGTTTCCAGTTCCACAGGTTTCACACCCCCCCCCCCCCCCCCCCCCCACACACCCTTATGACAAAAGCATTGAATATTTATTAGGGCTCGATTTGGCAAATCCCGCAGTAACCGCGCTCACCCACAACAAAGCAGTTCAACAGGTCACAGAAAACATAAAGCGGCACAACTAGCTGCTGCTGTCTGACTAGGCGCTAGGAAAAAGCAGAGTAAAGCCAGCTTTGACAAAAAGGTTCACCCTATAGAGTATACAGTCAGCCAGCAAGTTATGATCTCATTCTACAACCCCAGCTCCTTCCTAACCCCTAGATTCGCAGGCCCCTACTCCATCTCTGACAAAGTAACCCCCTCTGTGTACAAGATAGCGTACCCCAACGGTAAGACTGGTTGGTTCCACATCAACCAACTCAAACTCTACGGATCATAACGTAGCCAAGCCCACCACTTAGCCTTGGTAATGGGAGAGGATGACGCTCTGCCCACTGACGATTCAGCCCAATGCCAACTCCAACCCTCCCCCCCCCCCCCCCCCCCCCTCAGGACGACACTCTCCCCTCGACTCCGCCCATACTCACAGGTTTCAACCTTGAACTTGACTCTGATGAGAGCCTCCCGGATTTGACTACCATCCCTCGCGACCTCCCCACCATCAGCTACCCTAGCTCCTGGAACAACGCCTTGGATTTTCTCGACCCTTGTACAACCGTCTCCGCCCAACAACCCTTTCTACGCCCGCTCCTGACAACGTTGCTTCCACTTCCAGTACACCAGTTCCGGCTACACACTGCACACGACAACCCGATATTCCCTTTTGGCACCATGATAATTCCTACAGGTTGGTAAGACATGACAAATCGGACCAACCACAGGCCTACGTGGCTACCGCCCGGAATCTGCAGACACGCGTTTAGCAACCAGGAGAAGGTGATGATTTAAGCAATGAGCCCCTTCTGGGAAATGATTTAACGGAACTGATGCACGCAAATATTTGAGGTGTCCAGATGATGAGAAACGGACACTGTCAAGGTGTCCAAAGTTCTGATGGAGCCTGCCCGTCTTCTTGTTTTAACCTCCTCTTCTCTCCAACACATGGTTTTAATCTATTTTGGCCCGACACTCGGCTATGCAATCATAATTACTCCTCTGATTCAACCGTCAGACACGGTATACTGACCAATGGCAGTTGAAGGCACTACAATATGACTGCAAATTCTTTCCGTTCCTCCCGGTCACCCAGGTATGGAGTCATGGCACTAATCCCCGCCCTACCTGAGGGCCCTAAAATTAACGGGTCAATCATGCTCGGGTAGTGTAGTAACGGCACTAACCCCCGCCCGACCCGGGGATCCCACCCATTCCTGTCCCGCAGTGGTCCACAGCACCCCACGGTTCACATCATGCTCTCTGGAATGGTTTACTACACACTTTTGCTGCTTTGGGCAGGTCTTGAATCTTTCTCCCCGCTCCAAATCTAAACCCTTCTTTCTTCCACTGTTCTTCCAGACTCCTTAAAAACTTAAAAACACAACGGTTGCTGATCGCTGTTGCTACCTCTGAGCCCCTGGGATGAAACCCTATAAAACTGACCGCCCTGAAATTCGGCTGGTGAAGCAAAGCCTCAACCTCCTTGGTTGCTGGTAAAGATGGAGAATGGTCGAAGAAAGCATCCGCTCACTCCTCGCATCGACCACACAAGCTGTGAGACACTTGAATACTTGAATTGAGACACATGGATTACTACCTCTCCAAATTCTCTTTTTTAAAACAAAATGGGGGAGTCACACATGGTGACAATCATGAAGGGAAATTGGAACTAAGAGGGAGAGACTAACACACACAGATATTAACCAACGATACTGACATGATACTATGTTTGATTCCCTAGGATTACACGGAAACCAGACACCGCAGGATGAACTCAGCCCCATGATCTTTGTCTGGATAATTGCCGCACTTACCGGACTCCAAGCACAAGATACCCAAGACTTTCCACAGCCCGGTGGTCTGTGGTACCGTCCCCCAGATGCAGGGGAATGTGAGACTGGCATCCTATGGGTACGTAAGAACAGAAGCATCATATTTGTGTGCAATAACCAACGCACAATTTACAGAAAGCCCAATGGGTCCACATCAGAATGTTACATTAGCACAACCAGAACAGAGGATGGGTGGGAACTTACTAATGAAGGGCCCAGAAATTGGATGTTTAAATAAAATAGCAGGGAACACAATGAGGATCGGACAAAATTGCCCCGGGACACCCACTAAAGGTAATTAGGCAATACACATAATTAGAGTAGGACCTAAGCCAGCCCTGAGTGACACCACCCCACAGACCACCTCCAGTCAGGATACCAAACATTGTTAGAGATAGAGACCGAAACCCCCACCTGGTGGGAAGGCATTGCAAAATGGAACCCACTCTCATACATAACAGAGACCCTCCTCCTGATCACAGGAATCTATAGTGTAGCCCTCACATTCAAACTCCGTAAATGGAAGGCAAACGCCTCCCGGCCCCCTATATACACAGTTCGAGCCCCCCTCTTTGGAATCCAAATCAACTCTACTAAGAATGTACAACTTACAAATCTGTGATAACCGCTGTTAAATGGACCCTTTATATCTCTGTACCGATGAAATGTGATAAGACGAAAGAATATGGCGCTGCTGTTTAAGTTTTGTAGATTTTGTGTTATAGATAAGTTCTTTAGGCAAAACCAGCAGCATGAGTGTAGTTTAGAAAGTTTAGTCAGAAACCAACTGTTTTATATGTTAATTTAAGTTAAAATGTTTTATATGGATCCGATTTTAGGAATGAAATAGCTATCAGTAGTGAATTGTTTCAATGAATGGATGTAATGTTAATGAATTAACTAAAATTGTACAATACATTTAGGACAGAGTAGAGTAGGACCTGAACTGACTGACCAGTGCTGGCTTGATAAGGTAGACTACAGGATCAAGACTGTGATCCACCATGCTTTGCATTCAGGATCCAGAGGACGGAATGTAGCCATGTAAAATGGCCACCTGCAAAGAACCATGGGAATTGTGGTCAATTTGGGACACAGATAGGTAGACAGCCTCTGTGTATTGCGCAAAGAAACCAGACTTGGCTGAAACTTGTATCCATTAAGAGTCGATCACCATTTCCCCCAGAACAATAGAGTTTGAATCAAGGAGTTAGCACAGTAGCAGACTAACCGGCACCCCCCCCCCCCCTTATTTGGAAAGGCCAAGACAATGATAGCTAGGAACCGCCCAGCTATCGAGGTAGCCGCCCCCTAATTGGCTGACATCGATGAGGGTGATCGAAAACCCTATCGATCCATTGGACCCGGAGTAAGGATTGCCGAAAAGGACGCAAAAGAGACGAAGGATAAAAAACCCTGCTCACTAGAGATCGATCTCTTCTGGGACCGGCCCGTGTGCGACCAACTGCAGCACAACAACCAAGTTCAAGAACCCACGACCATTCCTGCAGTACGAGCCCAGCTGAGAAGAACCCAACAACTTCCAAACCGACCACGTGGACCCGGATAAAGGCCTTATCTCGCACAGTGCCGGTCACTCGAAGTTAACTAAAGGTCATCTTAGTCATTAGGTGTAGTTTAGTACGGAGCCCCGTGTGTTATTGCATAGATATACAAGTCTTATGTTATTAATAAACTGTGTTCTTGAGCTAACATATTGGTTGCGTGGTCATTTGGTGGATGTGAGAATCAGCTTGTGGTTCACCCCAAAGCAAAGAAGGCAACAGGTTGCGGCAATCTTTCAGTATGCTCGGGATGTCCACAGGCAGCTTTTTCCAAAGGGATCTCAATAAAGCTCGTGGTGATAGGTTAGCCTGCTCAGATCTTGGATAGCTAGGACATCAAGGTAGCCCACGCCATAAAAGCTGCTACCAGATAGACCTTTCTGATGACTGATGTGCTTGGTAAGGCTGATAGTCACATTCCAGGACTGAATAGAGAGGACAGCAGCTCCTGCTGAAGCTGCCTGTCTCTAACTGGTGCAATGTGATGTGTTCCTTGCTCAAGGGAATGGTGACAAAGCTCTTACACATTTTATAGATGTCTTACTCACGCCACTTGTGATGAATTTGACCTGCCTGCTTTCCACCTTGTGGAAGGCTCCATTTCTCCAAATTCCCCTTGAATCTGTAAAGACCACTCCATCACACAGCGCATTCCCAACCCTAACCACACAAACTGCATTCAAACTACTGTCCGCATGTCACATCTGGGTGTTTTGCCAGTCACTGTAAACCTGTCCCACCTGGTCACTGACCCTTTCTGCCATGGGGGAACAGTTTCCCATGATATACTCCATATAAACTCAATGATCTTAAACACCTCTACTATGGTGATTATGAAGGCCTGACTCACCTCAACCCAACAGAACTTGTCGTCCAGCCTTGGAAATCACAGCATGGAGGGGTGGGGTAAAATACTGGCGAGCTAAATTTATTTTCAAATGGCTCAATAGTTTCTTGCCAACTCATGGAGTTTACAGATATTCTGCGAGACGTTGGACCAAATGGGCTGGGAAGGTTCCACACACGACCAATGTCTGGAGTGCGTTACCCTAGGTGTTGATGTTTTTGATTGTGTAAGGGAAAATCAATTATGGTTCCTGCTTGGAATAGTAATCCAGTATTCTGTCAGCCATTGTGGAAATGAGCTCCTGTAGACTGTGACAATAATATTGGTTTTCTATTTTATTTTAAGGTTAGTGCAGGTGATGTTAAATCGGGGTATTTATTCTCAGCCAAGCTTTCAGCTCAGGGCAGTCAGCCTGGCTGTACTGCGTTCTCAGGTTGAAGGTTTCTGTGGCAATCACAATGGGATTGTTCAAGGAGTTTTAAATAATTAGTCAGTCATCTGCACTGGCAATCGAGCCGCTGGCGATGGCGTTGAGGGATTCAGAGAGGTGGAGAGGCTTGGTGCGAGGTGGAGAGGAACATAGGGTGTCGTTGTATGCCGATGACCTGTTACTGTATGTGGCGGACCCGGCGGGAGGGATGCCGGGGGTGATGGAGTTGCTAGCTGAGTTCGGGACCTTTTCAGGTTATAAATTGAATTTAGGCAAGAGTGAGGTGCTGCACCGGGCCCACATGTCCGGGACTAGGATGAGTAGGTTTTTTGGGGGTGAGGATAGGTGCACCAGATATTCGGGGAGTCCAGCGAACCACGCCCATATGTTCTGGGCATGCCCAGCACTGGAAGAATTCTGGAAGGGGGTGGCGGGGACGATGTCGAGGGTGGTTGGATCCAGGGTCAAACCAGGGTGGGGCTCGCGATTTTTGGAGTTGCGGTAGAGCCGGGAGTGCAGGAGGCGAAAGAGGCCGGTGTCCTGGCCTTTGCATCCCTAGTAGCCCCTCGAAGGATTCTGCTACAGTGGAAGGATGCAAGGCCCCTAAGTGTGGAGACCTGGATCAGTGACATGGCGGGATTTATAAAACTGGAAAGGGTCAAATTTGCCTTGAGAGGATCAATACAAGGGTTCTATAAATGATGGCAGCCTTTTCTGGACTTCCTGGCTCAAAGATAGGTATCTTGGTCAATAGCAGCAGCAACCGGGGGGGGGGGGGGGGGGGGGGGTGTTCCTTATTGTGTGGTGGGGCGAATGTTTATGATTGTTAATATTATTGTTATTTTTGGTATTTTACTAAGGTTGTATATTGTTGTATAAATTCAAAATTTTTCAATAAAAATTATTTCAAAAAAAAATATTAGTCAGTCATCATGTTCAATAACAAACATTTTAATCATTGTTCAAAGTTGTATTGGAGTTCGTTATTAAGAATGCAGCTTTGTGCGGATGCTGTTGATCTAATGTAATTATGGAAGATGCAGTTGTCCATTGCTTTTTACTCCTGTTTGTGTTTTTAAAGAAAAATCGAGACTTCGGCCGTCAGTTTCAATTCCACAACCAGTACTTCAGTTCAGAGAGCTGTCCGCATAACTCTGCTGACCAGCAGAACAGCTTAGAGGTTGAGGCATCTTTCTGAGTAAGTCACTTTTTGCTTTAGTGTATATGCAGATTTATTCCATATATCGACAAGAATAACGTAATATTCACTTGTCTGAGCAAAATAAAATGATCTGACAAGACAGCACATACAATTTGCGTTTTGAAGAAGGGAAAATGCTCTGTTTCTTCATCATGATGCTTGGATCATCTGGTCACATGGATGGTGCTCCCCGGCAGCGGAGGGTGCGAACAATGGGAAATCCAGCTGTCAGCAGCGGGATCGGAAGATTTCACTGCCAGCCAATGGCGGGCTGCCACTGCTGTCGCGTAGAATACTGTGGGGGGGGGGGGGGGGGGGGGAGTGGAGTGTGTGGAAAATCTCACCCTTTGTCCTTAATTATAGAATTAAAGAGCCTCTACAGTGCAGAGGGAAGCCATTCGGCCCACCGTGTCTGCACCGACCTTTGGAAATAGCACGCTACCTAGGCCCACACCCCAACCCAATCCCAGTAACCTCACCTAACCTATTGGACACTAAGAGGCAATTTAGCATGGCCAATCCACTGAACCTGCACATTTTTGGACTGTGGGAAGAAACCGGAGCACATGGAGGAAACCCACCCACACACGGGGAGAAAGTGCAAACTGCACATAGACAGTCACCCGAGGCTGGAATTGAACCTGGGTCTCTGGCGCTGTGAGGCAGCAGTGCTAACCACCGTGCCGCCCCATTTTATAAAATTAACAGGCATTGTATTCTAAACCCTTAGCAGAAGGTTGTTTGCTTTCTGTTTCGATCTCTCTTCAGACAAAAAACATTCTTTAGAAAAAAAATGTATTTTATGACAAACATGTATCAAAACAGGTTACAGCGAATAAACACCCCGGGAAACATACTTCCCAATAATCAACTATACAGTCTATACAGAATTTCCCCCTTTTTCACCCCCCCTCCCTCGTGACGAACAGTCCCTCAAACACGGTCACAAACATCCCCCACCTTTCCTCAAACCCCCTTGAAGAGCCCCTTAACTCATACCTTTTCTTCTCTAAGCACAGGAAGTCGTACAACAATAAACATTCTTATCTGCCAGGGCCTGAGGTAAAATAAAGACGTACATATTCCACAACAATAGCAGGGAGTCTTCTGGTGCCTTGTAGATGTTGGCATCTGTACAAGTACCTGGTAATAGCTGGCAAATGACCATCGGCATGAGGTAAACCAAACAGTGACCTCCAGCTAAGTACTGGACAGGGAGGAGGTGATTATCCTGTCATCTTGTGTAACCTTTCCTGTATGCATTGGTTAAAATGGTTCAAAGAAGTGATTGACATGGGGCAAGCCAGCCTGTATAAATAAATTATATTAATAATGTCCTCCTCAGGAGCTGTCATCATCTGGCAGCCACCCTCTTCAAATGGAAGATGGACCAGGAAAGAACAAGGAGAACCATGGGAGGTTTTCCCAAACATAAGAACATAAGAACATAAGAACTAGGAGCAGGAGTAGGCCATCTGGCCCCTCGAGCCTGCTCCGCCATTCAATGAGATCATGGCTGATCTTTTGTGGACTCAGCTCCACTTTCCGGCCCGAACACCATAACCTTTAATCCCTTTATTCTTCGAAAAACTATCTATCTTTACCTTAAAAACATGTAATGAAGGAGCCTCAACTGCTTCATTGGGCAAGGAATTCCATAGATTCACAACCCTTTGGGTGAAGAAGTTCCTCCTAAACTCAGTCCTAAATCTACTTCCCCTTATTTTGAGCCTATGTCCCCTAGTTCTGCTGTCACCCGCCAGTGGAAACAACCTGCCCGCATCTATCCTATCTATTCCCTTCATAATTTTAAATGTTTCTATAAGATCCCCCCTCATCCTTCTAAATTCCAACGAGTACAGTCCTAGTCTACTCAACCTCTCCTCATAATCCAACCCCTTCAGCTCTGGGATTAACCTAGTGAATCTCCTCTGCACACCCTCCAGTGCCAGTACGTCCTTTCTCAAGTAAGGAGACCAAAACTGAACACAATACTCCAGGTGTGGCCTCACTAACACCTTATACAATTGCAACATAACCTCCCTAGTCTTAAACTCCATCCCTCTAGCAATGAAGGACAAAATTCCATTTGCCTTCTTAATCACCTGTTGCACCTGTAAACCAACCTTCTGTGACTCATGCACTAGCACACCCAAGTCTCTCTGCACAGCGGCATGCTTTAATATTTTATCGTTTAATTAATAATCCCATTTGCTGTTATTCCTACCAAAATGGATAACCTCACATTTGTCAACATTGTATTCCATCTGCCAGACCCTAGCCCATTCATTTAACCTATCCAAATCCCTCTGCAGACTTCCAGTATCCTCTGCCCTTTTCACTTTACCACTCATCTTAGTGTCATCTGCAAACTTGGACACATTGCCCTTGGTCCCCAACTCCAAATCATCTATGTAAATTGTGAACAATTGTGGGCCCAACACGGATCTTTGAGGGACACCACTAGCTACTGATTGCCAACCAGAGAAACACCCATTAATCCCCACTCTTTGCTTTCTATTAATTAACCAATCCTCTATCCATGCTACTACTTTACCCTTAATGCCATGCATCTTTATCTTATGCAGCAACCTTTTGTGTGGCACCTTGTCAAAGGCTTTCTGGAAATCCAGACATACCACATCCATCGGCTCCCCATTATCTACTGCACTGGTAATGTCCTCAAAAAATTCCACTAAATTAGTTAGGCATGACCTGCCCTTTATGAACCCATGCTGCGTCTGCCCACTGGGACAATTTCTATCCAGATGCCTCGCTATTTCTTCCTTGATGATAGATTCCAGCATCTTCCCTACCACCGAAGTTAAGCTCACTGGCCTATAATTTCCTGCTTTCTGCCTACCTCCTTTTTTAAACAGTGGTGTCACGTTTGCTCATTTCCAATCCACCGGGACCACCCCAGAGTCTAGTGAATTTCGGTAAATTATCACTAGAGCATCTGCAATTTCCCTAGCCATCTCTTTTAGCACTCTGGGATGCATTCCATCAGGGCCAGGAGACTTGTCTACCTTTAGCCCCATTAGCTTGCCCATCGCTACCTCCTTAGTGATAACAATCCTCTCAAGGTCCTCACCTGTCATAGCCTCATTTCTATCAGTCGCTGGCATGTTATTTGTGTCTTCCACTGTGAAGACCGACCCAAAAAACCTGTTCAGTTCCTCAGCCATTTCCTCATTTCCCATTATTAAAACTCCCTTCTCATCCTCTAAAGGACCAATATTTACCTTAGCCACTCTTTTTTGTTTTATATATTTGTAAAAACCTTTACTGTCTGTTTTTATGTTCTGAGCAAGTTTACTCTCATACTCTATCTTACTCTTCTTTATAGCTTTTTTAGTAGCTTTCTGTTGCCCCCTAAAGATTTCCCAGTCCTCTAATCTCCCAGCAATCTTTGCCACTTTATATGCTTTTTCCTTCAATTTGATACTCTCCCTTATTTCCTTAGATATCCACGGTCGATTTTCCCTCTGTCTACCGTCCTTCCTTTTTGTTGGTATAAACCTTTGCTGAGCACTGTGAAAAATTGCTTGGAAGGTTCTCCACTGTTCCTCAACTGTTCCACCATAAAGTCTTAGCTCCCAGTCTAACACTTTGATTAGAAAACAGAATCCTGCCATTACCAGTTACTGAGATCAACACACTCTGTACAAACCATCCTCTGGGATCAGTGAATCGTTCTCCACTGTCATGGGTCATAAACTTTTCTTGTGTATTTAGCTAATGCATCATATCTAAACTGCTGCTTCCTAATAAAATTAATAATCTTCCTTAAAATTACTTCCCCAAAATAGTTTTGAGAGTATTTGGTCGAAATCACAGATCTCCTCTAAACCTTGCCCCATGGACCTTAAACCTATGACCCCTGATGACTGGCCCCTCCACCCTGGGAAAGAGTGCCTGCCCATCCATTCTATCCATGCCCCTCATAATCTTGTAGACCTTTGTCAGGTCACCCCTCAACCTCTGTCGTTCTAATGAAAACAGTCCAAGTTTATTCAGCCTCTCCACATAGCTAACACTCTCCAGAACAAGCAACAGCCTGGTAAACCTCCGCTGCACCCTCTCCAAAGCCTCCGCATCCTTCTGGTAGTGTGGCGACCACAATTATGCGCAATATTCCAAGTGCTGCCTTCCCAAGGTTCTACACAACTGCAGCATGACTTGCCAGTTTTTATACTTGATGCCCCGTCCAATGAAGGCAAGCATTCCATATGCTTTCTTGACCACCTTGTCCACTTGTGTTGCCACTTTCAAAGATTTGTGGGCCTGCACGCTCAGATCTCTCTGACTTTCTATATTCCTAAGAGTTTTGCCATTTACGGTATATTTCCCCTCTATGTTAGGCCTATCAAAATGCATTACCTCACATTTGTCTGGATTAAACTCCATGGGCGAGATTCTCCGCAAAAGCGGAGAATCGTAAAGGCTACCGTGGGACAGGCCGTCAACCACGGCAGCCTCCGCGCCCACTTCCGGGACCCGATTCTCCCCCCCGGGCGGGGCTAGGAGCGGGGCCCCGGGCGTCCCGCCGGCGCGGCCTTGACGACGGTCGTCAAGGTGCACGACAAGCGTCACACCGGCTGACGCACACGGTGACGTCAGCCGCACATGCGCAGGTTGGACAGCGCCACCCCGCGCATGCGCGGTTGGCGTCTTTTCCCTCAGCCGCCCCGCAAGACGTGGCGGCTTGATCTTGCCGGGCGGCGGAGGGAAAAGAGTGCGTCCGTTACGGACGCAAGGCCCGCGATCGGTGGGCACCGATTGCGGGCCTGTGCCCCCCTTGGCACGGCCGTGGTACTGCTGTGCCAATCGGGCCCCTAGATGCCCCAAATGGGCACCTGGCACCCGTTTCACGACGGCAGCGACCAGGTGTGGTTGCTGCCGTGTTGAAACGGGCGCGAAGGCCTGGCCGCTCGGCCCATCGGCCTCGGAGCCTCTGAGAATCGCCGCTCGCCGTAAAAAACAGCGAGCAGCGATTCGTGGCGTGGGGGGGGGGAGGGGGAGAATAGCGGGAGGGTGTGAAAAATGTCGAGAGGCCCTCCCGCTATTCTCCCACCCGGCGTGGGGGGCGGAAAATCGCTCCCCATTTGCCATTTCTCTGCCCAAGTCTCCAACCTATCTATGCCCTGCTCTCTCCTCTGACAATCCTCAACGCTATCTGCCACTCCACCAACCTTCGTGTCATCTGTGAACTTACTAATCAGACCGGCTACATTTTCCTCCAAATCATTTATGTATTCTACAAACAACAGAGGCCCAAGCACAGTTTTCTGTGGAACACCACTAGTTACAACCTTCCATTCAGGAAAACACAATTCTACTGCTACCCTCTGTCTTCTGTGACATCTTGCCGTGTCTTGACATCCTTTTGCTACAAAGGCTGCTCGTTCTCCTTTCATTCTGACCATGGGCCGAATGGCCTCCTTCTGCACTGTAAATTCTATGAAATCTTTCCCAAATATTATGCACACTGACATATTTATTTCACAACCATGATCACCCTGTAACCGTGTTTCTAATGGTGATTAACTCTAAATAATTGATCTCAATTTGTGTGACTAGGTCATCTGTCATATTGCAGATGCTTTGTGTAATTAGGTAAAGAAACTAAAATTTCATTTTTACTACAATGCATAGACACATTCGCTATTTCACAATTATTGTTAAACTTGCTTGTCCCTTCCTGTCCACTTGTCTTTATTCACATCGCTACATTGCTCTGTTGCCTTGACCGTTCTCTTTGGATTTCCAAAACTCCCTTCACCCCAACCCTCCACCTCCCGCTGTCAGTTTAAAGCCCTGTGCACAGCTCTAGTTATACAATTGGTCAGGACACTGTTCCCAGGCCAGGCTGTCAATTTTGGTTATATCTGATTTAGATTTATTGATCACTTGACCTTTACAGTTTAGAATGGTAGTCACTATCAGCTGTGGGACAAAGTACTGCTTTTAGTTTGTTCATGATTGTCAGGGAATATTTTGCATGATGGGACAAAAGCTTCACTTTGTGAAAGTGGAAAATTCCCCTTTCTCCAGTGTTGTGAACTCAAGGGCATTGAGACAGAATGAAACAGAAAGCGAGGTGAGTTACAGGAAATTGAAGCAGTGCACACGGAATAAACATTCAGCATTTTAATTTCAGTAGGAAAGGATGGAAGTCATTGTTTATGAAGCAGATTGTAGAAGATTTCAGTTTGTCACTGCAGCGAGTTACCTAGAGACAGGTAAAAAATACTTTGCGGATGCTTAGTACAGAATTGTTAACTGTAAGTCGTGCCTTGTATGTTTGCTGTCACTGTTTATAGATGAATATTCCTTCGACCTGTCTGCGATGGGAATGGCAGGAATGATCACTAGTGGGTTAGACTGAAACTGGAAGAACAGATCTGTAACTTGTTTTAGGAACAGCGGCTGTGTATTTTGAAGGGCAGTTTTTTACATCAAATAGAGCATTGTGATGTGTGATAAGGAACTGCCTTCCTGATGCAGCAGTTAGTTCAGTGGCACTCACTGCCATGTAGCGGGGCTGGATATAAACCCTGGACTGCTTCATTCCTAGTCCAGGCCACACTGAGAGGGCTGGTGGAGAGCAGATGGAGCAGATCTTAATTGTGGGGCTTGAGAGGCCATTGAGATGGAGAGAGAGAGAGAGAGAGGTCATTGTGGGAAGAATTCTGTTTTGACTGTCCTCAGCATCTCCTAACAGCCGATGTGATGTATCATTGGGAGAATCCGGCCCGAAGTCCTGTGTTTCTCCTTTTAGTTGAAAGAAAGCCAACCAGATTTATGAATTAATTTATGGAATGAATGTTAAAGATGCCCATCCGGAAAAGAACACGTTTAAGGTGAATACATCCAGCTTCTGATGGGTGCTGTGATAATTCTGTTTATAATTTACTTTTACAAAACAGATGTGTCTCATTTCTTACTTCCAGCCCGAGTGGTACTTTTTGTTTGGAAATATTTAGAGATATTATTCTGGTAACATTACGAAATTTATTTATTAGCTGCCACTCTAGTTTATGAAGGGTGAAGATGGCAGGAATGTGGTGATGTATTCTAGATCCTAGTGACTGGGTGTGTGATCTGTAGTTCCCGAGCTGTGTCATCAGATTGCTCAGCTTTATTTATTGTAGAGGAGACAAAGCTTCAGTTACAGGGAACCCAGTGGAAGGATTTTTAACTTGGCAATTTTACAACACAATCTCTATTCATAGATGCGTATTCTTCGGGTGTGGTTTCACCATCTTCCTCCACTCTCTCTCTCTCTCTCTATATATAAAATCTAAGTTGCTTTGAGTGGGGAGGTGTTAAACAAATGAGGAAGAACACTGGGAGCCGCTCTGTCTGCTCCCTGACGTCTCCAGAAAGTCCCTAAATCCCCCAACAACAAACTGTTGACTCTCTAATGCATTCCAGCATTTTTGTCTCTGTTGCTGTATCTGGAAGTCCTTTCCAAACATTGATCATTCTTTTGTGTGAGGAGACTTTCTGACCAGTTCCAAATTTACTAATATTAAATCCCGACCCCTCGGCCTACCCTCATTTTATTTGAAAGTAACTTTCCAGATCTACCTTTTAAAATTTTATTAAATATTTTGTCTGTCAGTTTGTCCTCGGCCACGGTAAATCCATTCTACAGATTGTCCTCAGAACTCGGACACTCATGGTCAGCTCCTGCCTTTTTCTGCATTCCAGCCCTCAAATATCTCTCGGAGTTTAAGATACAATTAAATCATAACTTTTTAACTTGGACTTTTCTGTTTTCAAAACATTTTTTCTGCCACGATCTCATTTTAATGTCCCACACTTGGTGCAAACCCAGAGTGACAATTGGCTGGAGTTCGGGGTGCAGGCTCGGGGTTCACACAGCAGGGATATCGTAGAATTTGCAGTGCAGAAGGAGGCCATTCGGCCCATCGAGTCTGCACCGGCTCTTGGAAAGAGCACCCTACCCAAGGTCAACACCGCCACCTTATCCCCATAACCCAGTAACCCCACCTAACACTAAGGGCAATTTTGGACACTAAGGGCAATTTATCATGGCCAATCCACCTAACCTGCACATCTTTGGACTGTGGGGGGAAACCGGAGCACCCGGAGGAAACCCACGCACACACGGGGAGGATGTGCAGACTCCACACAGACAGTGACCCAAGCCGGAATCGAACCTGGGACCCTGGAGCTGTGACGCAATTGTGCTATCCACAAGGCTACCGTGCTGCCCTACAGGCACAAAAATAACTAAACACACAGACCATTTTGCCAGCTCTATTGGTGTCAGTGATTAGTCCTCAAACCCATTGGATTGTGCTTCTCCCACAGTCAAATTGGTCGCACACATTTGAAGGAGCCTCACTGCCAATTCCAGTGCTACACAGCGCCAGGGTCCCAGGTTCGATTCCCAGCTTGGGCCACTGTCTGTGTGGAGTCTGTACGTTCTCCCTATATCTCCGTGGGTTTCCTCCGGGTGCTCCGGTTTCTTACTACAAGTTCTGAAAGACGTGCTGTTAAGTAATTTGGACATTCTGAATTCTCCCTCTGTGAACCCAAATAGGCGCCGGAATGTGGCGACTAGGGGCTTTTCACAGTAACTTCATTGCAGTGTTAATGTAAGTCTACTTGTGACAATAATAAAGATTATTACATTATTGTCCAATTCAGAGTGTTGGTTCCACTCCTGCCATTGACACCTCAGAGTTCCCAATTGCTCATCTCATGGTCCCACTGGGATTGGTGACCCACAGTTTAGGGACTCCTGTTCCTGTGGTTAAGCATCCTATTGGCTTTATCGCTCTCTGGTGTGCATTGGGAGGACATGTTGAACATCAAGTTTACTAAGATTTCCTGTGTTTCTCTCGATTTCAGTCTTTGCTCTTTCAAAACCACACTTTCTGTGTATCTCACACCCATTTTCACTTGTGTGGAGCAATTCACACGCCTGCATTAAGCATTTTCTGCTGTCGTGTAGCCACACTCTCAGACTCAAACTCATTTTGTCAGCTCTGACTATCTCCTTCTGTTTCCTGTGCCCCTCCTGGATGTTATTAGCTGCCACTGTTGGCATTGTGGATTGGAAGATTACAAAGTGTTTGCAGCACAAAAATAGGCCATTCAGCCCAGGGACTGGTTTAGCACAGGGCTAAATCGCTGACTTTGAAAACAGACCAAGGCCAGGCCAGCAGCATTGTTCAATTCCCGTACCAGCCTCCCCCGAACAGGCGCCAGAATGTGGCAACCAGGGGCTTTTCACAGTAACTTCATTTGAAGTCTACTTGTGGCAATAAGCTTTTTTCATTTTCATTTCAAAAAGGTCAATGTGTTTAATTACCTGTAAATACCTACTTTAAGTCTAGGCTTATTCTTGTTTGTAGGAGGACATGAAGCATCCTGCGGCCATATGGTGAAGTCCAGTGGTCTGAGGGAATGGTGTAAGGACCTTTTAGATTTGGTGAGTTTGGTCAGAATTATTTCCCAGTGCTGGGCACAAGGTCGGTCTGTGACAGTCGTGGGGGTGGATGATAGAACGGGAAACAACTGTTCTGCCCAATTCACCAGTGAGAATTCTCCACATCGTAATTACATAGAATTTACAGTGCAGAAGGAGGCCATTCGGCCCATCGAGTCTGCACCGGCTCTTGGAAAGAGCATCCCACCCAAGGTCAACACCTCCCCCTATCCCAATAACCCAGTAACCCCACCCAACACTAAAGGCAATTTTGGACACTAAGGGCAATTTATCATGGCCAATCCACCTAACCTGCACATCTTTGGACTGTGGGAGGAAACCGGAGCACCCGGACGAAACCCACACACACACGGGGAGGGTGTGCAGACTCCGCACAGACAGTGACCCAAGCCGGAATCGAACCTGGGACCCTGGAGCTGTGAAGCCATTGTGCTATCCACAATGCTACCGTGCTGCCCCAAGTCAGTCATCTTTGTAGATGTGGAACAGACAAAATATGGGAGAGATCAGAATGAATCAGAGTGTAATCGGGTCAAGTATTGAATCACATTTAGGTCATTTTTTTCACAGATTGGGAAAGCAGTCTAATCCCTTCAGGATCAGTGAGATGCCCAGTAAAGTGTTCGCGAGGAGAGTTAACAATTCATATTTAAGATTAAAGTTACCATAATCCCTGATGACTGTTTTCCCCTTTGAGGGGGAGAGTTAATGGGCAGTGGTTTAACCTCAGGCGAGTGGCAACTGAGCTAAACCGACTCCCATGCTTAAGATTAATAAGACCTCGTATTCGGTTGCTAACCAGTTCCAGGATAACTGCAATTAATGCTACCTTTAAAAATAACTATCCTTCAGGGTGTTGCCAAAATATTAAGTACACAAACACACACACACACACACACTAAACCAGCCTGAGCAGAGACTTTCCTTATACAATCTCTGTCACTACAGGGCATTGGCACGATCCCTGAATCCTTTGTAATCTCTAGGCCCTGTTTAGTCCGGCTTCTTGTACATGATGCATTTTTAAAATTCCTCCCCATTGGAAAGCATCATTGAAAATCCAGCTGCTGTAAAATTATCTTTCAAATAGCATTACCCCAGCCAAAGTTAGCAATCCTCTATCAGCAGGAAAATTATACGTGTGGCAGGAAATAGGTCAAAAGCCCCTGATGTACATCAATGCCTAAATTGTCTGAATGGTTCCATTAGATTAATTCCAGTTGGCAACTCATTCTCATATGTATATTTAAAAAAAAAATGTGATTCCAAGTTAATTCAGTTATCCTGTGCACATCTAGCTCATTGTAAGTGTTCAAGTCATTGTTACAAGAGTTTGTGGTGTGGTAATTTCCCACGTTTGGATGCTGGATGATGCTCAGGATGGTGAAAGGCAGCAGTTTTAAATAGCAGTTGATTCTCTTTAGGGTTGCTTCACGTTTAACTGCCCCAAGTGTGCGAAGGAGTGGCCCTGGCAGGAGGTACGGCACCTTGCACAGTTGTCACAGGAGGAATGCAGACGGTATGAGGAGCAGCTCGGCAGAATAATGGCAGGAAAAAAGGAGTTGTACCGAAAGGTAACTTGTGTTATTTAGGATTTTGATCTTTGCTTCTTTGAATAAATATTTTTAAATTGAGCTGTGTCTGAACACGATTTAACCGGAGATAATCGATGTCCGGTTATGGGCACGTTTAGCGGGTTGTTTCTCAGTGGCTGCAGCGCCGGGAAATACCCCATTATTCAACACACTTTGCCTTTTTTTTGGCCACGGGGAGTTTCTCTCCGCCAAGGCTGCAGTTAGAGACCCCAGCAGCAAAGGCTCTTCGCCGATCGGGCGCCATTTTGTCTGGCTGCCCAGACATTCTCTCCCCTCCCTCCCCCCCAAATCCACAACATCAGGGAGGCAACTGGGCCTGATCTGAATGACAAACTGGCACCCTGGCCAGGGTACACAGGTGGTACTGCCAGGGTGCCAGTCTGGTGGTGCCAAGATGCCAGAGGAAGTGCCACCCTGATGCCACCCTGCCCTATCCCCGACCACCCATGAGGTATCCAATGGCCTGAGAGATCCCCACAGGCGCCATTATGACTGGTCCACGTTTGTGGAAATCGGTACTAAACGGTGCCCTGGCGGGTTCTCACAGGTGTAACTGTTGGCCTAATGGCTCATTTAAACATGCTGATCTGGGTCACGCCCAGTGAGGGTGACACCCAGATCGCGAAGTCTCGCGAGACTCCGTTAAATCTCAAGAGGCCTCTCGTGAGATTCAAAGGCCTAGTTCCGACAACAAGCCGGGCGTTAAATTTCTCCTATATTTTCCAACTAAGACTGGAATTCTCATGTTGTTGTGATTCACTTTTCCTGCCAATAGCGCAGCCCCGCCTGTGGGATTTACTGTAGCGTGGGTTGGTTACAATGGGAAATCCCATTGACGAGAGACTGGAAGATAGTATCCCACTGCCAGCGAAGAGCACGCAGTTGTGAAATATATGGCTAGGGGACTGGAGGATTCAGCCCCAAGTGTATTGAATAACATTTAATTTTTTAGACTTGCTGCCTTTTTAACTGTTTGTTAAAGCTAAATGAGCCAGCTTGTGGAATTTTATGACCCACAGCCTAGTTCACACTTGGGACCATGAGGTCAGCAACACGGCAACCACGAGAATACCAAAGCAAACTTGTAACAGTGACTTTCGATGATGAAAGATAAAACTCCAATTACCACGCTGCCTCTAATTTTAGTTATTTCCTCTTCTCTTTACTCTTTTCTCAATTGGCATCAGTACTGCAGCTTAAATTGGAGTGGGGGAGGTGCTTCAAAGTCTTTGCTGGTTTAAAACGAAGATACATGAGTCTGGTAGAGTATCTTCCATTTATAAATCCAATGTCACATGTAGGACATCTAAATGCATCACATTTCTCCCTCTCTTTAACTCTGAAGAAGAGTTAAACAGACGCAAAATGTTAACTCTGTTTCTCTCTCCACAGATGCTGCTAGACCTGCTGAGATTTTCCAATATTTCCTGATTTATTACAAAGGAAACAAGGTTAAAGTAAAGATGAAGAGACAGGAAAGTTCAGGAGGAAGGAGAGCGGGAGGAAAAATCTAAAATGGGAAATCACTGGAAAAAATGGCACCATTCTGATTTGCTGCATCAGATATTCTCCGATTCATGCTTCAGTCCCAGCTTCAGTGGAAACTGGGAAGGGGCCCATCCAATGATCCCTGCATTAAATAGCAACAATGCAAACTCAACAGAAAGATTTTAAAATATTGAATAAACATCTTACAGCCCTTTGCAGCTGTTGATAGGAAACAAAAGTGACAGGCAGTTAATGAAAAGATAAACAGCTCGGAATGTTACACTTGTGACCTATTTCCAGAAACGTTCAGTCTCTTGTCTTCTGTCCTGCATATTAACATGTCCCGGGCTGTATTTATGCAGAACTTTGAAATTAGCTGGAAAGGTCCATCACTGGATAACTGGCACACAGCCAGCAAACAGCTGCATGTACACAAATGTGGTAACAGTTACTCAGGTGTCAACATGTTTAGATATAGAAAGAGAATCTCTTGAGAGACTCGGGTAAGTTATGTTGACTGTAAAAGAATAAGGAAAACATTTTCACATGATGACCAGTTTTGTTCACGAGAGTTCTGATAGAGAAAGGAAACACTGACTAAAGTTCAAAGGAAGGCATCAAATGACTTACTTCAGTTGAAGTAAGTGCTGTGTTAATTGTGATAAAAATCTGGAATACTCCCTTTGAAAACAAATTGATTGTGGAACAATTGGAACATTGAAGAATGTGATGGATTTTTGTTAGTAAACATATCTATCTAAGGACATGGAGCTAATGTGGAAAAAGGAGTTAGTTTCAAATCATAAATCATCTAATAGAATGGTAGAAGAGGTTTGAGAGGCGGAATGGCTTCCTTCTGTTCCTATGTTCTTATTAATAGTGAACACAAAGGCATTTGCAATCAAATATACCAAAAAGCAAGATGGGGCCAATGAGCTATTGTTGGGTAGTTCTGTGCAGTGTAACAGGAGATGTCAAGCTAAAATATAAATGCTACATTTTTCCAAGTTATCTGTTCTTGATTTATGTTCCCACAATTTACATAATCACACACGTTTATGTCACTGATATCTTGTCTCATTTTGTCCCTCAGTGTCCAGTATGCAGTCTCTATGTACAGAGAATGGATGCGGATAAGCTGTGCGTTCAGTGTTTGCCTTGCTCAGAGAAATCAAAGAAAACCTTTCAGTTCTGCTGGGGGTGTCAGAGGGAGTGGAAGAATACTGATATGCAGAGTAACAACTGCGGTAACGAATCCTGCAGTCTAACAGCTCTGCTTCTGGGCTGTGGTACAATCAAAAAAATGGCCAGTGAAGTGCGTGGGTGTCCCAAAATCCGAGCCTGCCCCAATTGTGAGACATTAGCACAGCATTGCATGAGAGGCTGCCCAGATGTAAAGTGTCCCAATTGCCGTTATCGATTTTGCTTTCGGTGCCTTGAATTAAATGGATGTTGTACAGATTGCCAGATAGTCGGAAGGCAAAAACTGACTGGCAAAAAGGTCTACAAGAAAAGAGTGCGCCGAGTGAAGCTAACTCCCCAGTGAGATTAACTAACCGTTTTTATTAGCAGAAAGGGCCATCTTTATCCAAGATTGGCAAAGAAACAGACGGGAATGAAATTTACCTTTAGTGGAGCAGACAAACCAAGTCTGAAAATTGATGTAATTTCCTAAACTTTGTGTTTGGAAAGTTCCTGTTCAGCATCCCCATTGATATAAAGTAGAAACTTTATTTGACGTGACAGTTATACCTTTATCCCTTGCTGCTTTCTGCAGGGAGTTTTTAAAAAAATACTCCAAGCTCTTGGCATGCTTTTCCTGTGGATGCCAGCAGCAACTCCATGTTCCCTCTCCTGAGTGGACACTCTTTATTTAAAATTCATTCATGGGATGTGGGCGTCGCTGCCCATCCCTAATTGCCCTTGAGAAGGTGATGGTGAGCTGCCTTCTTGAACTGCTGCAGTCCCAGGTACACCAGTGCTGTTAGGGAGGGAGCTCCATGATTTTGGCCCAGCGACAGTGAAGAAACAGCGCCGTATTTCCAAATCTGGACGGTGACTGGTTTCGAGGGGAGCTCCCAGATGGTGGTGTTCCCATGTGTTTCCTACCCTCGCCCTCCTCATGTACCTGTCATGGGTTTGGAAGGTGCTGTCCTCAT
Source organism: Scyliorhinus canicula (assembly GCF_902713615.1). Classification (NCBI taxonomy): domain Eukaryota; kingdom Metazoa; phylum Chordata; class Chondrichthyes; order Carcharhiniformes; family Scyliorhinidae; genus Scyliorhinus; species Scyliorhinus canicula. Next base: position 74,283,585 of record NC_052154.1, on the reverse strand, counting down.
TCGTAAGCTTAGACAGAAAGAGGAAACAGCTGTGGACAAGGTGGAGAGCTGTTGACCTCTGTCTACCTGTCACTGAGTACCCCAGAAAGGAAGTCTGGTCGACAGTGTTGTCCACGGAGATCTCAATAAAGCTGTTGGTGATAAGTTAGCTTGTGTACATGACTTGGACCTTAGATGTCTGCACATCAAGATAGCTAGAGAAGGTCAAATTCGCCCTGAGAGGGTCGGTACAAGGGTTCTTTAGGCGGTGGCAGCCTTTTCTCGACTTTCTGGCTCAACGATAGGGTACGGGGACAGCAGCAGCAGCAACCCGGGGAGGGAAAAGGGGAGGGAAAAGGGGAGGGAAAAGGGGGGGGGCCGACAATGACTATGTTTGTTTATTTAATTTTAATATTTTTAAAGTTCTTTTGTTGTTCATTAGGGTTGGGGGGGTGGGGGGATGTGATACATGCGCCGATACGGTCTGGGGGTGTCACAGTTATTATGGGTTATTTTGTTGCATTTCATTGTTTGTCGTTATGTTTTATATTTTCTGTAAAAAATTCCAATAAAAATTATATTAAAAAAAAGATAGTCCAAGCCATAAAAACTGCTACTAAGTAGCTCTTTTTGATGACATGTGCTTGGTAAAGCTGATAGTCAAATTCCAGGACTGAATAGAGAGGCCAGAAGCTCCTGCTGAAGCTTTAACTGCTGGTAAATCACCATTTGTAGAATCATAGAATCACTTCAGTGCAGAAGGGGGCCATTTGGTCCAATGGGTCTGCACCGATCCTCGGAAGAGCATGCTACCGAGGCCCATGACCCTACCCTACCCTCGTAACCCAGTAACCCCAGTTAACATTTTGAACACTAAGGGGGAATTTATCATGGCCAATCCAACTCATCTGCACATCTTTGGACTGTGGGAGGAAACCAGAGCACCCGGAGGAAACCCACTCAGACGTGGGTAGAATGTGCAAACTCCACACATACTGTCACCTAAAGCTGGAATTGAACCCGGGTCCCGAGTGCTTTGAGGCAGCAGTGCTAACCACTGTGCCACCCTGCCGCCCAGTACAATGTTATGTGTTTCCCTGGCCAAGGGAATGGTAACAATGCTCTTACACATTTTATCATGAGATGTCTTGTTCGTGCTTTTTGTGAGAAACATAGAAAAAATGGAAACTAGGAGCAGGAATAGGCCATTCAGCCCTTCAAGCCTACTCCGGCATTCAGTATGATCATGGCTGATCCTTAATCTCCCATATTCCCATTTTCTCCCTATACCTCTTCATGCCATTAAAATCTAAAATATTATCCATCTCTTTCTTAAATACATTCAGTGACTTGGTTTCCTCAGCCTTCTGTGGTAGAGAATTCCACAGGTTCACTGCTCTCTGAATGAAGAAATATTACCTCATCTCAGTCCTCAATGGTCTGCCTCATATCCTGAGACTTTGACCCTGGTTCTAGATTCTCCACCCAGAGATATCGGGCGCGATTCTCCGGACTCACGACGGTTCGGAGAATATCGGGCGTCGGAAATTTTTACGGCGACGCTGTTCCGACGCCCTCCCGCTATTCTCCGAACCCCGCAAAATGTCGGAGTTGCCATTCCCGACAAACGCCTCCTTCCCGCCCCTGACACGACCAGAATCGCCACTGATAGCCCCCCCCCGCTATTCACCGGCCCGGATGGGCCGAAGTCCCGACGTCATGGCGCGCTGTTTGCACGTCGTGAAACACACCTGCTTTTTAAATTCGTCAACCAGTCGGCCTGGCTGACGACAGCTTGGAGGAGGTCAGGGCACCATTCTGCGCACCGCTCAGCGCACCGCTCAGCGCACCGCTCGAGTCTGGCCACAACGGGGAAGGCATCCCTGAGAACGGGAGGGGGTCCAGAGCGGGGGGAGTGGGGGCGACGGGGGAGGCAGTGGGGGCGACGGGGGAGGCAGTGGGGGGCGACGGGGGAGGCAGTGGGGGAGACGGAGGGGGCAGTGGGGGAGACGGAGGGGGCAGTGGGGGAGACGGGGGAGGCAGTGGGGGGAGACGGAGGGGGCAGTGGGGGCGACGGGGGAGGCAATGGGGGGCGACGGGGGAGGCAGTGGGGGAGACGGGGGAGGCAGTGGGGGGCGATGGGGGAGGCAGTGGGGGGCGACGGAGGGGGCAGTGGGGGGCGACGGGGAGGCAGTGGGGGGCGACGGGGGAGGCAGTGGGGGGCGATGGGGGAGGCAGTGGGGGGCGACGGAGGGGGCAGTGGGGGAGACGGAGGGGGCAGTGGGGGAGACGGAGGGGGCAGTGGGGGCGACGGGGGAGGCAATGGGGGGCGACGGGGAGGCAGTGGGGGAGACGGGGGAGGCAGTGGGGGGCGATGGGGGAGGCAGTGGGGGGCGACGGAGGGGGCAGTGGGGGGCGACGGGGAGGCAGTGGGGGGCGACGGGGGAGGCAGTGGGGGGCGATGGGGGAGGCAGTGGGGGGCGACGGAGGGGGCAGTGGGGGAGACGGAGGGGGCAGTGGGGGAGACGGGGGAGGCAGTGGGGGGCGACGGGGAGGCAGTGGGGGGCGACGGGGGAGGCAGTGGGGGAAACGGAGGGGGGGGGGTTAGGTAGAGAGTGAGCCGTCCAACCCCGTTACAAAATGTCTGCCAGCATGCCATGGTGTGCCGGTCACGAGGACACGGCCGCTGGTTCCCCTGTGGCTTCCGGACACAGGCCACTGACGCACCCGTGAGGAGGCCATAGTTTACTGGCCGTTGGATGCAGAAAGTGACCAGGGGTTAGGCTGCCCACGTGTCAGCAGCACGACCAGGCCACCGGGACACACAGGTATCCCGTGGCAGGCGGCTGCCGAGTTGTCGACTAACCTCCGTCTAACATGTTGTTTCTCTGCCCCCACCACCCTTCTGTAGGTTAGCACAATGTCTGTGAACAGAACGGCGATGTTCTGTGCAGTGGTTGGGGCCGCTGCACTGCATTTGGCGATGGAGCAGCATCCACACCCACAACCCACAGTGGATGCAGGGCCAGCTGCAGCAGCAGAGGGAAGGGCCGAGGAGTTGCCAGTCGTCGAGCAGCATGGGGGGGAGGAGGAGGAGGGGGAGGATGAGAGAGTGAGGGTGCAGCCACGGCGCCAGAGGCGACGACCAAAGCCGAGGGTGTACCGTGTCCGGGTCTCTTTCCTAACAATGACGGACATCACCTGCAGGAGGAGACTCCGGCTGAGTAGGCAGACGGTGATACATATCTGCCAACTCCTGTCGCACCTCGCCCCACGTGGAACGGGGGGAGGACACGCGATCCCGGTTGCCATCAAGGTGACGGTCGCTCTGAACTTCTATGCTACCGGCTCCTTCCAGTGTCCGAGCGGGGACGTCTCTGGGATCTCCCAGTCATCGGTGCACAGGTGCATCCGGGATGTGACCGACGTCCTCTATGCCATCGCGGACCGCTACATCACCTTTCCCGAGGACCAAGCAAGTCAAGACTCACGAGCTCGTGGATTTGCCAGTGTGGCCGGGATACCGAGTGTTCAGGGGTCAATCGACTGTGTTCACGTCCCCATGCGCCCGCCTGCAGGGGACAAGGAAGTGTTCACAAACAGAAGGGGGACATACTCCATTAATGTCCAGGTGATATGCGACCCCCACATGAGGATCATGAACGTCTGTGCAAGGTTCCCAGGGAGTGTGCATGACTCCTACATACTGGCGCAGTCGTTCATCCCTGCGATGTTTGAGGGACGTCCCCCCCGGCTGAGGGGCTGGTTGCTAGGTGACAGGGGTTATCCGCTGAGGTCTTGGCTGATGACGCCTATATGGAGGCCTCAGACCAATGCGGAAACACGATACAACGAGGCCCATGCAGCAACCAGGGGTGTGGTGGAGCGCTGCCTTGGCCTCCTGAAGATGAGATTCAGGTGCCTGGACCGCTCCGGAGGGGCCCTGCAGTACCAGGCCGACAGGGTCGCTCGCATTGTAGTGGTCTGCTGTGCGCTGCACAACATCGCGATGCAGAGGGGAGATGACCTGCTGCAGGAAGCGGAGGGAGAAGCTAGTGGCAGTGGTGCCAGCACAGAGGAGGAGGAGGAGGAGGAGGAGGAGGAGGAGACGAGGGAGGAGGAGGAGGAGGAGGAGGCTGGCGGAGTGGTGGGCGCAGAACGCAGACACGACCCAGGTGCTGGTGATGTCCAGGAGGCGGTACGACGGACCCGGCAAGGACGGCGGGCACGCGACGCCCTGGTGGCAGCACGGTTCATGCATCGCATGTGACGTTCCCGATGAACACCAAACCACCACCTGCATCGCTAGTCATGCAGAGGGTCACCTCACAACTGCCACCACCACAACCCCCCCCCCCCCCCCCCCCCCCCTCAGTGTACACTGCTCCACCTCGACATCACGCTTATCACTGGGTCCAGACGGTATGGCACAACATTGATGGCTGTGTCAGCGGGTGTGATCAGTGCCATGTGGAATGATGACAGCCCGCTCTGCGAAGAGCTGTGAGCTCAGAATGGTTAGAGAGAGTCTGACCCATGGCAATAGCTGAACCATCCACCTTGGTGGCCGCTGAGTTCGTCACTGACACTCCATCACGTGCCCGCGTGGGCTAGCTGTGGGAGGGGGGTAGGGGCGGGGACTGCACACCCGGCACCGAGGTTTCACCACCCGTCAACCCCAGCGACACTCGGTCACCATCACGATTCCTGTGGCTGTGGAACAATCACACGGTATTACAAGTAAGGTGGAACAGTGCGTTTAATGTTAACAATTATTTACAGGTGCCCTAGACCCTACAACTAAACTGTGCCCTTCACCCGTGCCAACTTACTCAGTGTCTATCTTAGTTGCCTTACGGGCCCTACCACTACGTCTAAGTGACTCCCCAGATGATACAGCAGGAGTGGAGGAGGATTGCTGTGAATCGCCCCCCTCGACTCGTTTCTCCTTGGCTAAGTGTTTCCTGGGGCGACCCGGCCTTGATGGGCCAGGCTGCTCTGCGGGCATCTCGGGTGACATTGTGCCACCCTGCTCTGCCTGCTGCCCACCCGATGCACCAGGGATGGGACGGGGGGAGGCCGAGAATTCCGGGACGTCCCGTGATGGCCTTAATGGGACGGACCCCGAAACCTCCTCCTCCCTCGGGGAGCCCGGTGGCCCCCGGGCCTCACTTTGGGACAGAGGTGCGAGCGGGGAGGTGCCCCGTCGCACCACCGACACCTGGCGCTGCCAGTCCTGGAGGCCTGCAACGGTATCCACCAGGATCCGAAGGTTTGCAGAGACGGAGTCCAGGGAGTTAGACATTCCCACCAGGGACTGTGCGACCTCAACCTGTGTGTGCACGACGCCATCCAGCACATGTGTCAGGCGGTTGAGGGTCTCCGCGACCGACTGCTGGGACTGTGCTATCGACTGCTGGGACTGTGCCATGGTGTGCTGCGACTGGGCCATGACCTGCTGAGACTCGGCCATGGCCCGCAGGGCGCCGGCAATGTTGTTTTGGCTCTGGCACATTGCTGCCTGTGAGAGGGCAACCCTGTCCAGGGCTGAGGATGACGCGTGCACATTAACCCCAACGTCTTGCATAACCTGACCCATTGCCTCCACCACGGATGCCACCCGTGCGGTGTCGGACTGGGTCTCTGCCATGAGCGGCACCACTCCCTGCTCTTGGACGCGGTTCGACTCCTCTAACAGCGTCTGCAGAGCCAGGAAGGCAGCCCTCCTCCCGTCATTGTTTCCCTGGGTTTCTTGAGGCATCGGCTGTGCGGGTGGGTTGATAAACTCCAGGAACTCAGAAAACGTCTGGGAGCCAGCTGCATCCTGGGCCTGGTCTGTTCTCCGCGAGTCCGGGCCCTCTGTTGCTCCGACCTCCACCTGCTGTACCTGCTCAGCTGTGATGTGCCAACCAGACTGTGCCCCAGGAGACTCATCACTAAATAGGCCCGCCGGGGTGTGTGTCTCTGGGATGATGGATGTGGTGGGAGAAAGCAGTGCCGCAAGCCCGACACTCTCAATGGTTAGGTCCTCGTCCAGGGTGTGGGGCTGCTCAGCGTCAGGAGGGTTGTCCCTGGCCATTTCTGCTGGTTGTGGACTTCGAACCCTCTGTGCGTCCTGGTCCGCAGATTGGGTTGGGGCGGATGGGGCTGCCCGCTGATCGGGCACCCTCTGTTGTGAGGCCCCGGGTGAGGTGGCGGCAGATTCCTGTCTCCGTCTGGAGGCAGACGGCCCTGGTCGTTTGGCATCACGTCCTAGGGAAGAGAATGAGACGGGTTATTTAGATTTGCTCGGCAGGCCGCTGGACGGTCCCAGTGGGCAGGGTGTGTGAAGGGATAGAGGATGGGGGAGGTGTCCCAGTGGGCAGGGTGTGTGAAGGGACAGAGGATGGGGAGGTGTCCCAGTGGGCAGGGTGTGTGAAGGGACAGAAGATGGGGGCGGTGTCCCAGTGGGCAGGGTGTGTGAAGGGACAGAGGATGGGGGAGGTGTCCCAGTGGGCAGGGTGTGTGAAGGGACAGAGGATGGGGGAGGGGTGAGTGTTTGTCAGGGAGGGTTGTCTCACTTGCTGCAGTTCCGCCAACCTCGCATAGCGCGACATCCCGGGTGGCAGACCCCCAACAAGGTCCAGGGCCCTCTGTTCAAAGGTGCTGAGGCGGTGCAGGTTGGGCGAACCCCCTCCAGTCTTGTGCCGCTCACGGTGGTTGTGAGCGGACTTGGCCTGTTGGGGGAGGGAACATAGGTAGATCATTACAAAACGGAAGGTATCAGCAGTCCGTTCAGATACTGGCACAGTTTGGGGGGGTCAAGTTGTCATAAGACGATTGCATCTCTCCTCGGGGCCAGAGCGCTGGGTCTGCGACAACTTTGTGAACCATCCTCAAATAACTCTGCCCCAATCCCCCTCCCCCCCCTCCCGTGCCGGGGGGGGGGGGGGGGGGGGGTGCTTAAGTTAAGGGGGAGGGGACTTCCGGTTGCGGCTATGACTAGCTAAGCCGCACATTTGGAAGCTCCTGCAACAAAGGTGTTTTTGGGCCAATTGGAGGGCCCCAACGGCGCTGAAAAAACGAATCCCGGTGGGGGAAGGTCCCCTGAGGAGAACTAGACCGATTTTATGGTCGGTACCCGGAGTGGAGCGGCAAGAAAAACGGCAGCAGCTCCCCAAAAAAAGCGGGGGAAGAAAATCAAAATGGCGGCCGGCGGTGCACCGGAGGAGTGGAAGAAATGGGCGGAGGAGCAGCAGGCCGCTCTCCTCCGTTTTTTCACGGAGATGAAAGTGGAACTCTTAGAGTCCATGAACGCGACGGCCACCAGGTTGGTGGGAGCCCAGGCGATCCAAGAGGCGTCGATTAAAGATCTGCAGCAGGAGATGGCCGCGAGGGAGGAGGAGGCCACAGTCATCGGGGCAAAGGTGGAGGTGCACGAGGCACTCCACATGAAGTGGCAGAGCCGCTTCGAGGAGCTGGACACTCGGATGAGGAGGAAAAATTTGAGGATCCTGGGCCTGGAAGAAGGCCTGGAGGGGTCGGATCTCCCGGGATATGTGGCGGAGATGTTGAGCTCCCTGATGGGGGAAGGGGCCGGTCCGGCGCCCCTGGAATTGGAAGAGGCATACCGGGTCATGGCCAGGAGGCCTAGGGCAAACGAGCCCCCGAGGGCGGTGCTGGTGCGGTTCCAGCGGCTAAGTGATCGAGAGAAAGTCCTGAGGTGGGCTAAAAGGGAGAAAAGCAGCAAGTGGCAGAACTCGACGGTAAGGGTGTACCAGGACTGGAGTGCGGAGGTGGCAAAGCGGCGGGCCCGGTACAACCGGACAAAGGCGGTGCTACACGCGAAAAAGATCAAATTTGGAATGTTGCAACCGGCGCGCTTGTGGGTCACCTACAAGGACCAACATCATTATTTCGAGTCCCCAGAGGAGGCCTGGACCTTTGTACAAGAGGAAAAGTTGGACACGAACTAAAACCTGGGAGCACCGGCGGTCGTAGCCGCCGGGGGACTCTTGATTGTGCAAGTGGCCCTTTTCTTTTTCAGGCCAGGTCGGAACTGGGTAACAGTTTCGTGGAGTGTTTGGGGTGTTTTTTCTCGAACGGTTGACTTTTCTGAATATTTTGAAGGTTTCGAGTTGTTGGGTGTTTCTGTATATTTGTACTGCTGAAATCTCTATTGTGGGTCGTTGGTTTCTTATGGGGTGTTTTTTCCCGTTTCCAATTTCCCTTAGTTATTTACCCCTCTTACCCTTTTTCTTTGGGTGCTTGGGGGGGTTTTTTGTTCTTTTTTTTTCTTTTCGGGTTATGGTTATCTGCGGTTATTTATACTGTGTGATGGAGGGTGATGGTTGGGCACACTGTTAGTTGATAGTTAGTTAATTATTTTGTTATTTAAGTATGTAGTTAAGTATTTATGTATTTAGTTGCCATTGGGTATTTGTATTTATATCGTTAAGTTGGGGAGACGGGACGGGGGGGAGCGGGTTGATTATGCGGGTCTTTCTCGGGGGTTTTAAGGGGATCTTTCACGGGCGCAGATGGGGTGAACCGGGAGGAGTCGGAATGTGGCAGGAGCAGCCGGGTCAGCGGAGACCAGCTGACTCTCGGGAGTACGATGTGGGGTACATCGCGGCTAGGAGGGGTCCTAGCCAGGGGGGGGGGGGGGGGGAAAGGGGGGGGGGACTGGGGGGGGACACCGGGTTGCTGCTAGAAGGACCAGGGACGAGAAGGGGAGAGCCGGGGGGGGGGTGGGGGGGGGGGGGGGCCATCGCTATGGGAAGCGGGTCAGAAAAGAAGGGATGACCCGGGGCGAGCAAGGGACAAGACATGGCTAATCGACAGGGAGTAGGGACGGGTCGCTCTGCGACCCGATTGATCACGTGGAACGTAAGGGGGCTGAATGGGCCGGTCAAAAGATCAAGGGTCTTCTCACACCTGAAGGGACTGAAGGCTGATGTAGCAATGCTGCAGGAGACTCATTTGAGGGTAGCAGATCAGGTCCGCCTGAGAAGGGGGTGGGTGGGACAGGTGTTCCACTCAGGCTTGGATATCAAGAACCGGGGGGTGGCGATTTTGGTGGGAAAGAGAGTGTCGTTTGTGGCGGCAGAGGTGGTGGCAGACAAGGAGGGCAGGTACGTGATGGTGAGGGGTAGGCTGCAGGGAGAGAGTGTGGTACTGGTAAATGTGTATGCCCCGAACTGGGACGACGCGGGTTTTATGAGGCGCCTGCTGGGCCTCATCCCGGGACTGGAGGCAGGGGGCCTGATCATGGGAGGGGACTTTAATACGGTGTTAGACCCTGGGCTGGATAGATCGAGTTCCAGGACGAATAGGAGGCCGGCAGCGGCAGAGGTGTTAAGGGGGTTCATGGAGCAGATGGGAGGGGTAGACCCATGGAGATTTGGTAGGCCTAGGGCGAGGGAGTATTCTTTTTTCTCCCACGTCCACAGAGTGTACTCTAGGATCGATTTTTTCGTATTGAACAGGGGGCTGATACCGAGAGTGCAGGACACGGAGTACTCGGCCATTGCGATATCGGACCATGCACCACATTGGGTGGACGTGGACATGGGGGAGGCGCGGGACCAACGCCCGTTGTGGCGCCTGGATGTAGGGCTGTTGGCGGACGAAGAGGTGTGCAGAAGGGTGAGAACGGGCATTGAGAACTATCTGGGTACGAATGACACAGGTGAGGTGCAGGTGGGGACGGTCTGGGAGGCCTTGAAAGCAGTGATTAGAGGAGAGCTGATCTCCATAAGGGCACACAGAGAGAGGAAGGAGAGGCAGGAAAGGGAGAGGCTGGTGGGGGAGCTCCTAGAAGTAGATAGGAAATATGCGGCGGCGCCAGAGGAGGGGCTATTAAGGGAGCGGCGTAGCTTGCAGGCCAGGTTCGACCTACTGACCACTAGGAAGGCGGAAATGCAGTGGAGAAGGGCGCAGGGTGCGGCGTATGAGTACGGGGAAAAGGCGAGCAGGATGCTGGCACACCAGCTTCGTAAGCGAGATGCAGCCAGAGAGATTGGGGGAGTGAGAGAGAGGGGTGGGGATGTAGTGCAGAAGGGGCAAGAGGTGAATAGGGTCTTTAGGGACTTCTATAGGGAATTGTATAGGTCTGAACCGCCGAAGAGGAGAGGGGGAATGAAGAACTTTCTCGACAAATTGGGGTTCCCAAAGGTACAGGAGGAGCTGGTGGAAGGGTTGGGGGCGCCGATAGAGCTGCAGGAGCTAATTAAAGGGATAGGCCAGATGCAGGCGGGGAAGGCGCCGGGGCCGGATGGGTTCCCGGTGGAGTTTTACAGGAAATTTGTGGACTTGGTGGGTCCAGTGCTGGTGCGAGCCTTCAATGAGGCGCGCGAGGGGGGGGTTCTGCCTCCAACAATGTCGCAGGCCCTGATCTCCTTGATTTTGAAGCGGGACAAGGACCCGGTCCAGTGCGGGTCCTACAGGCCCATCTCCCTCCTGAATGTTGACGCCAAGCTGTTAGCAAAGATCCTGGCAACCAGGATAGAGGACTGTGTGCCAGGGGTAGTCCATGAAGACCAGACGGGGTTCGTGAAGGGACGCCAACTTAACACAAATGTCCGGAGATTGTTAAATGTGATTATGATGCCAGCAGTGGAAGGGGAGGCGGAGATAGTGGTAGCGCTGGACGCGGAGAAGGCATTTGACAGGGTGGAGTGGGAATACTTGTGGGAGACGTTGGAAAGGTTTGGGTTTGGGGAGGGATTTATCAAGTGGGTAAAACTGCTCTATTCAGCTCCGATGGCAAGTGTGGTAACAAACGGGAGGAGGTCAGAATATTTTGGGCTCCATCGAGGTACTAGGCAGGGATGTCCCCTATCTCCCTTACTCTTTGCATTAGCGATTGAGCCGTTGGCGATGGCACTGAGGGGTTCAGGGGGGTGGAGAGGACTGACAAGGGGTGGGGAGGAACATCGGGTCTCGCTCTATGCGGATGATTTGTTGTTGTATGTGGCAGACCCGGAGGGGGGAATGCCGGAGGTAATGGGGATACTAGCGGAGTTCGGGGACTTTTCGGGATATAAATTAAATCTGGGGAAAAGTGAGGTCTTTGTAATACACCCGGGAGACCAAGGGGAGGGAATTGGGAGGCTCCCCTTCAAAAGAGCAGTTAAAAGTTTTAGGTATTTGGGGGTGCAGGTGGCAAAGAACTGGGGGACCCTACACAAGTTGAACTTTTCCAGACTGGTGGAGCAGATGGAGGAGGAGTTTAAGAGGTGGGACATGGTGCCGCTGTCGCTGGCAGGGAGGGTGCAGTCAGTTAAAATGACGGTCCTCCCGAGGTTCTTGTTTTTGTTCCAGTGTCTGCCCATCTTCCTCCCCAGGGCCTTTTTCAAGAAGGTAACGAGTAGTATCATGGGGTATGTGTGGGCACATGGCACCCCGAGAGTTAGAAGGGTCTTTTTGGAGCGGAGTAGGGATAGTGGAGGGCTGGCGTTACCCAACCTTTCAGGATATTACTGGGCGGCAAATACATCGATGGTACGAAAGTGGATGATGGAAGGGGAGGGGGCAGCCTGGAAGCGCATGGAGAGGGCGTCCTGCGGCAACATAAGCTTAGGGGCACTGGTAACGGCACCATGGCCGCTCCCTCCCACGAGGTATACCACGAGCCCGGTGGTGGCGGCCACCCTCAAGATCTGGGGGCAGTGGAGGCGACACAGGGGGGAAGTGGGAGGTCTGATAGGGGCACCACTAAGAGGGAACCACAGATTTGCGCCGGGAAACACAGGAGGGGGATTCCAGAGCTGGCAGAGGGCGGGTATTAGACAACTGAGGGACTTGTTTATAGAGGGGAGGTTTGCGAGCCTGGGAGAGCTGGAGGAGAAATTTGGGCTCCCCCCGGGGAACACGTTCAGGTACCTCCAAGTGAAGGCATTTGCCAGACGACAGGTAGCGGGGTTCCCCGCGCTCCCCGACAGGGGGGTGAGTGATAGGGTGCTATCAGGGGTCTGGGTCGGGGAGGGGAAGATCTCGGACATCTATAAGATTATGCAGGAGGTGGAGGAGGTACCAGTAGAGGAGCTGAAAGATAAGTGGGAGTTAGAGCTGGGGGAACAGATAGAGGACGGGACATGGGCAGACGCCCTGGAGAGGGTCAACTCGTCGTCGTCATGTGCGAGACTAAGTCTCATTCAATTTAAGGTACTGCATAGAGCCCACATGACGGGGACAAGGATGAGTCGGTTTTTCGGGGGTGAAGACAGGTGTATTAGATGTTCGGGAAGCCCTGCGAATCATGCACATATGTTTTGGGCATGTCCGGCACTGGAGGAGTTCTGGAAGGGGGTGGCAGGGACGGTGTCGAGAGTGGTGGGGTCCAGGGTCAAGCCAGGATGGGGACTTGCGATCTTCGGGGTTGGGGTGGAACCGGGGGTACAGGAGGCGAGGGAGGCTGGAATATTAGCCTTTGCGTCCTTGGTGGCTCGGAGGAGGATCCTGATTCAGTGGAGGGACGAAAGGCCTCCGAGTGTTAACACCTGGTTAAACGACATGGCAAACTTCATCCAATTGGAAAGGATCAAATTCGCCCTGAGAGGGTCGGTGCAGGGGTTTTCCAGGCGATGGCAACCCTTCCTAGACCTCTTGGATCAGAGATAGAAACTGAGGCCGTGACAGCAGCAACCCGGGAGGGGAGGGGAGGGCGGGAGGGGGGGAGGGGGGGGGGGGGAGGGGGGACAACGACGAAGGAAGTACGGTAGCGGCGGTGGCACGGGCAAGGCCTGCCCGAGGACGCTGCTAGAAATGATAAGTTGGTCTGACTGTCGGTTCGCCGGCGGGGGGGGGGGGGGGGGGGGGGGGGGGGGACGCGCGGGTAGGGGGGGGGGGGATTTCTTTTTTCTTTTTCTTGTTAAGTAGGGGGGTTTGACTTTGTTTTGTTATAATTTAAATGTAAATGTAGGGGGGGTTAAAATGTTTGTATTTTGAAAAATTCAATAAAAATTATTTAAAAAAAAAAAAAAAAGTTAAGGGGGAGGGATGGTTGTGACTAGGGGGCACCCTCATGGCACTTACCCTGGCAGACCTGGTGAGGTCGTGTAGCTTCTTTCGGCACTGCTCTGCTGAGCGAGGGGTCTGCCCCACAGCACTGACGGCAGCAGCCACGTCACGCCAGGCCTGGCGTACCGCGCTGGCAGGTTGGCAATGCCCTCTCCGCGGGCGGATGATGCCCCTCCTCTGCTCCATGGCATCGAGCAGCGCCTCGACGTCCGCATCAACAAAGCGAGGAGCAGCTCTCCTCGGCTCCGACATCCTGCCCGACAGATTCTGTGGTCGCCCGCGCCTTTTTACGGCGTCGGGCGGCGTCACGTGGGCGTGATCGTGTCGTCGCCGCATTCCGTCGTCATCACGCACGTAATTGACGCGGCCGCGCTACTAGCCCATTTCCCGGAAGTGAATCCGTCGGGAAATGAAGCCTTCGTGACCGTCGTAAAACGCTCCCGATTTTTACGACGGTTTTACGATTTTCCGCGGGTGCGGAGAATCGCGCCCATCATCCTTCCTGCATCTAGTAGAGGAATGTGTCCACCTTGTGGAAGGTTCCATTTCCCAACTCCCCCTTGAGCCTGTAAACACCACTTCATTACACAATGCATTCCCAACCCTTACCACACAAACTGCATTAAAACTATTGTCTGTATGTCACATCAGGTTCTTATGCCAGTCACTGTAAACCAGTGTCGCCTGATCACTGACCTTCAGTCATGGGAAACTGCTTCCCATTATATACATGGGACGGGATTCTCCCAGCCCTGCGCCGGGCCGGAGAATCCCCGCGAACGGGCCACGCCGCCCCGATGCTGGCACGCTATTCTCCGCAGTGCAGAGAATTGGAGCCATTGGCGCTGGTGTGGTTGGCGCGGCGCCGGTCGTGGGCCGCTCTACGTAACCGTCCCGCCGATTTTCCAGCCTGGATGGGCGGAGCGGCCGTAGGAAAAGAGCCGAGTCCCGCCGGCGCCGTTCTAACCTGTTCTGGGCCGGCGGGACTTTGACGTGTAAGGGTTGGGTGGTGGCCTGTGGAGGGGGGGTCCGACCCCCGGGGGATGGGGGGGGCCTCCACTGTGGCCTGACCCGCGATCGGGATCCACCAATCGCCGGCCAGCCTCTGTGGCTGACGGCCCCCTTTCCTCCGTGCCGGCCCCCGCAGTCCTGCGCCATGTTGCGTCGGGGCTGGCGCGTTGAAGGAGGCCACTGCACTTGTGCGCATTGGTGCCGGCGCCATTGCGCATGTCCTCATTGACGCCGCGCAACATACGCATGCGCGGATCCCGCGGCGCACAGTTCACGCTGAGATCAGCAGCTGGAGCGCTGCGAACCGCTCCAGCGCCACGCTGGCCCCCTGTCGGGGCCAGAATTAGACGTGAGAGTGGCCCATTTACACCGTCGGAAAATGCGACAGCGTTTACGACGGCGTGGACACTCTGCCACCCGATTGGAGAATCCCGCACATGTGGTCTGGCTGGAATTGATACATAGTCCGGGATACTGGCCATTTGCAAGAGCACTCAAATCAACAGATAAACTCTTTATCGCTATATGGACTTTGTGATTACCCACTCACATTAACACAAAAGAACAAGACCATGCTGTAAATATGTAACAAACTTCCAGACACAGGTGATCAACTTTGCAGCAGGACAAAGGACAGACAAAAGAAGCCATCAGACTCCGTGATGTGCTGATGGCTGGTCAGATGAGGGTGTTTCAGAGGACAATGGGTCTTGACTGAACCACCCTGGATAAACAGGAGTATCCTGACTTTCCCATTAATCAGTTGGAGTCTGGATGGGACAATGGCCAGTTCTGGGAATATACATATGGCTCAATACTAGCAGACCAGTGTAAAGGAAGGAACATTTGAAACAGGTCTTTAGCGATAACGTGGGAGACACCCAGGCACAACCATCGCAGGAAGAAAGGATTTTGGGTTTCGACATCCACATCGAGTGATCGTAGCCCGACCAGCCTCCTTCACTAAGAGCTAGAGCTCAGCTGTGAATCTGAGTCATACTTTGTTGAATAAGAGAATTGTGAATAAAATTGTGTTAAACTGTGAACCTGTTTTGTCGTTTGTTCATCTCGCAGATAAGGTCACCTGGGTAAAACTTTTGATTAATATACTGGCCGAAGTATCTGAATTGGACAGATACAACATACTCCATATAAACTTAATGATCTCTTATGGTGATTATAAATGCCTGACTCATCTCAACCCAACATAGTTTAAATTCAGGAGCCAATGTTACAAAAAACTTTGAAGAAGATTCATCCGGACTCAAAATGTTTTTTTCCCCTAAATTTAGTGACCAATTCATTGTTTTCAATATAAGGGCACTTTAGCGTGGCCAACCCACCTACCCTGCACATCTTTGGGTTGTGCGGCCGAAACCCACACAAACACGGGGAGAATGTGCAAACTGCACACGGACAGTGACCCGGTCCGATCTCGGCCCCGGGTCCTCAGCGCCACGAGGCAGCAGTGCTAACCAGTGCGCCACCGTGCCGCCCTGCGGACTCAAAATTTTAACTCTTGTTTTTCTCTCCACATATGGTGCCAGAACTGCTGGGTTTCCCCAGAATTTTCTGTTTCATTTCAGATTTCCAGCATCCGCGATATTTTGCTTTTATACAAAACATTGACCCATTAAATTAAATGTCTGCCAGCTTCACAAAGCATCCCTTCCAATTGATCTATTTCCTCCACTGTGTCCTCTTCAACTCTGCCTTTCTAACCTCACCCTCGCTTTGTTGCACAACTACACCAAATGTGGACCACATTGTGTCTTCTAACTCACCTGAATCTCCTTGCAGCATCCTCTCTTAGTTGAAATGAATTTGAAAATTGCAATCACTTTCTGATGAAATACATTGATCAAAGTATTCCATCTTTCCACCTAATCTCGTTTCATTTGAAAACAACAGCATTTTACTGGCATGACTAAGTTGAAAGGTTCTACTGAGCAGTCAAGTTGGTGACAGCCTTCTGCTTCTTTTTGGTCAACGGATCAACATCATTGATCTCCGTGTGCTTTCACTTTGAATTCTCCATTACGTTTCTGGAACATTGCGCTACAACATGTACTACTACTAATAATAATCTTTATAATCTTTATTAGTGTCACAAGTTAACACTGCAGTGACGTTACCAAGAAAATCCCAGATCAAACAGGCTTCGTGAAGGGCAGGCAGATCGCGAGTAATATAAGACGGCTGTTGAATGTGGTGATGAATCCTTCGAGAGCTCTGGTACCGGAGGTGGTGGTGTCCATGGACGCAGAGAAAGCATTTGATCGGGTGGAGTGGCGGTACTTGTTTGAAGTTTTGGGAAGGTTTGGGTTTGGGCCGAGATTTCTGGCATGGGTGTTGTTGCTGTATGTGGTGCCAAGAGCGAGGGTGAGGATGAATGATATGAGCTGACGAAGCTTTGACTTACACAGGGGTACGAGGCAGGGGTGCTCGCTGTCGCCGCTGCTGTTTGCGCTGGCCATAGAGCCGTTGGCGATGATTCTCAGGGGGTCGGCAGAGTGACAGGGGATAATGAGGGGACAGAGGGAGCATCGCGTGTCGCTCTATGCCGATGACTTCCTGCTGTATGTTTCAGATCTGTTGGAGAGTATGGGAAGGATTATGGGCCTGTTGGGGAGGTTTGGAGGTTTCTCGGGATACAAGCTGAATGTAGGGAAAAGCGAGGCATTCCCGGTGAATGAGCTGGCACAGCGGGCTAATTTAGGGGGGGTGCCATTTACGGTAGCGAGGGATAGGTTTAGGTACTTGGGGATTCAGATAGCAAGGGAATGGACGGGGCTCCATAAGTGGAGCTTAACAAAGCTGGTGGAGGAGGCCAGGAAGGATCTTAAGAGGTGGGATACATTGCACTTAACACTGGCAGGGTGGGTCCAAGTGTTGAAAATGAATATTCTGCCGAGGTTTTTGTATATCTTTCAGGCTCTCCCGTTCTTTATACCAAAGATCTTTTTTCGGAAAGTGGACACAATCATCTCTGACTTTGTATGGGCAGCAAAGGTACCGGGGGGGGGGGAGGACACTGATACAGAGGTAGAGGCAGCATGGGGGGTTGGCGTTGCCAAACTTGCTTCATTATTATTGGGCGGCGAATGTTGACAAGGTGCGGCGGTGGTGGGAAGGAGAAGGGGTAGAGTGGGTTAGGATGGAGGAGGAATCTTGTAAGGCGTCTAGTTTGAGGGCTATGGTGATAGCAGCATTGCCAATGACTCCAAGTAGGTATTCAAGGAGCCCAGCGGTGCAGTCCACAGTGAAGATATGGAATCAGCTGAGGAGGCATTTTAGGGTGGAAGGGATGTTGGTGCTAATGCCGCTGTGCGAGAATCATGGGTTTGAGCCGGAGGGGATGGATAGTGTATACAGGAGGTGGAGGGAAGTGGGGCTGGTCAAGGTGAGGGATCTGTATTTGGAGGAAGCGTTCGTCAGTCTGGAGGAGCTAAGGGAGAGGGTAGAGCTGCCGAGGGGTAGTGAGTTCAGGTATCTACAGGTTAAGGACTTTGCACAAAAGGTCTGGAGGGGGTTCCCTAGATTGCTGGGATACACCCGGCTGGAGCGACTGTTGCTTCTGGATGTGGAAGAGGAGGGAAGAATTGGGGATATATATAAGTGGCCGGGGGAACAGGGAGGCGAGTGGGTGGTGAAGATCAAGGAGAAATGGGAAGCGGAGTTGGGAATGGAGATCAATTGGGGAATATGGAGTGAGGCACTGCATAGGGTAAACGGGACCTCCTCTTGTGCAAGGATGAGCCTGATACAGTTTAAGGTGGTACACAGGGTGCATATGACACGGGCGAGAATGAGGGGGTTCTTTCAGGGGGTAGCAGATGAGTGTGAGAGATGTGGGTGTGGGCCAGCGAATCATGCGCACATGTTTTGGGGTTGTGAAAAATTGAGAAGATTCTGGGCGGGAGTGTTCGCTGTCTTAGCCAGGATAGTAAGAAGTCTTACAACACCAGGTTAAAGTCCAACAGGTTTGTTTCAAACACGAGCTTTCGGAGCACGGCTCCTTCTTCAGGTGAATGGAAAGGCTTGTTCCAGAAATGTTTATATAGACACAGTCAGAGATGCCCCGGAATGCGAGCACCTGCAGGCAATCAAATCATCAAAGATGCAGAGAGAGAGGTAACTCCAGGTTAAAGAGGTGTGAATTGTCCCAAGCCAGTTCAGTCGGTAGGCCTCTGCAAGTCCAGGCTTGTTGGTGGGGGCCGAATGTAATGCGACATGAATCCCAGATCCCGGTTGAGTCCGCATTCATGCGTGCGGAACTTAGCTATAAGTTTTTGCTCAGCAATTTTGCGTTGTCGCGTCTCCTGAAGGCCTCCTTGTAGAATGCTGACCCGGAGATCAGAGGCTGAATGTCCTTGACTGCTGAAGTGTTCCCCAACTGGAAGGGAACAGTCCTGCCTGTTGATAGTCGCACGATGCCCGTTTATTCGTTGTTGCAGTGTCTGCATGGTCTCGCCAATGTACCACGCTTCGGGACATCCTTTCCTGCAGCGTATGAGGTAGACTACATTGGTCGAGTCGCACGAGTATGCGCCGCGTACCTGGTGGGTGGTGTTTCCACGTGTAATGGTGGTGTCCATGTCGATGATCTGGCATGTCTTGCAGAGATTACCCTGGCAGGGTTTTGTGGTGTTGTGGTTGCTGTTCTGAAGGCTGGGTAATTTGCTGCAAACAATGGTTTGTTTGAGGTTGCGCGGTTGTTTGAAGGCCAGTAGTGGGGGTGTGGGGATGACCTTGGCAAGATGTCCATCCTCGCTGATGATGTGTTGGAGGCTGCGAAGAAGGTGTCGTAGTTTCTCCGCCCCAGGAAAGTACTGGACGACGAAGGGTACTCTGTCAGTGGTGTCCCGTGTTTGTCTTCTGAGGAGGTCGGTGCGGTTTTTTGCTGTGGCGCGGTGGAACTGTCGATCAATGAGTCGAGCGCCATATCCCGTTCGTACGAGGGCATCTTTCAGCATCTGTAGGTGTCTGTTGCGCTCCTCCTTGTCTGAGCAGATCCTGTGTATACGGAGGGCTTGTCCATAGGGGATGGCTTCTTTAATGTGTTTCGGGTGAAAGCTGGAGAAGTGGAGCATCGTGAGATTATCTGTGGGCTTGCGGTAAAGCGAGGTGCTGAGGTGACCGTCCTTGATGGAGACGAGTGTGTCCAAGAATGGAACTGAATTTGGAGAATAGTCCATGGTGAGTTTGATGGTGGGATGGAACTTATTGATGTCATCGTGTAGTCGTTTCAGTGATGTCTCGCCGTGGGTCCAAAGGAAAAAATGTCATCGATGTATCTGGTGTATAGCATCGGTTGAAAGTCCTGTGTGGTGAGGAAGTCCTGTTCAAACTTGTGCATGAAGATGTTGGCATATTGAGGTGCAAATTTGGTCCCCATGGCTGTTCCGTGCGTCTGGATGAAGAATTTGTTGTCGAAGGTGAAGACGTTGTGGTCTAGAATGAAACGGATGAGTTGCAGAATTGCGTCTGGAGATTGGCAGTTGTCGGTGTTGAGGACTGAGGCTGTTGCAGCAATGCCGTCGTCATGGGGGATGCTGGTGTAGAGTGCCGAGACATCCATTGTGACGAGGAATGTTCCTGGTTCAACTGGTCCATGGGTGCTGAGTTTCTGTAGGAAGTCCGTCGTGTCGCGACAGAAGCTGGGTGTACCTTGTACGATGGGTTTCAAGATGCCCTCGATGTGGCCAGAGAGGTTCTCACACAGGGTCCCATTGCCTGAAACGATAGGACGGCCTGGTGTGTTGGCCTTGTGTATTTTCGGGAGGCAGTAGAGATCTCCAATGCGGGGATTACGTGGGATGAGAGCACGTAGGGTGTTCTGAAGGTCTGGATCTAAGGTCTTGATCAGTCTGCTGAGTTGGCGGACGTCCGCCAACTCAGCAGACTGATCAAGACCTTAGATCCAGACCTTCAGAACACCCTACGTGCTCTCATCCCACGTAATCCCCGCATTGGAGATCTCTACTGCCTCCCGAAAATACACAAGGCCAACACACCAGGCCGTCCTATCGTTTCAGGCAATGGGACCCCGTGTGAGAACCTCTCTGGCCACATCGAGGGCATCTTGAAACCCATCGTACAAGGTACACCCAGCTTCTGTCGCGACACGACGGACTTCCTACAGAAACTCAGCACCCATGGACCAGTTGAACCAGGAACATTCCTCGTCACAATGGATGTCTCGGCACTCTACACCAGCATCCCCCATGACGACGGCATTGCTGCAACAGCCTCAGTCCTCAACACCGACAACTGCCAATCTCCAGACGCAATTCTGCAACTCATCCGTTTCATTCTAGACCACAACGTCTTCACCTTCGACAACAAATTCTTCATCCAGACGCACGGAACAGCCATGGGGACCAAATTTGCACCTCAATATGCCAACATCTTCATGCACAAGTTTGAACAGGACTTCCTCACCACACAGGACTTTCAACCGATGCTATACACCAGATACATCGATGACATTTTTTTCCTTTGGACCCACGGCGAGACATCACTGAAACGACTACACGATGACATCAATAAGTTCCATCCCACCATCAAACTCACCATGGACTATTCTCCAAATTCAGTTCCATTCTTGGACACACTCGTCTCCATCAAGGACGGTCACCTCAGCACCTCGCTTTACCGCAAGCCCACAGATAATCTCACGATGCTCCACTTCTCCAGCTTTCACCCGAAACACATTAAAGAAGCCATCCCCTATGGACAAGCCCTCCGTATACACAGGATCTGCTCAGACAAGGAGGAGCGCAACAGACACCTACAGATGCTGAAAGATGCCCTCGTACGAACGGGATATGGCGCTCGACTCATTGATCGACAGTTCCACCGCGCCACAGCAAAAAACCGCACCGACCTCCTCAGAAGACAAACACGGGACACCACTGACAGAGTACCCTTCGTCGTCCAGTACTTTCCTGGGGCGGAGAAACTACGACATCTTCTTCGCAGCCTCCAACACATCATCAGCGAGGATGGACATCTTGCCAAGGTCATCCCCACACCCCCACTACTGGCCTTCAAACAACCGCGCAACCTCAAACAAACCATTGTTTGCAGCAAATTACCCAGCCTTCAGAACAGCAACCACAACACCACAAAACCCTGCCAGGGTAATCTCTGCAAGACATGCCAGATCATCGACATGGACACCACCATTACACGTGGAAACACCACCCACCAGGTACGCGGCGCATACTCGTGCGACTCGACCAATGTAGTCTACCTCATACGCTGCAGGAAAGGATGTCCCGAAGCGTGGTACATTGGCGAGACCATGCAGACACTGCAACAACGAATAAACGGGCATCGTGCGACTATCAACAGGCAGGACTGTTCCCTTCCAGTTGGGGAACACTTTAGCAGTCAAGGACATTCAGCCTCTGATCTCCGGGTCAGCATTCTACAAGGAGGCCTTCAGGAGACGCGACAACGCAAAATTGCTGAGCAAAAACTTATAGCTAAGTTTCGCACGCATGAATGCGGACTCAACCGGGATCTGGGATTCATGTCGCATTACATTCGGCCCCCACCAACAAGCCTGGACTTGCAGAGGCCTACCGACTGAACTGGCTTGGGACAATTCACACCTCTTTAACCTGGAGTTACCTCTCTCTCTGCATCTTTGATGATTTGATTGCCTGCAGGTGCTCGCATTCCGGGGCATCTCTGACTGTGTCTATATAAACATTTCTGGAACAAGCCTTTCCATTCACCTGAAGAAGGAGCCGTGCTCCGAAAGCTCGTGTTTGAAACAAACCTGTTGGACTTTAACCTGGTGTTGTAAGACTTCTTACTGTGCTCACCCCAGTCCAACGCCGGCATCTCCACATCTCAGCCAGGATAGTGGAGGAGGGAGTGGACCCGGGCCTTTTGGTGGCGATATTTGGGGTTTCAGAAAAGCCGGAGCTCAAGGAGAGGAGGAAGGCCGATGTCTTGGCCTTCGCCTCTCTGATTGCAAGGCTATGAATTTTGCTGGAGTGGGGGTCGGCATCGCCACCTGGGGTAGCAGCATTGTTGGGTGACCTGTATGACTTCCTGTGGTTAGAGAAGATAAAGTATGAGTTAAGGGGCTCAGCAGGGGAGTTTGAGAAAAGGTGGGGGATGTTTGTGACCGTGTTTGAGGAGCTGTTCGTCGCAGGGTTGTGGGGGGGGGGGGGGGGGGGGGGGGGGAGAGAGAGGGTGATGGGGAGTGAAAAAGGAGAAAAATCTGTACAAACTGTATAGTTGATTGTTGGGAAGAATGTTTCCCGGTGTGTTATTTCCTGTAACCTACTTTGATACAAGTTTGAATAAAATGCATTAAAAAAATGTTGCCACACTCTGGCGCCTGTTCAGGTACACTGAGGGAGAATTCAGAATGTCCAATTCACCCAACAATTCGGGACTTGTGGGAGGAAACCGGAGCACCCGGAGGAAACTCACGCAGACACAGGGAGAACATGCAGACTCCGCCCAGACAGTGACCCAAGCCGGGAATCGAACCTGGGACCTTGGCGCTTGTGAAGCAACAGTGCTAACCTCTGTACTACCATGCTGCCCTACTGACTCAAGGTCTAGCCTGGGATATCATGGGGTGGAGGGAAGAAGTAAAATACAGGGGAGTTCATTTTAGACAGGCTCAATAGTTTCTTGATAGCTCAGGAATGTTTTTTTCTGAGTGGCTGAACTAACTGAGGTACATTTGGGTGCTGCCTTCTCACCCTGCCCACGGCACTTTGCTATGGGTCAGTACCAAGGAGCGGCCTTAAGGCCGTGAACTCCAGAAGAAGATTTTGAGCCAAATAGAGTCAGAAGGTGGCCATGTCAGTAGTGGGTCGCTTTAGGCCTCAATGCCTTAGATTGGGTAAGGGGGAATTAGTTAATGTTTCGTTTGGAATTGCAATCCTGCATCCAGTCAGCTACGATTGAAATGGGCTCATGTGGACTGAGACATTATAAATGTCTTTGTCAGATTTTCTTATGCCTAGTGCATATGGAGTTAATTCAGGATAATTATCTTCAACAAAGCTCAGGGCGCAGTAAGCTGTCTGCACAGGTTGAAGGTTTGGCAATCACAATAGGATTGTCCAAGTGGCTTAAAATAAATGGTCAATCATCACAAGAGATTTATGTAGGATTTATTGTTTTATATGGTTTACTGTTAATTCTCCCGTCTGAATTAAATAAAGTTATCTATTTTTCTGCATCTTCAACTTGCTGTGTGTGGAAAAGAGAAACATAAACATTTCTGTGCCATGATGCCTTGGCTTTGATATTGTTTATCTATATACCAGTCAGGAAATACAACACAATCGATCACAGGAAATTCAAGGTCCCTTTCTGGGAAGGGTTGATGAGAATAAATGTGAGAATGTGTATTTATAGTGTTCAAATGATCTGTTGAGCTGCTCGCAGAAAAATACTTTTCACTGTACCTTGGTACACGTGATAATAAACAAATCCAATCCAATGGTATACAAAACAAATATAAATATGAACAAGAACAAACAGTGTGAGTAACGCAAGAGAGTATACAAGAGGTAATACTAGAATTATTTACATCAAGATCTGTTTTAACTATTTACATAGATACATTACGGTTTCCCTTTCCTTTTCTTTTATCCCTTCTTTGCAGTGTTTGCCATGGAATTGTGGTCGCCTGTGTCTCATTCCCCACCGGTTTTCCCTTAGCTTTTCTTCTCTCTGGTTTGAGTTATTATTACCCCTGCCTGCACACCCCCTTGTGTCTCCTGGTTCCTCTGTTGGGCTTGGTTGAGTCCCTTGTTTCCCTGATCCACCCCATCGCTCCTTGCTTTCTGTGTCTTGGCTACCCTCTCCTGATCTTAGGCTTCCTAGTTGTTGGCTACCAACAAATCTTGGACCAACCGAGTGAATGGCTCCCATGTTTTGTGGAAGCCCTCTTCTGACCCTCGGATGGCGAATTTAACTTTCTCCATTTGGAGAAATTCCGTTAGGCCAGACAGCCAGTCTGCAGGTTTGGGTGGTGCTGCTGACCGCCAGCCGAGCAGGATTCTCCGGCGGGCTATCAGGGAGGCAAAGGCAAGGGCGTCGCCCTCCACCCCATGAAGAGATCTGGCTGGTCTGATACCCGTATTTTTAATAGAGAGCCTCCATGTGCGTACTACCCCCTCTGAGCTCAGGCCCCGCCCCCCGATCCAGGTACTTTTTAAAAGACTTTAGGGTCTCTGCCACCACCACCAACTCGGGCAGCGAATTCCAGGCACCCACTACCCTCTGCATAAAAAAAGTTCTTCCTCTTGCCCCCTCTACACCTCCTACCACTTATCTTGAATCTATGTCCCCTGGTTCTAGAATTCTTCTCCAAGGAAACAATTTCACCCTGTTCACTCTATCACTTCCCCTCACAATGCTGTGCACCTCAATTAAGCCTCCCCTCAGCCTCCGTTGTTCCAAGGAAAATAATCCCAACCTATCCAATCTCTCCTCATAGCTACACTTTTCTAGTCCTGGCAACATTCTTGTAGACCTCTGTAACTTTATTCAAGCTCTCTAACCCACCCAGAACTTTGTGCTACTCCCACTTTGCTTTCTTATGCATCTCCCAGTTCCTCTGCTCCCCCATTGGTTGTGCCTTCAGCTAACTGGACGCTAAGCTCTGGAATTCGCTCCCTAAACATCTGCTTTCACCTTTAAAGGCATTCCTTAAAACCTATGGTTAGACCAAGCTTTTCCTCTCCTAGTATCTCATTTGATACCTCTTTGCCTGGCGAATCACTCCTGTGGAGCATCTTGGGACGCTTTAATACTTCAGAGGCACTATATAAATCAAACTTGGTGTTGCTTGAAATCTCCAATGGAGTATATTTATCACTACAACAAAAAACGGGTGAGAACCTGTTCAGGAATCCACAACAAATTGGTATACTTTGAACAATAAACTGGCCATGTGTGTCTTTGCACCATTATTTGAGTAAGGACATTGAAACCAATTAGATAAGCTGTTTCAATATCATGTCCCAACCAAAGTAATTCATAGTGCAAGTCATTCTGCTGTGATTGTGAACCTGTGTCAACCTCAACTGTAGAATAAGTGCATCTGGCACAGAAAGAGTTAATGTGGGATAGGTTACAGTACCATCCATAGTATCATGTAAAGAGTTCACATGACCAAGAGTCTAGAGGGCAGTGTTGGACTGGACAGAGACCTGTGTGGAAGCGAGCATGGGGTTAGCCCCTGGCTTGGACTATGTTCTGTACAGTTCTGTCGCTTTGTGTCACCAGTAGTCATTTAATATTTAACTCTACAAGATTCAGAGGATCTCCCTCAGCCAGATGACAGCATTTTACAACCCTTTTCCCACTCAGGTTGAGTATTTTGCACGCCTGTGTTTTTTTTTGATGTATGCAAGTTGTGAATTGTTGCAGCCTCCCAGTGCCTGCCCATCTCCAGGCGAGTTAACACATCACTGACCAGGAATCGAACCAGGGACCTCCTGCTCTGTCCAGTTCTTTACCCATTGAGCTTTCATAGATCCCTACAGTGGAAGCTATTCGGCCCATCGAGTGTGCACTGACCTTCCAATGAGCACTGTAACCATGTTCACCCTGCCCTATTCCATAACCTAACCTGCACATCCTGGACGCTAAGGGGCAACTTAGCAAGCCCATCCACCTAAAGCGCATATATTTGGGGGGGTAATTGCAGACTTGGGGTCAAAGAGAGCGAGACAGGTCACAAACCTGTTTAAAGAAGCTGCATTGTGTGGTTATGCTATCTCATGCGGTGTGCTTATCTGTTGTTTACAATGAACTGGATTTAACAGTTGCAATTAAGTGGTTGATGCAGACGTCAATGACTGCACAAGGTTCTTGTACTTCCTTCACACTGCCGGGTAAAACACCAGCCCTCGGTGCGGGAATCAATAATCAAACAGGTCAGAACGAGAAAACGATTTAGAAAAGTTTTCATATCCAAATATTTGTATCATGTCACCCATATGGTGCCGCTGTCCATGGACCCGAGCAGCAACATCATTTGCGCCTGTAGACTTTGCGCTACTGCAGCTAAAGCAGGGATGTTTACATGTGATGAAGAGGTCTGAGTAGCACAGGTTTAAAAGGCAAACGAGAGGGAAAATGGCAACATTTTCAAGTATTACAGATAAGCACAGGACACAAGCTGAGCTTCCTATTCACACGGGCAGCACGGTAGCGCAGTGGTCAGCATAGTTGCTTCACAGCTCCAGGGTCCCAGGTTTGATTCCCAGCTTGGGTCACTGTCTGTGCGGAACCTGCACGTTCTCCCCGTGTTTGCGTGGATTTCCTCAGGGTTCTCCGGTTTCGGGGCAGCACGGTGGCACAGTGGTTAGCATTGCTGTCTACGGCGCTGAGGACCCGGGTTCGAATCCCGGCTCTGGGTCACTGTCTGTGAGGAGTTTGCACATTCTCCCCGTGTCTGCGTGGGTTTCGCCCCCACAACCCAAAGATGTGCAGGATAGGTGGATCGGCCACGCTAAATTGCCCCTTAATAGGAAAAAATAATTGGGTAATCTAAAATTAAAAAAAAAAAAATTAAAAAGGGTTCTCCGGTTTCCTCCCACAGTCCAAAGATGTGCAGGTTAGGTGGATTGGCCATGCTAAATTGCCCTTAGTGTCCAAAAAAGGTTAGGTGGGGTTACGGGGATAGGGTGGAGGTATAGGCTTATGTGTGGTGCTCTTTTCAAGGGCCGGTGCAGACTTGATGGGCCGAATGGCCTCCTTCTGCACTGTAAATTCTTATGATTCTAAAGAGCCAAATTCTTTCATTGGGCTAGTTCTGGTGTGAGGTCAGTGATCTGAAACGATAATGCCTCTCTCCATAGTTACCGCCAGGCGTGAGTATCTCCAGCATTTTCACTACTGAGCTAAGCGGAAGAGAGAAATATTTCACAGACTAATATGAGCAATTATCACTGAACATGGAACACAATCACCTCAACTAGAATTGTTCAAACTTATCAGCAAAATGAAAAGTGAATTAACTTCCACATGTTGAAACCTTCAGCAGAAAAATCACCAAATTGAATTGAACATTTAAAAAAAGATTTTTTTAAATTACCTTTCTCTGTATAATTCTGGATATTTATTTTCCTTTGTGGAGGTTTGTTATCTTCAAGGCAGTTGCGAATTGTTTTAATTCTGTGGGCGTGGCCCAGAGGCGGCATTTAAGAGTCAACCACATTGCTGTAGATCTGGATTCACATGCATGCCAGATTGGAGGTTTGAGTTTTCATGCTTAGTATTGAATTGAATTGTATTGAGTGGGCAGCACAGTAGCATAGTGGTTAGCGCAGTTGCTTCACAGTTCCAGCTTCGATTCCTGGCTGGGTCACTGTCTGTGCGGAGTCTGCATGTTCTCCCAATGTCCGCGTGAGTTTCCTCAGGGTGTTCCGGTTTCCTCCCACGGTCCAAAGATGTGCGGGTTAGGTGGATTTGCCATGCTAAATTGCCCTTCGTGTCTAAAATTGCCCTTTGTGTCCAAACAATGTTAAGTGGGGGTTACTGGGTTACAGGGATAGGGTCGATACGTGGGCTTCATTCGGGTGCTCTTTGTAAGGGCTGGTGCAGACTCGATGGGCCAAATGGCCTCCTTATGCACAGTAAAATCTGTGATTCTGTGATCAGTATTTAAATTGAAAGATGACTTTGGTTCACCCTCTTTTGCAATAGATTGCAAGTGTTGCTGTTCTTTTTGAGCTGGAATAAAAGGGTCCGAATACAAAAGCAAAATGCTGCAGATGCTGAAAATCTGAATGAGGAACAGAGAATGCTCGAAATATCAGCAGGTCTGCTGACATCAACTGCGGATGGAGAAAGAGGGTTCAGGTCAATCATCTTCAACAGAACCCCAAAGTGATTGACTATGGGGTATGTTTGTAGTCAATGACAGGCTTGTGTCCCACTGCACTCTCTTGTCTTCACAGCATAGACTTATTTCACACTGTTTTTCAGATGTCCAGAGTTATTTTAGGAGGTGAGTTACTCGCCATAGGATTCCTAACCTTTGACCTGCCCTGGTAGCCACAGTATTTTTATTTATTTATTTATTTTCCAATTAAGGGGCAATTTAGCGTGGCCAATCCACTTAACCTGCACATCTTTGGGTTGTGGGGCAAAACCCACGCAAGCCCAGGGAGAATGTGCAAACTTCACACGGACAGTGACCCAGAATCGAACCTGGGACCTCAGCGCCGTGATGCAACAGGGCTAACCCACTGCACCACGGTACTGCCCTGGTAGCCACAGTATTAATATGGCTAGTCCAGTTCAGTCTCTGATCAATGGTAACCCCCAGGATGTTGATTGTGGGGATTCAGCAGTGGTAATGTCATTGAATATCAAGGGGCCACTTGTCACTTGTTCGCTCAAGCCTGGATATTGTCCAGGTGTTGCTACATTTGGACATGGACTGCTTCATTATCTGAGGAACCATTTTTAAAGTGATCATCCCTCACTGGTTTTCTAGATGTGTATGAAAAACTGATTGAATTTCAGACTGTGACCTGTTAAAAACTCTGTCAGGGATACAATGTGGTGGGAAGGAAACTTTGACTTACAGTCAGGGGTGAAGGGGGCCGAGGAAATGATCCGGAAATCAGCACGCAACAAGGACTGTGCCTATTTTTTTTATTATGAATATACAGCGGCTGAACAATTCCCCCTCCGAAACCTTTGCTAATACATTTCTGATGTGGAGATGCCGGCGTTGGACTGGGGTGAGCACAGTAAGAAGTCTTACACCACCAGGTTAAAGTCCAACATGTTTGTTTCAAACACTAGCTTTCGGAGCACTGCTCCTTCCTCAGGTGAATGAAGAGGTATGTTCCAGAAACATAGATATAGACATAGTCTTCCTGAATTACCTGCAAATGCTCGCATTCTAAGCATTGTCTGGCATCTTTGAATTTGTCTATATATATGTTTCTGGAACATAGCTCTTTATTCACCTGAGGAAGGAGCAGTGCTCCAAAAGCTAGTGTTTGAAACCAACATGTTGGACTTTAACCTGGTGTTGTAAGACTTCTTACAATACATTTCTGAACATTTAGTGAAGTCCTGTGTGCCCTGCTCTGATATCTGCGCTTGCTGTAATTTAACAATTGGTACTTTTATTGTAGTAGCAAATGTAAACTCGAAAACAATTCATACATCCCAGATCCAGTAATAAACGAGATCCAGTCCTTGCTGGAAGGGCAGTGTTTTGGAGGGTGTAGAACCGATGTCGATATCAAACTGGCCACTCTGCAGCTCACTGACACTCCGGATCCGGGGTTGACAATGTGCCAGGGTTTCCCCATTGGTGGTCTTTCTAGTTTCTACCACACAGCACTGGCTAAAAGCCTCTGGACCTGCTCAGTGTTGAACTTCCCCAGAGTTTAGGAGATGCGCCGAGCCTGTGGGACGGAACCGAGGGGGACCCTTCACCCGGCTCTTGAATCAGTGTAACATGTGAATTCCAATCGACAGCCACCAAGTTGCACAATGTCGCCACTTCACCAGGAGGTGGCGACATTGGCTGCTTCTTACTGAGGCTGGTGCAAGGTTTGGAATCTCCCGCCAAACCTCTGTCAGCCCGGAGAGATTCACTGAATTCTCACTGAGAATCTACAGCACGGCAATGAAATGTGATGACTTGAGGAGCTTGGCTGTTTGAAGACACATTTTGAACACCGAAAATCCAAATCATTTTAATATTTACGTAGCAATAATATTTTAGTTTTAAGAAACGTGTGAACGCAAACTTAATGCACGAGGACTTAGTATCTCCAGCATTTTCACTACTGAGCTAAGCGGAAGAGAGAAATATTTCACAGACTAATATGAGCAATTATCACTGAACATGGAACACAATCACCTCAACTAGAATTGTTCAAACTTATCAGCAAAATGAAAAGTGAATTAACTTCCACATGTTGAAACCTTCAGCAGAAAAATCACCAAATTGAATTGAACATTTAAAAAAAGATTTTTTTTAAATTACCTTTCTCTGTATAATTCTGGATATTTATTTTCCTTTGTGGAGGTTTGTTATCTTCAAGGCAGTTGCGAATTGTTTTAATTCTGTGGGCGTGGCCCAGAGGCGGCATTTAAGAGTCAACCACATTGCTGTAGATCTGGATTCACATGCATGCCAGATTGGAGGTTTGAGTTTTCATGCTTAGTATTGAATTGAATTGTATTGAGTGGGCAGCACAGTAGCATAGTGGTTAGCGCAGTTGCTTCACAGTTCCAGCTTCGATTCCTGGCTGGGTCACTGTCTGTGCGGAGTCTGCATGTTCTCCCAATGTCCGCGTGAGTTTCCTCAGGGTGTTCCGGTTTCCTCCCACGGTCCAAAGATGTGCGGGTTAGGTGGATTTGCCATGCTAAATTGCCCTTCGTGTTTAAAATTGCCCTTTGTGTCCAAACAATGTTAAGTGGGGGTTACTGGGTTACAGGGATAGGGTCGATACGTGGGCTTCATTCGGGTGCTCTTTGTAAGGGCTGGTGCAGACTCGATGGGCCAAATGGCCTCCTTATGCACAGTAAAATCTGTGATTCTGTGATCAGTATTTAAATTGAAAGATGACTTTGGTTCACCCTCTTTTGCAATAGATTGCAAGTGTTGCTGTTCTTTTTGAGCTGGAATAAAAGGGTCCGAATACAAAAGCAAAATGCTGCAGATGCTGAAAATCTGAATGAGGAACAGAGAATGCTCGAAATATCAGCAGGTCTGCTGACATCAACTGCGGATGGAGAAAGAGGGTTCAGGTCAATCATCTTCAACAGAACCCCAAAGTGATTGACTATGGGGTATGTTTGTAGTCAATGACAGGCTTGTGTCCCACTGCACTCTCTTGTCTTCACAGCATAGACTTATTTCACACTGTTTTTCAGATGTCCAGGGTTATTTTAGGAGGTGAGTTACTCGCCATAGGATTCCTAACCTTTGACCTGCCCTGGTAGCCACAGTATTTTTATTTATTTATTTATTTTCCAATTAAGGGGCAATTTAGCGTGGCCAATCCACTTAACCTGCACATCTTTGGGTTGTGGGGCAAAACCCACGCAAGCCCAGGGAGAATGTGCAAACTTCACACGGACAGTGACCCAGAATCGAACCTGGGACCTCAGCGCCGTGATGCAACAGGGCTAACCCACTGCACCACGGTACTGCCCTGGTAGCCACAGTATTAATATGGCTAGTCCAGTTCAGTCTCTGATCAATGGTAACCCCCAGGATGTTGATTGTGGGGATTCAGCAGTGGTAATGTCATTGAATATCAAGGGGCCACTTGTCACTTGTTCGCTCAAGCCTGGATATTGTCCAGGTGTTGCTACATTTGGACATGGACTGCTTCATTATCTGAGGAACCATTTTTAAAGTGATCATCCCTCACTGGTTTTCTAGATGTGTATGAAAAACTGATTGAATTTCAGACTGTGACCTGTTAAAAACTCTGTCAGGGATACAATGTGGTGTGAAGGAAACTTTGACTTACAGTCAGGGGTGAAGGGGGCCGAGGAAATGATCCGGAAATCAGCACGCAACAAGGACTGTGCCTATTTTTTTAATTATGAATATACAGCGGCTGAACAATTCCCCCTCCGAAACCTTTGCTAATACATTTCTGATGTGGAGATGCCGGCGTTGGACTGGGGTGAGCACAGTAAGAAGTCTTACAACACCAGGTTAAAGTCCAACATGTTTGTTTCAAACACTAGCTTTCGGAGCACTGCTCCTTCCTCAGGTGAATGAAGAGGTATGTTCCAGAAACATAGATATAGACATAGTCTTCCTGAATTACCTGCAAATGCTCGCATTCTAAGCATTGTCTGGCATCTTTGAATTTGTCTATATATATGTTTCTGGAACATAGCTCTTTATTCACCTGAGGAAGGAGCAGTGCTCCAAAAGCTAGTGTTTGAAACGAACATGTTGGACTTTAACCTGGTGTTGTAAGACTTCTTACAATACATTTCTGAACATTTAGTGAAGTCCTGTGTGCCCTGCTCTGATATCTGCGCTTGCTGTAATTTAACAATTGGTACTTTTATTGTAGTAGCAAATGTAAGCTCGAAAACAATTCATACATCCCAGATCCAGTAATAAACGAGATCCAGTCCTTGCTGGAAGGGCAGTGTTTTGGAGGGCGTAGAACCGATGTCGATATCAAACTGGCCACTCTGCAGCTCACTGACACTCCGGATCCGGGGTTGACAATGTGCCAGGGTTTCCCCATTGGTGGTCTTTCTAGTTTCTACCACACAGCACTGGCTAAAAGCCTCTGGACCTGCTCAGTGTTGAACTTCCCCAGAGTTTAGGAGATGCGCCGAGCCTGTGGGACGGAACCGAGGGGGACCCTTCACCCGGCTCTTGAATCAGTGTAACATGTGAATTCCAATCGACAGCCACCAAGTTGCACAATGTCGCCACTTCACCAGGAGGTGGCGACATTGGCTGCTTCTTACTGAGGCTGGTGCAAGGTTTGGAATCTCCCGCCAAACCTCTGTCAGCCCGGAGAGATTCACTGAATTCTCACTGAGAATCTACAGCACGGCAATGAAATGTGATGACTTGAGGAGCTTGGCTGTTTGAAGACACATTTTGAACACCGAAAATCCAAATCATTTTAATATTTACGTAGCAATAATATTTTAGTTTTAAGAAACGTGTGAACGCAAACTTAATGCACGAGGACTTATCCGGTCCACCGCGTGACTTAAACTGAAGTGATTGTGCGCCCTGTGACTGCAGTTACAGAAATAGAAACCTTTATTTCGTTGATAGAATTTACAAAGCAGAGATATACATTATATCAAATCTGCACATTGAGTTCTCGAGCTGCACAGGGCAGACTGAACAATTACTAAAACCACTGACTTTGATCTCTGGGCTCTGTAATGTATTCACCTTCCAGAATCGCAAGGCTAAGATCAAAATATGGCGGTTATTTTCTTATTTATGTGCACTGTTGTAACATCTGCCCTCACTTGAGTGTGCATTGAAACCCTAAACCACTGCCATGACCACCGATTAGAGTTACACAGCAAACCTCTCTTCCCATCTGCAGTCATGATGTTCCCAACGATGCATTAGATTGTGGTTCTAACACCAAGCCCGGTTTCTATCTCCTCCTCAGCAGGCAGCATGTTCTACAATAGCAACACATGGCAATTGTCTGATGGTCAGTATGCATCCCTGGGAGCTCCCTACCAATTTGAGGTGTGTACCAATTCATAACCTCGTCATTTTACCCAGTTCCATTTGTGAGACAGAAGACAATGTTCTTGAACATCATGGTAAATGTGTCAGCTGTATTGAGAAGCAGAAAACAGGGGAGGGTAATGGACAGAGAAAACTATCTGCACAGAATAAAATGGCTAAAATGGCAGAAGCAAATAACACAACAGCTAGCAATTTAATTAGAAAAATCTGAACAGGTTGGGAGTAATTCAATAGCTCTTTCAAAGGGCTGGCATAGGTATGATGGTCTGAACGGCCACGTTCGTTTTTTTTTTTGCATGATTCTATGAAGAACCACATAAATTTGTGGTCATATTTTAAACATTATAGAACATAGAACAGTACAGCACAGAACAAGCCCTTCGGCCCTCGATGTTGTGCCGAGCCATGATCACCCTATTCAAACCCACGTATCCACCCTATACCCGTAACCCAACAACCCCCCCCTTAACCTTACTTTTTAGGACGTTACGGGCAATTTAGCATGGTCAAGCCACCTAACTCGCACATCTTTGGACTGTGGGAGGAAACCGGAGCACCCGGAGGAAACCCACGCACACACGGGGAGGACGTGCAGACTCCGCACAGACAGTGACCCAGCCGGGAATCGAACCTGGGACCCTGGAGCTGTGAAGCATTTATGCTAACCACCATGCTACCGTGCTGCCCTGGAAGATATGTGGAAGATATTCCTAGGTCTTGAGATAACAATTGGGGTTTTAGCAAAATGGTATAAATTAATGTGCTTGGTTGAATTGATGTTTTGCTGGGTTGCAATCTGGGCTCAATGTAGCTGCTCATTTGTACCTGCAGAGAAATCCATCAGTGCAAACTGTACGTGGTCTGTGGAAGGATTGATCCAAATGACACTTATCACACGCTCTGTGTGTGAAGACGTTGCTCATTAAATTTAGCTGATGACATTATTTACTTTAAAGTCTTCTCTGCTGGCTCTGCATGAAATGCCTCTCTATGTTCATAAACGTTGTTTCTTTTTATGTCTTATTTTCACAACTTATTTTCTAAAAATATTATTTCAGTCCCTCAGTGACATTTGCTACTAGTTCTGCACACATGAGCCCACTCCACTGAGAGGAGCAACATAGTCAAAAGTTCCTGTCGGTGTACTGTGCAGGTTTTGTTTTCTGATGTACTTTGGGCTATTCAAGGTCAGAATGCCAGTGTCGGTGGACGAGGGTTTGGATATTTTTCTTGCAATTTGATACCAATCCAATTTCAGTTTCTAGTTTAAATTTGGGTAGACCCCCACAGTTCTTTTACGGAGTGCGGCATTCAGAAGATTGCTGCCTAACACTATTGAAGCTATTGTTACTAACATCGGTTATCATCATATTATTTCTTATATTTATAACACAAAGGAGGTTGTTATTCAGCAACATTCATGAAGAGACGGTGAGAAAGTATTTAATGAAGAAATTTTGGTTTGAATGAGCTCTATAAAAAGCGGTTTTAGCATATATTTTTTAACTGTTGACTCAGGACAAGCTAAGTTTGCAGAAGCAACTTCTTGCTGGTAACTGATATGTTGGGCTTGTGTTCATTGCACAGAACGGCCCATCTTTCTGCCCTGGTATTGTTTGAGTGGGGGTGTTGCATAAATAACCTTGTCGTCTCTCTGTTGGTTTCTCTGGGGTGGGTGCGGACATGCTTTTCTCTTCTCCATCTGTTGGTACTTGGTGTTTTGTGCGAGTCTGTTAAAATCCACAGCTGTATATGCCATCTTTTGATTAGCTGCTTTATGCATATGCTGCAAGACAACAGTACAAAAGAGATTGACACGATGTTGACTTTCACAGTATGAAAATCCCCTCTGTTCCCCACAAGGAAATGGATTGCGCTTGCCCCAAGTTTTCTCTGCACTAACTGTTTACCTGACTGCCAGTCACCTTTCCTGTGAGGACTCGGTTGCCATTTTCATGCACCAACCAGGTAGTAGATCAGTAGATCCAGTATTTAGGCAGGACCCTGACAATATTTGATGAAATGAGGCCCGCACATTAAAATTGGCTGGTTCTCAAAGACACCATTGTTTCTGAGTGCATTGCTTGCTTCAATGTTTGTGTACAACATTTCCACCAGCTTCCTAGTTCAAATTAGGATCTTACTGTTAAGGTACATACATGTAATGTTACTTCAACAAGATACCACAGGAAACTCAATCTATAAAACTATGCTCCAGCATGAGATAGTACTTCCAGGAGAATGATTAAATATACGTATATACATATTACATACAAATAAATGTCATTCAACAATCCTACAAGGTAACAAAGGGAACATAACCGTTTCTATGTATTACATTCTAACCATGCCCAAGACAGAATGTCCATTGTAAAATACAGTGAAAAACAATCTCAATTGTCTATTTGGATGTCTATGTTTAGGATATTTTTTCCCGCACAATATGCATTAAGAGATTTCAGAAGACTCATTTTAAAAATCTTATAGACAGTTACCTGCTTTTCCTGAACACATCTTTTCTCTGTTTTTCTCCTTTTGCCTAGCAGAGAATAAATGGAAAGAAAATAATATGATGTTAAACTTGAAACAAATTCTCCGGCAGGTATGAACAGGCAAATCAGCAAATTGCCTTTGAACTGCATTGCTTCATAGAAACATCTCAATTTCACAATCTAATAGAACTCTTACTTTTCAAACCACATGTCTACTAATTATTACTATAATCTTTGATTCATTTCTCATCAGTTCACTTGGAAACAAAATCTACAGATTAATTCAGAACAACCTAATTAACTTCAGTTGGCAATCAAATGAGTCTCAGTATTAATGACTATACTCAGTCCCAGCTATTGCTCAAAACAAATGGCCTCACTGTGAATTAATCTAATTAGATTTAGTTCATTACTAACTTTCCTCGATTGATCAAATTAGTAACTAGCTGGTCTCTTATCCAAGATCATGAAAAATGCAAGAATGATGCCAATAACTAGATCACAAGGATATGTCAGAGTGATCCCAATAACTAAATAATTTAAAAAATATATATTTAGAGTACCCAATTTATTTTTTCCAATTAAGGGGAAATTTAGTGTGGCCAATCCACCTACCCTGCACATCTTTGGGTTGTGGAGGTGAAACTCACGCAAGAATAGGGAGAATGTGCAAACCCCACATGGTCAGTGACCCAGAGCCATGATTGAACCTGCGATCTCAGTGCTGTGAGATAGCAGTGCTAACCACTGTGCCACCATGCTACCCTCCACAATAGCTAAATCATGAGGGTATCTGAGATGGATCCCAATAACTAGATCATGAGGATATGTCGGAGTGATCCCAACAACTAAATCACGAGGGTATATGGGATGGATCCCAATAACTAGACCATGAGGATATGTTGGAGTGATCCCAATAGCTAGATCTTGAGAGTTTGTGGGAGCAATCCCATTAACTAGATTATGAGAGTATATGGGAGTGATCCCAATAACTAGATCATGAGGGTATGTGAAGTGATCCCAATGACTAAATCATGAGGATATGTCGGAGTGATGCGAATAACTAGATCATGAGGATATGCCAAAGTCATCCCAATAATTAGATCATGAGGATTGGTGAGTGATCCAATACTTGCATAGTATCCTTATCTAGGTTATGAATGAATATGGTCGATGGCCATCAGACGTATTGGGACTGATAAACCTTTAACCTGATGTAACCCACAAAAGTTGGATGGATAATGAGGTTACTTTACAACCTTTGCTATTGATAGGTGAAGAATTTATTGTTTAAAAAGTCCTTGAGAAAATCTAATTTATGTAACCACTTGGGATAAAGGCGAGTTACCACAATTTTATCTGCAGACATTCAAGGAAATGATATGACTTCAGGGTAGCATAACATACTTCGCTTGCAGTAATTATTTTTCAAAAAGTAAATTTAATTACCCAATTATTTTTTCCAATTAAGGGGCAATTTAGTGTGGCCAATCCACCTACTCTGCACATTTTTGGGTTGTGGGGGCGAAACCCACGCAGACACGGGGAGAATGTGCAAACTCTGCTTACAGTAATTATACATATCACTTTTTTCTGTTACATCTACCAGAAATGGGGCAGAGCTAGGCTTCAGGACTGCACTGTGTAAGCTGTCATGTTAGGATACTTGATGCAATACACAGTGCAAATATCTATGGCAGTGATTCATTTGTTTGCCTCTCTTGCATTCACCGAGATTCTGCAAGGTTTGTTTCATTCACATGTCAAACTAGTAATTGAGGAGGTTGTCCAGTGATGCACAATAAATGTTATAATATTCAACAGTGAAAACAATCATAGTTACAAAACCGTTCTGAGTGTTCACTGAACTTATTGTTTAAATCTATGAGTACAGTTACTTCAAATAAATGTAATTCCCTTACAATATTACTTCAGCCCACTGCAACGTCTTACAAATCAAATACATTGAAAATTCTAGATTTAAAGCATTTAGCAAAGTCCACAATGCTTACCTCTGCACACACAGAATTTACAAAGGATTGATGTAATAATCAGGAGCAGCAAGAGGAAAGCCCCACTCCCAATACAGATATAGATCCACCAGGGTACACCTGAGTTTTGCTCTGCAAAATTTCAAAATGCAGACTATGCATAACTCAATGTAATAGTTATATGACACCACAGGAAATATGTGCACAATACAACATATGCAGGTTTTAACACTTAATTCAAGCACCGATATACAGATTAACAGTATGATTTAATCTGACTATTACCACATCCTGCAAGTAAGCATAGTGGTTACAAATAATACTGGTTAGAAATATACATGTATTGTTAAAATTGTCAGGGTGGCAATGGGGTATTAGGTAGAGGAGAAATGTTTTAATTTACCTTCTCACCCCTCTCTTGTTCTAACTGTGCCTCCATTCATTGTAAAAGCTCACTCTTCTCTGAGCTGTGCTCAGCCCCTGCTAAAATGAGTCAACTCCATTTAAAATCAAACAGTTTCTACTTCCATTTCTCAACTACAGGGACAGGAGTTTTTTTTTAACATAGGGATATTGCTACTTTAAAGAGGTTCCAAGTTTGTGAGAAGGCTTTTGTTAAGATAGTTATTTGTTTCCAAGCATCCTAGGCACTAACATGCATCACATTAATGTGCATGACCTTTTCAATTCCAGATCAGGTTGTTGCAGCAAAACCTATAGATTTTTGGGTCTTCACTCTCCAATACATACGTGTGCTATAAAGACTTTCTGCTAAATCTAAATGCTGTTAAAATCAAGGTCAATGCCATCCAAGTGACTTTGAATAAAGTTGCCTGTTCGGTTAGGGATCCTTTGTGTTAATATAAAATACACAGTTTCTATTGTATTTCCCCTCTGCCATTTAGCGCTGGGTGTGTGAGCGGGGGAGACGGTCTCTGGGAAATCTGACCGTCAATCTTATTTCAATGCTCCCATCCAGCTCGTGCCCAAAGTGGGGAATGGTTGTTGCTGGCGACTCTAAAGCTGATAGAGACTATGTCAGCTAATTTTCCATTAACTGTTTCTGCTGGGAGGGAAATCCCGCTGATAGGGGACATGATGCAAATAGAGAGCACAGGGGGAGGCCATTCGGCCCCTCTTGCCGATGAAAGAGTGATCCAGTTAATCCCATTCCCCTCTTCTTTCCATGCATATCCGGGATTTTTTTTTTTCCTTTTCAGGTTTCGATCCAATTACCTTTAGAAACTTCATATTCGCCCCACACTTCCAGCCAGGACATCCCACGTGGAGGGCGATACCTTCCAGGGGTGTGGCTGGACACGAGGTAAACTTTAATGCCAGTGTTCCTCAAATCAGGGTGACCCAAAATCATCTCAGATTTCAATGGGAAATCTCGCTTTATTTCAATCTTCAGAATGAATGTGACAAAACAGCGGGATATCCCCCCCCCCCCCCCCCCCCCCAGTGTATCCCGGGATATCTATCACGATGTAAATACTGTACAATGTTATATATATGTTCACATTAGGGTTAATTGACAAAATGTTGTGAAAGGTTTGCGAATCTGTTGAAGTGACCTTACCTCCAGCACTGGCAATGTAGGTGTAATGGGTTTGCATCGGATTGTTCGGGTAGGACACTCGGCAGGTATAAACTGTCCCATTCTGCACAGGCTGCGGTTCCTCCAAATAGCTGGAATGCTGGAAGAGTTTTCCCGGTCCTGGCTGTATATCTGTGCGGGTCCCCTTTCTAAAGTCGGTGCCGTTCACAGCCCAGCGGATGCTCAGTGGCTGGGAGTGAAAGCTGCCGGCGTTGCAGGCCAGTGTGAGGAAAAGCGCCGAGCCTTTCCCAAAGAGAGTGGGGACAATGTGGGGAGAATAGGGGGCAGCTTTGGGAGACAGAGCACAGAAAGATCACATTATTCTCATGTCGTTTCGAGTAGAAATGAATCAGATTTGTTTCACACCCGGTTTGAATTATTCTCTTGGTTTGATTTTACTTTGCAATGTCCATGCAACGTATCTTTCTTCGTATTTAACCATTTCTCGCTCTTATTCACACCGTGACCCTTAACTATCCCCCCCTTATTCTAGTCACCTTGGTAATAATTGTGTTTCCTTGTGAAGGAGGCCGATGCCTCCCAGGTTTCCGCCCAGGTTAGCACAGGAGGATGGCTCTGGAATTAGAAACTGGGACAAGGGGGAGTTTCCCGCTTCTGCTCATTCCCAATCCCAACCAGACTAACAGCAATCCCTGGGCAGCTTCCAGTCTCCCACACAGTTGTCGGTATTTGTGTCAATGCCCGAATTGTATCCAATATCTTCCACCTCCCGCCCGCTAAGCTCTTCCCAAAGGCACTGCTGGGGGGGGGGGGGGGGGGTTAAATTGCACCCATTTCTATTCTGAATAACTGCAGATCCACTGAGAATGACTCGGGTTAATTCACTCTCATCCGTCACACACCCGAGTGTCCAGACAAACCAACAGGGACAATAGCTCAATCGGAGCAATATCCAGCGAGATTTTTGTGTGGGAATGTCCAGCTCTTGTCCAGGGTTAAATCCATGGAATTGAAAGCGAATTAATAATATAATAATAATAATCGCTTATTGTCACAAGTAGGCTTCAAATGAAGTTACTGTGAAAGGCCCCTAGTCGCCACATTCCGGCGCCTGTCCGGGGAGGCCGGTACGGGAATTGAACCCGCGTTGCTTATTGAAGGCGTGCGAGGCACGAGAGGCTGAGATTGGGATAATGAGCAGATTCTCCAAATGACAAGATTTACAAGGACGTGTGTCGGGGCCTCAACTAGTCACCTATTGATGTATTAACGGTTTAATAATATGACAGAGAGCCACCGATCCACATTTTCCGAAGGTACTCGGATGAGCGGCAATGTGACTGGGAACACAGTCGATCAATATGTCTTCATCATTCAAAGAGAATGGGAAAAACTGTATCAAATATACTCCAATAGCGGCAAATGAGGCCATCTCCTTAAACAAATGGTGAAAAGCTGGAGCCAGTGGCGGTCCAGAACAGACTCGTGGTGGAGTGAAAGTTGATGATTGAAATGTCGTGACCTGGTACAGAACTGGGTTAAAAAGGCAAATTAAATGTTGGCCTTTATAATCTGGAGGACCAGGGCACAAAGAGGGACAGAAGTCCTGCTTCACTCCTATAAAGACCACATCTGGAGTCGGTATCAGTAATTTTGAACAAACTTTAGGACGGATCTATTGGCCTTGAAGTGAATGCAGCGTAGATTTACCAGATGAGATCAGCACTTTAATGGTTAAATCATAAAAACTGGGATTGTATTCCCTCATGTTCAGAAGGTTAAAGGGCAGGTTCAAAGTATTAAGATGAAAGATATGGGCGATATCTAGAAACTGTTTCTGCTGCTTGGGGAGTTTAGGACTCGGAGTAAGGTTTAAAAATTAGAGGCAGATATTTAAGGACCAAAGTTAGAACATTTCACCCACAGAGGGTAATAGAAATTTGGAACTCTCTTCCACTGCTAATAATTGATATTACACCAATTGTACATGTTAAATCTGAGATTGCTAAAACCTTTCTTAGCCAAAGGCGGGTGTGTAGAATTAGGTCAATGATGAACAATGATCGCATGGGCTAGCAGAACAGACTCCAAGGGGCTGAGTGGCCTCCTGTTGTCCGCATGTCCCTTTGGGAAGCCATGATGTGGAGATGCCGGTGTTGGACTGGGGTGGGCACAGTAAGAAGTCTTACAACACCAGGTTGAAGACCAACAGGTTTAGTTGGAATCACTAGCTTTCGGAGGGTATCTCCTTCATCAAGTGCGTGAAGAAGTGGTTTACACAAACACACATGTAGACAAAGTCAATGATGCAAAATGATAGAACATAGAACAGTACAGCACAGAACAGGCCCTTCGGCCCTCAATGTTGTGCCGAGCAATGATCACCCTACTCAAACCCACATATCCACCCTATACCCGCAACCTAACAACTCCCCCCCCTTAACCTTACTATTAGGACACTACGGGCAATTTAGCATGGCCAATCCACCTAATCCGCACATCTTTGGACTGTGGGAGGAAACCGGAGCACCCGGAGGAAACCCACGCACACACGGGGAGAATGTGCAGACTCCGCA
The DNA here is from genome assembly GCF_902713615.1 of Scyliorhinus canicula. NCBI lineage: Eukaryota > Metazoa > Chordata > Chondrichthyes > Carcharhiniformes > Scyliorhinidae > Scyliorhinus > Scyliorhinus canicula. Next base: position 74,241,733 of record NC_052154.1, on the reverse strand, counting down.
CAGACAGTGACCCAGCTGGGAATCGAACCTGGGACCCTGGAGCTGTGAAGCATTTATGCTAACCACCATGCTACCGTGCTGCCCCTTTGAATGCAAGTCTTTGCAGGTAATTAAGTCTTTGCAGGTCCAGAAGGTTAGGGTTCCAATGGATATGGAGAAAACTCTGATTCTGTCCCCAGCCATAATCCTCCCCTTTTCCCCCTGAATAAACTCGTTCCGTTGTTTTTGAACCTGAGTCAACAACTCTCGATCCATCAAAACTGCTCAAAGTGAAGGGACAAGAATGATGTCTAACTCTCAATAATCCAGGAGCTCATACCCGGGATGTTAGTGTGGCTGTTTCTAGAGAAACCTCTGGGAGAGGGGGGTGGGGGACTGATAGGGTTAAGCACACACCGCCCATTGGGGTAATAACCACAGGAGAAGGTTTCTTTATGTTGAATATATATTGTGTTTGTGTTTGTTTACACTGCTCTCAGGCTGTGTCTGTCTGATAAAAGTCCATGTTGAGTTAATATTGAACACTAGTTTTTCCTGTTTGTGGGTACACGTTATACGGTTCGCTTTGAAATGTGCGCCTATGCAGCGGGTCGAACTAATGATCCCCAACTCGATTGTTGTCATTCGCTTCCTGTTTTACTCGGTTACAATTTGTCGAGGCGGAGAAGAATCCGGGGTTGGGGGGGGGGGGGGGGTGGATGTAGCCCCGGTTAACGAGGATCCCCATTCTGACAGAGGACTTAGAGCAGCGAGCCTATCTCCAAATCACACTGTGGGCTCCCGGTTCCATTATCTGAAGCGTTTCCCCTTCATTATTTCGGCAGGTTTTCCACATCCTAAAGACAAGGCGAGTTTTGTTTCTGTCTTTCGTGACCCGATCACGCTCTGCAACGAACATAAACATTTCCATTCTGACCTGAGATAGTTTAACATCCACTCTGAGTCTCTGTGTGCAGGTTACTACAGTACAAACATCCTGGTCCAGGTCATGAATAACTTGTTTTTAAAATTTAGAGTACCCCATTCTTTTTTTCCAATTTAGCGTTGCCAATTCACCTACCCTGCACATCTTTTTGGGCTGTGGGGGGTGAGACCTACGCAGACACGGGGAGAAAGTAATGTATAACGTTGTTTGTAACAGATCAGGGCTGGCTCTCCAACAACCTCCCATTGTCTCCAACAGTGTTAACATCACCAGCCCCAGCCAGTGTCCCCCAATGTGGTTGTCCATGACATTGTCCTCACAATATCTCAGAGCTAGTTGTGTTTATATTGTCAGCTGCCGCTACTCTTGGCTGCCCGGTCACTTCTGTATATCCCTGTGTTGGACAATTGCCATCTTTATCTTCATTTTTATCCACTTCTTTTGGAATATTAGCTGAAGGTTCAATCTCGAAAGAGAGGCTGCTCTCTCTCTCCTAACTCCAGCTGGGTCCCAGAGGTGCCGGCACCTCTCCCGCTGTCTTTCACATCTTTAAATATGTGACATAACTGCCTCCGGGCTAACGATCGATAAAGCTGAAAAAAAATCGTCATGATCCATGACCCCCTTTCCAGCATCAAGGAGCTTGGACATGTGAACATTGGTTTACTGTTCAATGGAAGCTCAGCATTTTATCCAACATCCCATGAGGACGGTCACAGCTCAAATATAAAAGCAAATGACGGCGGATGCTGGAATCTGAAACAAAAACAGCAAATACTGGACACTTGTAGCAGGTCTGACAACATCTGTGGAGAGAGAAGAGCTAACGTTTCCAGTCTGGATGACTCTTTGTCGAAACGTCTCCACAGATGTTGTCAGATCTGCTACAATTGTCCAGTATTTTCCGTTTCTATTACAACTCAAACTCTGCCCCCTCCTCTTGCCTCTCTTCTGCCAAAGGCTCTTTAACGGCGACCACCTCGAGGAATAAAGTTCCCCAATGAAGCGATGCAGAGGCCGTTCCCCTGCCCACCCAGGCCGCGTCCAGCTCCCCTGAACACCCTCTCCCCCTCACTCCAACCAATCGATTTTAAAATCCTCATCCTTATCTTCAAATCAGTCCTTTGACTCCCCCCCCCCCCCCCATCCCATTTTGTTCATGCCCAGCCGGCCATTCTCACCGCTGCTTTGTCCGGCAGCCCATTCCCTGGGCTGGAATTCTCTCTCCGACACCTACAACCTGTCAGCAGCTAACACAGCCTCTCCTTCAAAAATCTCTCTCTAGCCCCCCCCCCCCCGCCCCCCTCTCCTGTACACAATCTACTCTTTGGCCAGTGCGCGGTGGAGGACATGGAGACATTTCTCCCTGCAGGTGGCGGGAATGACCGAAAATTATTGATCTTTTGTGAAAATTTGAATAAAAATTATCTTATAAAAAAAGAGAATGACCGAAAATATTCCCAAAACAGCCGAATGTGTCTAATTGTGAGGCCAGATGATTTCAGGGTCCTGAACGGTCAAATGCGCCTGTCACATGGGATAAAATGGATAAACTGAATACATTTTACAAATAGGTTGGTATCAGTCATTGCAGCGTTAAAATTGCACCGACCTCTTCCCTATTTTAGTAATAAATCTATTAATGCTCTGCCGTTGACTGCAAGCCCTAACTGACTTCTTTGCAAGATGCTCAGAGTCACCCCTCTGTTCGCTACATTGGCAGCGGCTGAAATCGCACAGCGACAAAGTGCGGGAGAATTTCAGGACCAGCACCCTACCATCTCTCTGTCCTTGATGTGAGGGCTCAGACACAAGGCAGCGGCTCCTTTGTCCAGCTCATTAATGTGCAGAGAGTGTCTGCACCCTTCATACCTCCACTGAGATACAGAGGCCGGCTGAGAGAGGGTGGATTTAGAGAGTGAGGCCAGAGGTCCCAGGAGAGACGGGCAATAGTGTCTCTGGGCGTAAGTTGGTGCTGGGTTAGCCGGCCCAGAGATGTAGAAAACGTCCAAGAAAAATCCAGAGTCTCACTGCTGAAATATCTGAAAATGCCGCGTCTTGTCTGAGAGATTTCCACATCACCCGAAACTCAATCTCAACCTCAGCAGCTGGGAATGAGAGTAACCCCTGGAATGGGATCTTTCTATTCAGCAGGACCCCGATGCACCCCCCCCCCCCCCCCCCCCACTCCCTGTAGTGGCTGACACAGTTTCGTTCCCCAATGGTTTTATTTAATATTCTGTCAACGGTCCCGGTGATGAAGCCATGTGAAATCCAGCTCACAATTGCACTTTTGGACAGATGCAAAGGGAGCGACAGGCGCTGGAACAGAAAACAAGGGAAGAATTCAACGCAAAATGACCGGGGAGGAATTGATTCGAAAGGAACCCAGAGTCCGTGAAACCTCAGAACCAGATTCACTTCTTCAGACCTTCAATTGTTGCCAAGTTATGCCACAAAATAAAGGAGTTCATTCATCCGCTAACGAGCGAGAGGATTTTGAATCGGGCTCCCATTGTCGTTTTCAGGCGAAAATGTTTAAAAACACGGAAACTCTCAGATTTATACACTCCTATTTTACTGGGTTGGCTGTTTTAATGGTTTATTTTTGTCCACGTTACGTTTCTGGGGAGCGAGGTCGACAGGCGAAGTCAGAAACTTGACTGGTCCAATCAGACACAACGCCTGTCCAATATCCAGTAGGAATCCAGGAATTGTTCAGGGAAAAAGTCTTTCATAACTGAACAAGATTTCACACTGGGTGAATTTCTGAGCGACAGGGGGGTCGGGTTGAAGCGGGGGACTGGAGATTGAACCCGTTAGGCAGGAAGATTCCCCCTCAGACACACTCAAGCGGGGGGCTCTGGGGAAAGTGCTTTTTAAAATTGGAAATTACTGGTGAGGGGCTGAGGATTTCTTCAGACAGACCCCCTCCACCTGACTGCCCATAGGGAAACAAATCCCACAGCTTCGGGGGTTCTCAGTCCCCAGACAAACATTTCAATCAAACCCAGCATCATTGCAGATAAGCATTGTTTCGATTCAAATAATCAGCCGATGCCAAGTTGAATGCCTCAATTGAAGTTGCCTCCAACACACATCAGGCAGAGCAATTCCGCCCCAGGTCAATGATTTCAGTGTCAATGTTTGGAATCATTGAGCTGACACTAATCTGACTAATCTGTAATGTCCTTAAGGACTGGTACTGGCTGCCCAGTAACAGGATGAGCTACAGTGACATTTCCCAGGCAGATTTCCAGCTGTCAGTCACTCACCGGTTACCAGCAGCCTTGTGCCGGTGCCGTTCCCCACTTTGTCCGCCTTGTTAACTCGACAGTAATACACACCGGAATCCGGCACATCCACATCAAGTAGCAGGAAGGAGGCGCTGGCTTTATTCCGGATTTCAAACTGATATCTGCTGTCGCTTCTCTCCCGGAGGAAGCTCCGTTCACCCTCCTTCCACCAGTTGACCCGGACTCTGGAGATGTCCTGGGCAAACGGGAATGTGCAGAAGAAAGTCACATTGGTGCCTCTGGTCTGGTTCAGCTTGTCCGGGTACTGACGCACCCGCAATATGGGATTCCCGGCAACTGTGGAAGAACAACATGTCAGAAACGAAAGAACAAAAATGGTGAAAACACTCCGAATCTGGAGATTGGGTGGGACAGAGTTAACGAGTTAACATTCCACAGGATTGATAATAGTTTGAGTTTTATACAGCGTCTTGCACAAGCTCAGGACTTTCTGAAACCTCTTCCATCCCGAATCATCGGAGCATCATTGAGACATAATGAAATAGTCAGGAAAATAATTCTTACAGAGAAGAAATTGAATTGAAACTCTTGAAGATATTGAGGGTTGGTTTGTGGGGACCCACCTGTAGAGAGGACTGTGAGGGTGATCACAGAGTGGAGGCTAATCCACTTTCCCATGTTGAGAGCTGGCTTTAGCACAGGGCTAAATCGCTGGCTTTTAAAGCAGACCAAGGCAGGTCCGCAGTTCAATTCCCGTACCAGCCTCCCCAAACAGGCGCCGGAATGTGACCACTAGGGGTTTTTCACAGTAACTTCATTTGAAGCCTGCTTGTGACGATAAGCGATTTTCATTTCATTTCAGTTAGATGGTACAGCTGCTGTTGTTACTGAGCACAGAGCCCTCTCAGCCGCCAGAGCTCCCCCCTCATTGCCAGCTCACTTCAAACTCTGTTCATTGGCTGCTCTGCAGATGGAGCACACCCCCCACCCCTCCCCCACTCCCCACACTGGCATGTGGCGGCATGGTAGCGCAGTGGTTAACACTGTTGCTTCACAGTGCCAGGGTGTCAGGTTCAATTCCCGGCCTGGGTCACTGTCTGCGTGAAGTCAGCACATTCTCTCCGTGTCTGCGTGGGTTTCCTCTCACATGTCCTGAAAGATGTGCTGTTAGGTGATTGAGTATTCTGAATTCTCCCTCTGTGTACCCGAACAGGCGCTGGAGTGTGGCGACTAGGGGGCTGTTCACAGTAACCTCATTACAGTGTTAATGTAAGCCTACACGTGACAATAAAGATTATTACATACACACTCACACTGACACACTCACGTGCACTGACACACACACACTGACACACACTCTCACTGACACACACTCTCACTGACACATTCACACAGACACACACACTGACACACTCAGACTGACACACGCACACCAACAAACACCACACTGACACACACACACTGACACACACTCTCACTGACACATTCACACTGACACACGCACACACTCTCACTGACACATTCACACAGACACACACACACTGACACACTCAGACTGACACACGCACACTAACACACACACTCTCACTGACACATTCACACTGACACACACACACATGCACTGACACACTCTGACACACACACTGACACAGTCACACTGATGCATTCACACTGACACACACACTGACACACTCAGACTGACACACACACACACTGACACACACACCAACACACTCACACTGTCACACTGACACACAATCTACCAACACAATCACAAAGACACACATACTGACGCACTCACATGAACACACTCACTCACACACTGACACAGACATACACATGCACTGACACACTCCCGTGGACACACACTTGCACTGACACACGCACTGACACACACATGGACTGACAAACTCAAACAGACACACTCACAAAGATACACTCACACTGATGCACTCACATGAACACACACACACACTGACACACTCACACAGACACACTCACACTGATGCACTCACACTGACACACATACACACAGTGACACATTCACACTGACACATACCCGCACTGACACACCCACACACTGACACACTCACACTGACACCCACTGACACATTCACACTGACACACACACACTGACACCTTCACCCTGATACACAAGCACAGGCACACTCACATGGATACATACATGCAGTGACACATTCACACTGACACGCAGACACACCAACACACTCACACGGACACACTCACACTGACACACATACACACACTGACACATTCACACTGAAACACACTAGCACGGACACACTCACACCCACACTGACACACACACACACACACTGACACACTCACACCGTCGCACTCACTGATGCACATACACACACTGACACATTCACACTGACACACACATGCACTGATACACCCACACTGACACACACACACACACTGACACCGTCGCACTCACTGATGCACATACATACACTGACACATTCACACTGACACACACATGTACTGACACACTCACTGACACACACACTGCACACTCACACTGACATACACACTGACACACACATGTACTGATACACTCATACACACATGCACTGACGCTTACGCACTCACACTGACATACATACACTCATTGACACATTCACACACACACTGACACACACACATCTGACACACACACTTACACACTCACACTGACACACATACACTCATTGACACATTCACACACACACGGACACACACACACATCTGACACACACACTTACACACTCACACTGACACACATACACTCATTGACATATTCACACACACACTGACACACACACATCTGACACACACTTACACACTCACACTGACACACATACACTCATTGACACATTCACACACACACTGACACACACACACATCTGACACACACACTTACACACTCACACTGACACACATACACTCATTGACATATTCACACACACACTGACACACACACATCTGACACACACACTTACACACTCACACTGACACATACACACTGACACACAACTCACAGATGTATACACTGACACATATGCTCACACTTACACACTGGCACATTCTCTGACACAGACTGACACATATACATTACAGACTGACACACACTAACATTCCTCACAGTCTGTCACTCACACTGACACATACTGACAGACTGACAGACACAGACTGACATACACTGACACCCTCACATGCACATGCTCACACTTACACACTGACACACGCACTGACTGACATACACAGACACACACACTGGCACAGAGACACACATTGGCACACAGAGACTGACACACACAGACACACACACAGACTGTCACTCTGGCACACACACACTGAGACATAAACTGACACACACACACACAGACGGACACACCCAGATACACACACACTGGCACACACACAGATTGTCACATACACACAGATTGACACACTGACACACACACAGGCTGTCATACACACACTAGCACACACACAGATTGACACACACTGCACACTGACACACACACACAGACTGACACACACACACAGGTTGTCATTTACACACTGGCACACAGATTGTCAGATACACACAGATTGACTCACACACACACACACAGGTTGTCATATACACACTGGCACACAGATTGTCAGATACACACAGATTGACACACACACTGACACACACAGACTGACTCACATTCACAGACTGACACACACATAAACAGACTGACACACACAGACTGAAACACACACACAGACTGACACACACACACACAGACTGACACACACACAGACTGACACACACAGACTGACTCACATTCACAGACTGACACACACAGACTGACACACACACAGACTGAAACACACACACACACAGACTGACACACACACACACACATTGACTGACACACACAGACTGAAACACACACACACAGACTGACACACACACAGACTGACTCACATTCACAGACTGACACACACAGACTGAAACACACACACAGACTGACACACACAGACTGACACACACACAGACTGACACACACAGACTGACTCACATTCACAGACTGACACACACAGACTGACACACACACAGACTGAAACACACACACACACAGACTGACACACACACACACATTGACTGACACACACAGACTGAAACACACACACACAGACTGACACACACACAGACTGACTCACATTCACAGACTGACACACACAGACTGACACACACAGACTGAAACACACACACAGACTGACACACACACACACAGACTGACACACACACAGACTGACACACACAGACTGACTCACATTCACAGACTGACACACACAGACTGACACACACACAGACTGAAACACACACACACACAGACTGACACACACACAGACTGACACACACAGACTGACTCACATTCACAGACTGACACACACAGACTGACACACACACAGACTGAAACACACACACACACAGACTGACACACACACACACATTGACTGACACACACAGACTGAAACACACACACACAGACTGAAACACACACACACACAGACTGACACACACAGACTGACACACACACAGACTGACACACACAGACTGACACACACACAGACTGACACACACACACACATTGACTGACACACACAGACTGACACACACACACAGACTGACACACACACACAGACTGACACACACAGACTGACTCACATTCACAGACTGACACACACACACACATTGACTGACACACACAGACTGAAACACACACAGACTGACTCACATTCACAGACTGACACACACAGACTGACACACACACACAGACTGACACACACACACAGACTGACACACACAGACTGACTCAAATTCACAGACTGACACACACACACACATTGACTGACACACACAGACTGAAACACACACAGACTGACTCACATTCACAGACTGACACACACAGACTGACACACACACACAGACTGACACGCACACATACACACAGCTGAGAAACTGCGAGATCTGCCCGAAAGATAAAAGCGGAAATATTATCAGAGGTTCAATCACCCCCCCCCCCCCCCCCCCCCCGCTCCCGGTCTATGGAAACGATTTGTTAATAAATGTAAAAGTAGATTACTGCAGGTGCTGGAACACTCCAGAGAGAGAGAGAGTGGGAGCGGGACCTTCTGGCAGTTTGGCTGTGTCAGATCCCACAGCATATTGCCCCTGTCCCAGGAATCTGTCACCCCTTCCCACCCCCTGCAGCAGCTCCCTGACCAACTCCAGCAACATCCCAGCCAGCTTCAGGAACTAAAGCCCATTCCTCCTGCCCAGGCCCTCAGTAAACACCCAGCATCCAACCCAGAATTGTGACAATCCTCAAATCCACAATATTCCAATAAAACCCAGGACTGCAGCAGATCGTACCGGCCCCGCGGGGAAGTTAAACCCTGGGTGGAGAGTTGTCTAACCCCCGAGAACGGAGTGAACTCAGTTCCACTTTGTCACTCCCACCTTCTCCTCACACCCACACCCTGCGAGTGTAAGGAGACCTGAATCTTTGCTGAGGAAACTGAGCACAGAACCAAATCCGGAAACCGGTTTCCCTCAAACAAGGAGCAGAGCCCCTCACTGGGAGGCTGACCTGATGTTCATTCTCCTCCTTCCCCAAAAGTAGTTCCCTGTACCCAGGACTGTCTCAGGGTGTTCCCTGTACCCAGGACTGTCTCAGCGTGTTCCCTGTACCCAGGACTGTCTCTCAGGGTGTTCCCTGTACCCAGGACTGTCTCAGTGTTTTCCCTGTACCCAGGACTGTCTCTCAGGGTGTTTCCTGTACCCAGGACTGTCTCTCAGGGTGTTCCCTGTAACCAGGACTGTTTCAGGGTGTTCCCTGTACCCAGGACTGTCTCAGGGTGTTCCCTGTACCCAGGATTGTCTCTCAGGGTGTTCCCTGTACCCAGGACTGTCACTCAGGGTGTTTCCTGTACCCAGGACTGTCACTCAGGGTGTTCCCTGTACCCAGGACTGTCTCTCAGGGTGTTCCCTGTACCCAGGACTGTCTCTCAGGGTGTTCCCTGTATCCAGGACTATCACTCAGTGTGTTCCCTGTACCCAGAACTTTCACTGTGGTGATATGATTTGCCTAGCTGTCTGCCATTGGCGCAGAACACCGGCTTACCATTGGCCCTGGTCGGTCATGTGCCTCCCGACTGATTGGTTGAGACCAGTCATGTGACTGGTCTCCGATCGAGAGGCTGAGTTAACCACGCCTCCTTACCGAAGTATAAATAGTCGAAGCGCCCGGCGGTCGTCCATTTTATTGTAGACAACCGCAGGGCTAAGTTCTAGCTTATTAAACCCTAACTTTTGTATAGCAACTTGTCTCTCGTGCAATTGATGACTCATCAATTTAATAAGCTAGATTTTTGAAGATGAAGTTCCGGATCAAGCCCGAATGCCTCCGCATCAGCCCGCAAACTCAGAACTCTGCAGAACTTTTTCAACATTGGCTAGCATGTCTCGAAGGATACCTGGAGTCTGCAAACAGCCCCCCCACCATGGCACAGAAGCTTCACATCCTCCACTCCAGCGTGGGTACAGCAGCCTACACGATAATCAAGGAAGATAAAGATTACGATGTAGCCATACTGAAGCTGAATGGACAATTCCTTAAACCAGTCAACAGGGTATTCGCCAGACATCTGCTGGCCACCAGCCAACAGCTCCCCGGTGAGTCATTAGACCAATTTTACCAGGCCCTCGCTGTCCTGGGGAAGATATGCTCCAGCCTCGCAGTTTCAGCTACGGAGCACATGGAACTGCTGATCAGAGATGCTTACGTGGCTGGGATGCAGTCCCCCGCTATCCGCCAGCGGATGCTGGAGAAAGACGACCTCAGCGTAACTGAGGCACGGACTCTCTCCACCTCCCTGGAGGTCGCCGATCAAAACGCCCGCGCCTATGTCCCCAGCCGCGCTGCACCACCCTGGGCCTCCTGGCACGCTTCCCCACCGCTATCCGCCGCTCCCGACCTCCCTCAGGCCTGCGCCGCGGGACGCCCCGACAAGTCCACGGGGCCCCGCTGCTACTTTTGCAGGTTCGCGAAACACTCTCGCCCGCGCTGCCCAGCCCGCTCTGCCCTCTGTAAGAGCTGCAGGAAGAAGGCCCACTTCTCGGGGAATAGATAGAGTAGACAGTCAGAGACATTTCCCCCGTGTGGAACAAACCATTACAAGGGGACATAAATTTAAGGTGAATGGTGGAAGATATAGGGGGTTGTCAGAGGTAGGTTCTTTACCCAGAGAGTAGTGGGGGCATGGAATGCACTGCCTGTGGAAGTAGTTGAGTCTGAAACATTAGGGACCTTCAAGTGGCTATTGGATAGGTACATGGATTACGGTAGAATAATGGAGTGTAGATTAATTTGTTCTTAAGGGCAGCACGGTAGCATTGTGGATAGCACAATTGCTTCACAGCTCCAGGGTTCCAGGTTCGATTCCGGCTTGGGTCCTCCCCATGTGTGCATGGGTTTCCTCCGGGTGCTCCGGTTTCCTCCCACAGTCCAAAGATGTGCAGGTTAGGTGGATTGGCCATGCTAAATTGCCCTTGGTGTCCAAAATTGCCCTTAGTGTTGGGTGGGATTACTGGATTATGGGGATAGGGTGGAGGTGTTGACCTTGGGTAGGGTGCTCTTTCCAAGAGCTGGTGCAGACTCGATGGTCCGAATGACCTCCTGCACTGTAAATTCCATGATAATCTATGATTAACCTAGGACAAAGGTTCGGCACAACATCGTGGGCCAAAGGGCCTGTTCTGTGCTGTATTTTTCTATGTTCTATGTTCCACTGTCTGGCAGGCCAAAACGGTTACTGCGGTTCCGCGCAGCGACCAGGGATCCCCACCTCCGGGCCCTTGCTGGCCCCTCCTGGACGCCGCGCAACACTCTTCCCCCCTGCCCCCGGGCCCCTGCGCCCGGCCTGCGCGCCTCTCTCTCCCCTCCGGGCCTTCCCGGTCCCCTCCTAGACGCCGCGCAACTCTCTCCCCCCCGCCCCCGCGCCCCCGCGCCCGGCCTGCGTGTCTCTCTCTCTCCTCCGGGGCCCCTCCAGCGCACCGCGCTACTCTCAGCTCGCCGCCCCCCGGCCCCCGCACCTGGCCTGTGTGCCTCTCTGCCCCCGCTCCCAGCCGCTCCAATCGGCCCGCTGGCATCGCTAACCCCACCCCCAGCAACCACGAGGGCCCCGCGGGTGCCGCCATCTTTGGGCGCCGACTCCACGTGCGGGCCCTGGGCGCCACCATCCTGGGGCGCCGACCCCACGTGCGGGTCCTGGGCACCGCCATCTTGGGACCCCGACCCCACGTGCGGGTCTTGGGCGCCGCCATCTTGGGACCCCGACTCCACGTGCGGATCCTGGGCATCACCTTCCGGGACTGGCACGCAAGGTTCTTCCAGCATCTACTCGGACGACGACGACGAATACGGATTTTCTCCACGGCTCGCGGCCATTCAGCTCGACCAGTCACGTCCACGCACGCTCGGCAAAACAAAGACGCTCAGCTACCTCAACGGCCACGAGACGGGCTGCCTGCTGGACTCCGGGAACACGGAAAGCTTCGTTCACCCTGCCACGGTAAGACGCTGCGCGCTCCCTGTCCATCCTGTAAAACACAAAATCGGGTTAGCCTCAGGTTCGCACTCCGTCCACATCACCGGGTGCTGCATCGCGCACCTCACGGTCCAAGGGAAGGTTTTAAAAAATGATAAACTCCTTGTCCTCCCTGACCTTTGCGCACCAGCACTCCTAGGACTGACTTCCAGTGCAACCTGCAGAGCTTGACCTTTCCAATTCAGCGGTCCTATACCCCCCCTCACTGTCTGCAGCCTCGCGTCCCTCAAAGTGGACCCCCCCCTCCTTGTTGCTAATCTCACCCTCGATTGCAAACCCGTCGCGACACGGAGCAGACGGTACAGCGCCCAGTACCGGTCCTTCATCAGGTCCGAGGTCCAGAGGTTGCTGACGGAAGGGTCATCGAGGCCAGCAAACAGTCCCTGGGGAGCCCAAGTGCTGGTGGTCCGGACTGGGGAGAAAAACCGGATGGTCATCGACTACAGCCAGACATCAACCGGTTTACGCAATCTGGACGCGTATCCCTCTCCCCCGTATTTCCGCCATGGTAAACGATATCGCGAAATACAAGGTCTTCTCCACTGTGGACCTTAAGTCCGCTTACCACCAGCTCCCCCTCCGCGCGAGGTGACCGCAAGTACACCGCGGTTCGAGGCAGATGGGCGCCTCTACACTTCCTTAGGGTTCCATTTGGTGTCACAAATGGGGTCTCGGTCTTCCAATGGGAGATGGACCGAATGGTCGACAAGTACGGATTACGGGCTACCTTCCCGTATCTTGATAATGTCACCATCTGCGGCCACGATCAGCAGGACCATGACGCCAACCTCCAGAAATTCCTCCAAACCGCAAAACTCCTTAACCTCACATACAATAAGGATAAGTGTGTGTTTAGCACCGACCGTCTAGCCATCCTCGGCTACGTAGTGCGTAACGGAGTGATAGGCCCCGACCCCGAATGCATGCGCCCGCTGATGGAACTCCCTCTCCCCAATACCCTCAAATCCCTCAAACGCTGCCTGGGGTTCTTCGCGCACTACGCCCAATGGGTTCCCAACTACGCCGACAAGGCCCGTCCCCTCATTCAAACCACGACCTTCCCGCCGTCGACAGAAGCCTGCCAGGCCTTTAGCCGCATCAAAGCGGACATCGCAAAGGCCACGATGCGCGCCATCGATGAGTCCCTCCCACTTCCAGGTCGAGAGCGACGCAGCAGAAGTTGCTCTTGCGGCCACCCTGAACCAAGCAGGCAGACCCGTGGCCTTCTTCTCCAGAACTGTCCAGGCTTCCGAACTCCGCCACCCCTCTGTGGAAAAGGAAGCCCAGGCCATAGTCGAAGCTGTGCGACATTGGAGGCACTATTTGGCTGGCAGGAGGTTTACCCTCCTCACAGACCAACGGTCAGTAGCCTCATGTTTGATAATGCACAAAGGGGCAAGATCAAGAATGACAATTCTTACGGTGGCGGATCGAGTTGTCCACGTACAACTATGAGATCCTGTATCGTCCTGGGAAGCTCAATGAGCCTCCTGATGCCCTGTCCCGCGGTACGTGCGCCTGTGCGCAGATAGACCGCCTCCGCTCCCTCCACGCGGACCTCTGCCATCCAGGGGTGACCCGCCTTACCATTTCATTAAGGCCCGCAACCTGCCCTACTCCATCGCGGAAGTCAGGACAGTAACCCGTGACTGCCACATCTGCGCCGAGTGCAAACCGCACTTCTACCGCCCCGAGTGTGCACACCTGATCAAAGCATCCCGCCCCTTCGAACGTCTCAGCATTGACTTCAAGGGGCCCCTTCCCTCTAAAAACCGCAACATTTACTTCCTCGCGGTAATTGACGAATTCTCCCGCTTCCCCTTCGCCATTCCCTGCCCCGACATGACCACATCGACCGTCATTAAGGCCATCCTCTCCATCTTCTCCCTGTTCGGCTACCCCGCGTACATACACAGCGATCGGGGGTCCTCCTTTGTGAGCGACGAGCTGCGTCAATTCCTGCTCAACAGGGGCATTGCTTCTAGCAGGACGACCAGCTATAACCCTCGGGGTAACGGACAGGTCGAGCGGGAGAATGGTACCATCTGGAAGACCATACTACTGGCCCTCCGGTCCAGAGATCTCCCTATTTCCCGATGGCAAGAGGTGATCCCCGATGCCCTACATTCTATCCGCTCACTCCTCTGTACCGCAACAAATCAGACACCTCATGAACGTCTTCTTAACTTCCCCAGGAAGTCGTCCTCCGGATCCCCTCTCCCGACGTGGCTGGTCACCCCCGGACCCATCTTGCTCCGGAAGCATGTGCGGGTGCACAAGTCCGACCTGTTGGTGGAACAAGTCCAGTTACCCCACGCTAACCCGCAGTATGCGTATGTGGAGTACCCCGACGGTCGGCAGGACACGGTCTCCCTCCGAGACCTGGCACCCGCTGGCGTGCGGCCTTCCCCCCCTTCACCACAGACCCCCCCCCCCTGTTTATTTCCCCCCAGCGCCCCACTCAGGTCACCCCTTCCCCATCCATGGTGTCTCCACAGCCAGCTCGGGTGACGGAGACTGTTCAAGGACCATCGCTCCCGGACTCCAGGCGGAACCACCAGCATCGGCTGAACCGACCTCACCTCCTCCACTGCGGCGGTCTGCCAGAACGTCACGGGCCACAAACAGACTGATCGAATCGATCTAAATTTCAACAACTCCATGGACTTTGTTGGGACTTTGTGTAATATTGCTTATGGTCTGGGCCAGTGGGAAGCCCCCAAATTTAATAAAGAAAGGAGAGAAAATTTTTGTCCTCCCGGTTGCTACTCATATCACCAGTTCTCTCCCCACCCCCCCTCCCCGCCCCGGCTCTCGTTGGTACCCCCCCCCCCCCCCCCCGGCTTCTTTCTCCGCAAGGGGTGAACGTGGTGATATGATTTGCATAGCTGACTGCCAGTGGTGCAGAACACCGGCTTACCATTGGCCCTGGTTGGTCATGTGCCTCCCGACCGATTGGTTGAGACCAGTCATATGACTGCTCTCCGATTGGTCAAGAGGCTGAGTTAACCACGCCTCCTTACCGAAGTATAAATAGTCGAAGCGCCCGGCGGTCATCTATTTTATTGTAGACAACAGCAGGGCTAAGTTCTAGCTTATTAATCCCTAACTTTTGTATAGCAACTCGTCTCTCGTGCAATTGATGGCTCATCAGTCACTCAGGGTGTTCTCTGTACCCAGGACTGTCTCAGTGTGTTCCCTGTACAAAGGACTGTCTCTCAGGGTGCTCCCTGTACCCAGGACTGTCACTCTGTCTGTTCCCTGTACCCAGGACTGTCTCCGGGTGTTCCCTGTACCCAGGACTGTCACTCTGTATGTTCCCTGTACCCAGGACTGTATCAGGGTTGTTCCTGTACCAGGACTGTCTCAGTCTGTTCCCTGTACCCAGGACTGTCTCAGGGGTGTTCCATGTACCCAGGACTGTCTCAGGGTGTTCCCTGTACCCAGGACTGTCTCAGTCTGTTTCCCTGTACCCAGGACTGTCTCTCCGGGTGTTCCCTGTACCCAGGACTGTCTCAGGGTGTTTCCTGTACCCAGGACTGTCTCAGGGTGTTCCCTGTACCCAGGATGTCTCTCGGGTGTTCCCTGTACCCAGGACTGTCTCAGGGGTTCCCTGTACCCAGGACTGCATCTGTCTGTTCCCTGTACCCAGGACTTCTAGGGTGTTCCTTGTACCCAGGACTGTCACTCTGTCTGTTCCTGTACCCAGGACTGTCTCTCGGGTGTTCCCTGTACCCAGGACTGTCACTCTGTGTTCCCTGTACCCAGGACTGTCTCAGGGTGTTCCCTGTACCCAGGACTATCACTCAGGTGTTCCCTGTACCCAGGACTGTCTCAGGGTGTTCCCGTACCAGGACTGTCATGCCCTGTACCCAGGACTGTCACTAGTGTTCCGTACCCAGGACTGTTCTCAGGGTTTCCTGTACCCAGGACTGTCTCAGGGTGTTCCCTGTACCCAGGACTGTCTCTCAGGGTGTTC